>NC_045775.1:46868466-47183900 GCF_008692025.1 Phocoena sinus | reverse complement strand
ACTCTGGTGATCCCAAGACCCCTCATCTTTAGGGCAAGCAAAGAGCTTCTCTTGAAGGACTATACCAAATGAATTCACATAGTCTTTCTTCTTCTGACCGGGTAGCAGATCTCCTCCTCTTTCAAGAGATGTCAAGGTTTTCAATAAATGTGTAACTAAAATACACCAATGCCCAAGGGCCTGTGCAGAAATAAAGCTTGGCTATAGTGTGCCACCCCTTCGGAAACTGAAATTCCTAACTGGATGCAATCCTGACAGATATTTCAGAAGCTCTATCATTCACAGAAATTAACATTTCAGATCTGGAAAGAAAAATAATGACTACTTACTCAAAATCTATTATTTATTGAGCATTGACTTCATGCTAGGCATTTTACATGCACTGTCCCATTTAATCCTTCTAACAACCTTGAATGAAGTCGGCCTACTAATGGTCCTATTTTGCAGATGAGAAAATGAAGCCCCTAGAGTTTTAATAAGGGCCTTGAGCCAATTCTGTTGGACTCCAAAGTCCATCATCTTAACTACTACCCAATTTTAATTCCCAGAGGTTAAGTGGCCACAGGTCATACAACTGATTAGTGGTAAACCTGAAACTAGACCTCAGTTTTCTTTGTACCATATGACACTTATTCCTATGTAAACGGTCTATATTCTTGTCAAAGTGCCCTATAGAATTATTCAATTTGTGATGCAAGCCAAATGGCTGACTCAAATTCAAAGCTGCTAAGTTATAATCCACTGCCTAGAGTGGGCACCAAGGAAGAAAGGTTCATATGAATTCTGCATCTATTTATACTTTAACACAAATGCATAAATGATAAAATCGTGCCTTTCTATTGCTGAGGACATGACAAACCATCGAATTCACACATAATTTTGAAACAGACCTCATCCTTTCCTAATTCTGCTGGCAACCTAAAAATCAAGGCAAAACAAATCATTAATATATTGTAGCACAGCAGGGATAATTTGGGGGGTTTCTAAGACCAGCCTTGAATTAGCACTCATAAACAGGTAAATGTTACCAAATTCATTGTTAAATGTACACATTGCTTGTCAACTCTGTCTTCTGTAAAGTTTCATCTGAAGGACCCATTAAGGATATTACAATATGTAAAAAATAGATAACCTTTCCATTTGAAAAATAGCTTTCAATTTTCTGTCTTGGTGGTCACCCACCATGGTGGCTGCCGTGGAGAACGTCCTTCAGCTCATAAATGATTACCTACCAAAGTGAAAGAAGCACATAATGAAACGTGATCTAATCAAAGGTGTGCTTAGTAGTTATGCTAAGTTGTAACGTTACTTCCTTGAAGCAAAAGAAAGTACAAAGACACCTTTCCTGAGTAGCTTTAACTCAACATTAGCTTTCTCCTTCTTTACTTCCTCTCCTTATTGTCTCACCTCTTATTTTCTTTCCCTCCTTCTATCCTCTCCCTCATCTCTGCAAAACTCAGAGCTGTGTTTGATTGTGGGGAGGGGTTGAGGTAAAGAGCAAAATCATTTCAAGTGGTGTGTAAAACAACATCACCACTAATTCACATAGATTATTCTTTCCCCTGAGGCTCCAAACAGGAGCTTCCGTAGAACTAAAAGTCATATTTCTTTGCACAGGTTATTGCCTTAGGGAAGCCAGGGATCACTATGTGTTATATGAAAAAGGTAGCTTATTGGGACTTGCCTGGTGGCGCAGTGGTTAAGAATCCACCTGCCAGTGCAGGAGACACAGGTTTGAGCCCTGGTCTGGGAAGATCCCACAGAGTTGCAGAGCAACTAAGCCCGTGCTCCACAACTACTGAGCCTGCACTCTAGAGCCTGCGAGCCACAACTGCTGAGCCCATGGGTGACAACTACTGAAGCCCACACGCCTAGAGCCTGTGCTCCACAACAAGAGAAGCCACCGCAATGAGAAGCCCATGCACTGCAATGAAGAGTAGCCCCTGCTGCCTGCAATGAGAAAGCCCACTCAACAAGGAAGACCCAACGCAGCCAAAAATAAATAAATAAATAAATAAAAGAAAAAAGTAGCTTATTGCCATTATCATTATTGACAAATATTTGCTGAACACACCATGTGCTTGGAACAGTGCTGGATACTGTATGCTCTTGAAGGCTTTAAGCAAGAAAGACCAGGTATTCCCTTTTTCAAGTGGGAATTCCCCTTTGAACCCTAATTTTCAATGCCCTAATGAGTTTGGAAGGAACATAAAATTATTCCTCATTTCAGGATTTAATTATGATTTTAAAATCAGGATTTTATTCAGATTTTTAAATATCTCACTTTTACGGAATTTTACAGATTTTAAGTGTTTTCCTTAACTCATTCTTAGAACAAGCCCTCTTTTATCATTTGATATATAAAACACTCTAACTGACCACATTTGACTTTAAATATCTATGTAGAAGGATATAAATTCATTTAAGAAGTTAAGCATGTAAAAACCATGAGTAGTAAATATTTATAAAGATGATAATGTTCTCTCTCTTGACATGGGTGGTGGTGATATGGGTGTGTTCACTTTGTGATAACTCATCAAGCTGTACACTAGTGATTTGTGCACTTTTCTGTAAGTGTATTTACCTCAATAAAATACCTTACACAAATGTATATATATGAAGAGTCCTGACATCCCCTCCCCCAAACACCTGCAAGCCCACAATCAGAATATCTGATTTCACCAGGGAGTATTTATTCTGCCTCTCCTACAGCCCTCAGTTCTTGCCCTAAGGACTTTTATTCTCCAACCTCAATTCTAAGAGATTGTTTTCAGGGCCTCCCTCCCATCAGATATTCCCCCTTCAGGCTTTTTTTTTTTTTTCATGGGCTTTCTTCTGTAGACTGGGCCCCTATTTTCTCCAGTAGGTCCTGATCTTTTCTTAATATCTCAAAAACAGTGCAAAAAAATGTTTCCTTCATTTTTTCCTCCCAGTACTATCTCTAGCTACCCTTGCTGCTGCCCACAAACCTCCAGATGTCCTTTTACAAGTGCCGGCTCAGTGGTTTTCTCAAACTCCTCTTTAAGAAGGGTTCATATGATTAGAAAATGACTATGCCCTCTCTCTCTCTTTCCTTTTCTCACTATACCTCTGGAACTTGTATTTCCAGAAAATGAGACCCATGTTTCCTTGCCACTCCATGGAAAAGTACTGCTATTGGACAGTCTCTCGTTTTTAGTTTGATTTCTATAGACATCTTCCGGATAGGGTTGTAATCAACATAAAATACTTAGTATAAGGCTAGGCCTTGTCATAACTCAGTAAATAGCAGATTTTGTTATTGTTATTAACAGTAGTATGATTAGCTAAGGTTGTTTTTTGTTATGACAATAGAGTCAACTCATTCATTTTTTCTTTCAGTTTCATTGAGTTATAATTGACATACAGCACTGTATAAGTTTAAGGTGTACAGCATGATTTGACTTACATATTACATACATCATGAAATGATTACCACAATAAATTTAGTGAACATCTTTCATCTCATATAGATACTAAATTTCTTAACCTGTGCAAATTGCTGTAATGCTGAAGGAATAATAAAATAGCAGCTACCATTTATTAAGTGTTCTATATCTGGCATTGTTAAGTACTTTATATAAATAGTCTTATTTAAGCCCCTAGCAATCCTATGAAACAGACATTGGGATCCCATATCAAAATTTAAAAACTGCGTTTTTGGAGGAGTTACACCATTTTGCTGGGTCATTAGCCAATTGAACTGACCATGGGGATGCATTTGCTTCTGAAATAACCACCTTCTTGCAGGATATGCATCCTGCCAGATTGTGGTATGGCACTCAAACCCTCAATAAGAAGCCTTTGGGACCCAATCAGGCACTGTGAGAAGAAATCTCAAACCAGGCCCCAGCCTCTAAGGAACAGACAATGGGTAAGTCAACCTTGTTCCAACTTTGCCCATCATTCTGTCCCTGAGACCAAAAGCTTTCCAAGCTTCAAGTACCTAGTCATTTTCCATTCTTTTGTGTTTGTTGCCTTTAGCATCTCCTCACCATCCCAAATCAAGTATTGTCTTATAAAACTGTGACAAACTTAGAGACTAAAGTTTTTTCTCTGTTGTAAGAATCTTCAGAGGTCCGAGATTCTAGACACTCTCACCTAAAAATTTCTGGGATAACCTTCCCTCTTTCTTTTACTGCATGTGTACTCTACAAAAGAAGGTAGGTTTAAGCTGATTCAGCCACTATGACTACAGCCCTGTTGAGCCATGATCGATGCCTCATGTCACTGAAGCTAGCTATTGCTGTTTCTCTGGTCTCCAGAGGACCTTCCAAATATTCTTTCTTTTTTAAGAAAGTGAAAGTGGCATATGCCAAGTCTTAAGGGTTACAATCCAATTATACACAGGCAATCTCTAAAAATTGTTCTAATAGCAATTACTTCATTTCTTTCTCTCCAATTACTCATGTCAATATCATTATCCAACCTGCTAATGGTTTTCCTTGAAGAGGTTATTCATTCATCTGGTTGGCTCCAGTTATGAAAGATGCATTATGTCCCTTGAAGAACAGCTGGCTTCTTTTTAAGCCTTTGTAGAAGCTTGAACTAGAGAAGGATAAAGCCTTTTTTATGGGAGCCATCCTTTATATCAGTTACACTTCTGCTGTGCCGTTAATTGTGACTACCTATTCAAAAATGTCTCCACCATTCAGAATGTGGAAAACATGCCAGTGGGAAGCTCAGCTCAATGGCAGTTCTGGCTTCAGCCTTGGGCTGGACACCCACTTATGCACAGTATGACTCAGACTCCCTTCTCGTAACGCCTTATCTCTAGACACCATTCTCCATGAATCCCTTTCTCTATTCGTAATCACTTCTAATCCTCATGCTCCTCTGTCTGACCTTCTCTTCCCACAAAAATCCAGAAAGTATGCACTTAATAAACAAACAAATCCATTGACAAAGATAGATGTATTCAGGGCAGCTTTACCAAAATTCAACTTCAAACTGGTATTTAACAAAATTCCAGCCAAAATGCTCATTTGTAACTCCAGCCAACTATTTTATTAAAACCAATTTGAAGCCAAACATTTTCTGAATGCCTACAAGTCTACAAAAATAATAAATAATGTTTGGCTATATTTCAAACCTCAGGGGATTCAGAGTCCCAATTCCAGAAAGAATAAGAAGGCAAGGTAAAAAGGAAGCTGACCTGAAAAAGGTAATCGCTTGGCGAGTGACTCCCACCCAGAAATCAAAGAGAGGAAGTTCATGTGGGGAACCTCCAGGTAGTCAGCACAACTGCCAGGAAATTGGGACACAGAAGAGAATCATGTTGAATGGATTCTTAGAAGTCCTCTCACACATCAACACCTTTACAGCTGTTTTTAAAATAGATTTTCTGCCTTATTTGAGTTAATTTCCAAAAGGGGGATTGCAACAGACACCCAAATGTGACAAAATTAATACTACTCCAGGTCCAGTGTGAGTTGGAGTACCCAAAGACCAGAGATGTTTCAGAATTTAGACTTGAAGGCTGAAGGAGGACTAGATTTCTAAACAACATGTCTCTAGTGATGGAGTGCTCATATCCACAAAGAAGAGAAAACTGAGTTATAAATATAGCTTATGTCAACTCTAGATACCATGGGGTCCTAAGAAACAATAAACATCATGTAAACTCAGAAGTCCCTCAGTGTAGAAATAGAAACACCCTTTGACCTACATCCTAGTCTACTCTGGTACATCAGTAATAAATCAGTGACTTGAGCAAGGTACAGAAGTACAGTAGATATGAAAATTTTCTAGGAAGAAGGAAAATAAAGATGACACAAGCATAAAAAAGGAGTGGAATCTTTTCTAAAATCTAGAGGTTAGAAATTTTTTTTTAAAAAATAGAAAAAGTAATTTAACCAAAGCACATGGTAGTAAAGTTAAAACAAAATAAAACTAGAGTTAATTGAGTATCTATGTGTCAGATTCTGTACTAGGTAGACATTTTCACAGATATTATCACATTTAGCTCTTAAAAATCTCATGCACAAGTATTAAAATGTGGAAACTGAGGCTCCAAGACACAAAATAATTTGCCTTTAAAGCCCACAGCTAGTAAGTGGTAAAACCAGGAATCACACCCAGGTCTACCTTACTCTGAAGCTCATAGGCTTCTCAACACATTATGCTATGTTCTACAGTCAACTTGCAGTAAGAAGAATAATCCTTCCAAGTTTTCAGGAGGTATCTAAATAATTCCAGCTTTGAGTACATATCACTGGCCTTCAGGGAAATAGTAAAATTGCCACTATCTGAACAGATCCAATGACCTGACAGGAATTTCTTTGTTACATCCAAATATAAATCTACAGAAAACCTCCAGTAGAACTACAATCACAAATGCATACATTGCAATGTTCCTAAAGGTACCTGTAGAAACATCCTACGATGGATTTAGAGGCTCCCTTTCTTTGGTGATATCCCTTAAGTCTCTAAACAGGATGTATAGACACTGTTAGAAATAGCTTACTCCTCGATATTTTACTCTGCCACTATTTTTTCAGTTTTTCTGGCCTATGGACTATCTAGCCAGGTTAGCATACTTTTGTTACCAAAACCACTTCTATCAGTTTCCTCCAGTTTATTTTTTATTTCTTTATTATTATTTGTGATATGCGGGCCTCCTTTTTATTTTTAAATGGTTTTATTTATTTTGCGGTACGCAGGCCTCCCACTGTTGTGGCCTCTCCCGTTGTGGAGCACAGGCTCCGGACGCGCAGGCTCAGCGGCCATGGCTCACGGGCCCAGCTGCTCCGCGGCATGCGGGATCTTCCCGGACCGGGGCATGAACCCATGTCCCCTGCATCGGCAGGCAGATTCTCAACCACTGCGCCACCAGGGAAGCCCCTCCTTTTTATTTTTAAATGCCCATCACAGCAAGTCAGTAAGGTGGGCCAAGCAACAAAGTGTGTATCTGTGCTCTCCCTTCAGAATCCTCCCCACTGCAGTTGTAGGTATGACATACCCTGTCTCGGGTTCACCCACAGCGGTCTCATCTTCCTCATCAATGTACAGTATTTCCATTTATGATCTTCTTTTTCTAATGGCTTCCAGTAGAGGAAAGAAGTACATCTTTATTCTTGCTATCTCTACAATCACTTGTCAGTGTTAAACCTTCTAGGAAGAAAGGAAAATCAAATCTAAGATTAAGAGGAAAGGGGAAAAGTGAACCATCATGCATATTGCTTTGAAGTTGGGTCTGATTCATCCTAACCCCTTGAGAGAAAAGACAGAAGAAATGACAGGCCCTTGTTTTTTGATTAGGATAAAATCTTCTATTTATTTTTGATCCTGTACAATTTGACTCCAGAAGGTAAACTTAAAACTATATTTCAAATATGAAATTCCACTGAGTAGACATTTTTATTTTTCAAAAAGTAACCTTTTACTTAGGAGTTCATATGAAAAACAGGATGATACTCACTTGTTCTTTCTCAATTGTTTTCTAACTCTATATCTACCTGATTTTTTTTCCCAGATAAAAGGTGTTATAACTCAGCAAATTATCACTATCCTAATTCTCTCAAATGTCAGTTATTCAAGGACATGTTATGAGCTGGAATTCATAATTCTTTGCTTCAACAAACATTTGATTTAGTTCAACAGTTTTTATTGAGTACTTATTAAGTATCAGGTGCTATACTGAGAATTGTATGACTGAGAATATGGTAATGTTCATATAAATATGAATAGCATGGTCCTACATTTAGAAATTCATGGCCTAATAGGGAGACAATATGAAAATAAGAAAACATCATTGTGTATAACAGGTGCCAATATAGAGAGAGTACAAGTCGAAAGGGATTCCAGAGAAGGGAGACTGAAGAGAGTGTTGACTGGAAAAAAAATGCACAACGTGAGAGTTGTGCGTTAAGCTTTATTTGGGGCAAAATGAGAACTATAGCCCAGGAAAGAGCATCTCAGATAGCTCTGAGAAACTGCTCCAGAGAGGTAGGGGGGAAGGTCGGTGTTACATATGATTTTAGTGGGGAGGGGCGGTACGTGCAGTCAAGCACACGTTAGCAGAGGCTTGCTGCAAGTCACGAGGAGTAGATGTCACGGTTAATGATTTCAGTGCTTTTCTAGATATGAGGAGATGCAAGAATTGGGCTCATGAAATCTTCTCCTGAAAATATCTACTTATCTGAAGACCTTTCCTGCCAGTTTTTCCCAGATCACAGAGTGCCTCATTCCTGCTCTCCACCCTGAACACATTTCAGGGGCTGTTGAAGGTCAGCAGCTGCAGCAGCTCATGATTTAATCCTTGAAGAGGTAGATGGCAAGTGCCAATTTGTAGCTGGCAAGCGGAAGCAGTGTCTGATGTTGTCTTTAGATTCAGTATCTGTATGTCAGTCACACAAAGTGTGTGTATGTGTGTGTGTATGTGTGTGTGTTCAGGAGGGAGAGAGGAACAGGAAACCATTCTGAGTATGAGCGAAGGCATAATACAGTTCATTGGATTCTTGGAACTTCAGGCTGTTTGTTATAGCTGGAGTCTACAATGCAGGGGAAGAAATGATCTAGTGTGAAATGAAGCTAGAGGGCAAGGTGGGGGAAATCCCTGCCAAATTGCACATCCTGGCCCCCAAACCAAACCTACAGAATCAAAACCCGAATGTGAGTCCAGGGGATCCACGTTTGTAACAAGCCCCCCTGGTGCTTCTTATGCACTCTGAAGCATACCCCAAATTAGGTGGTGGAGAACCTCTGCGGGCATCTCCTCCTCTCTCCTTTCTCAATCATTATTCTTACCAATGATTAGCCCCACCCAGTGGACTAAATAAAGAGGCTGAGGCTCAAGACCCAATCCAACTTAGACATAATAAAGCAGCATGAACAAACATGGAAACTACCATCTAAAATGGTAAGACCTGGACCCCCATTGTCATACCTGCCCCTTGGATGAGTATATGGTCATTACTTTTTTCACTTACGTAACTGTTGGTTTTCTTGCTGAGGAGCTACGTTAGGGTGCTTGGCTTTGGTATTCCCAAAATCTTTTGTAAAACTTGTTTTTAAGTGGGTTTTGAGTGATTGGTTTTACATCTACCTATCCTCCTACTTGATTGTGTTTCTTATATGTAAGGATTAAATAGGACAAATCCTTTCTAAATGCAAAGATTATACTTTTACACATCACATGCAATGCTTGCATATGCCAGAAATGTGTGAAAATAAGGTTTCAACTCAGCAAGAGGACTAACTTGATAATGTTTCATCAAGAAAAAAATCAGAAAGCGAGAGAGAGGCATGGACATATATACACTACCAAACGTAAAGTAGATAGCTAGTGGGAAGCAGCCGCATAGCACAGGGAGATCAGTTCGGTGCTTTGTGACTGCCTGGAGGGGTGGGATAGGGAGGGTGGGAGGGAGGGAGACGCAAGAGGGAAGAGATATGGGAACATATGTATATGTATAACTGATTCACTTTGTTATGAAGCAGAAACTAACACACCATTGTAAAGCAATTATACTCTAATAAAGATGTTAAAAAAAAAAAAGAAGAAGAAGGAAATTAAGCTCTACCTCCTGGAGGAAGAAGTGTCAAATAATTTGTGGACATTATTAAAACCACCACAGTACTTATTAATTAAATTGATTGATTTTATATTAAAAAAAAGAAAAAAAATCAGGGATACACAAGACTTCAAACGAGTCTTCAGCTGGTACGCTCAGTGAACAAAGCCATGCTTCTACCCAAGGCACTTGTGTGATTTCCTTCTTGCAGGTCTAACCTGGATGGCTGTGAGTTGGCTTAATCTCAGCTGGCAACTGTGAGATGTTCATACAATCCCCCACAGTGGTCTCTGGGATTATGCTAAACAGAGCAATTTCCTTTGCCCTCATGGATCAAAAGACTTACATGACAACCAAAATTAGAATACCAAATTTCTATTTCATGACCCCCAAAAAAGCTGTTATGGTTACTGTTTTGTGCTCAGCCTCTTTTCATCTCACTAAAGTCTTTTTCTGAAGTCCTTTTACACTGGAAAGGCTTTACTGAATTCATGTGCTATTTATAGCATTTCTTCAATGCTACTTGCTTTTTTAAAAATTGCAACCAAGGGAGTCTGTGTGTTAGAAGCTGAACCTAAAATGTTTTCCTTCTGAAAACTCCTCCCACTCTTTTAGTAGGTACTACTCTGTCAAATTCCAAGCAAAAGGGGATGATCTCCTGCCAGGCCCTCCTCAAACTTCAGCTGCCCAGATTATCACATTGAATGGCCCTTCCTCATACCTTCTGTGACTATTTTGCATTCAACTGTCCTAATTGATATTGAAATTTAGAATCCACTGTGGCTCAGTCTAAGGTTGCCAAAAGACTTTTGAGCTGTACCTAATTCCAATTCTTGGTGACCCCTGGAAACAGGCAGTAAACTGTATTCTGCAAAAAGATTGAAAACAAATGCAATTCCTTAGGGTAAAAAATGAAGACCACTTCTCTTCTTCATTCACCCAGCAACACAAAGCAAATTAGGTAGCGCAAATTTATAATTAAATGTAAGATTAACTTTAACAACAAAACTTATTAAAGACGCTGTTTCATAGGTCTTGACTGGCACATAGCTCCTGTGTATCTTCAGGAAGAGAAGAAGCCTGTGTGTCGCCTGATTAAATTACATTTTTGCTATTGAGGTAGACTAGTATGACATTAGGTTTTCTTGCCAGAAATTGATGTTAGGAGTGGGAGGTCAGTTTGAGGACCAGTTATTCCTGGACTAACAGAACAAATACTGAACTCTAAGCCAGAAAATAACTTACCTCTAGTAAGAAGAAGGCTTCATAGTAATTCTCAGGGCTCATTAGGGCCCCTTAAAGCTGTGAAACTCTCCAAATGTCATCTATATCTTCCTGTTAGTTGAAATAACCACTTTCTCCCCTGCAAACATTAAAAAAAATCCCAATTCCAATTCTTGGTGACAATTTTTCAAAAAGGATGGAAAATTGTTTTTTCAAAAGGAAAGAAACAAATGTAATTCAATAGGGTAAGAAACAACTTTTAAATCGTTGAGCACCTACCACATGTCAGGCACTGTTTGTTGCTGTGTTGCACATGCAGTAAGCGTATTGCTGCTGTCTGTAGATGTCTGCAGTAGTGTCTACACATATGGGTACCATGGGCGCTTTTAGTAATGCTAATGGTAAGGGCTCCACCACAGATGAATTAAATCACAATGATCAGGGGTGGGGCTTGGCATCACTATTTAAGAGCTACCCAGCAGATTCTAATGTGCAGTCAGAGGTAAGAATCACTGTTTTTGAGCCCAACAAGAAGGCTGAGGATGGAGTTGAGTGAAAGAAAAACTAGTAGGAAATGGGGTTGGCATACTGATGGGGTGGGCCATGCTAAGGATTTGGGGTTTTTTAATGTGAATGACTTGAGAAGCAAGTGGAGAGTTTTACTTAGAGAAGTGGCATGACCTGTTTACAGGTAACATAGATCAAATAGGATTTTCTCAGAACCGAATCATTTATAAACTTTCTCTAAAGAAAAATATTTGTTGTAGATTCCAAAAAACTTCCTTGCAAATAAACTTTAGGAGTATAGACCATAGGATAAGCAATTCCCACCAAGAGGACAGCTAGGATGAAAGAACAAAAAGGAAACTGAGGAATCAGGAGCTCCAACTCCTTTTGGCAACTAATGAGCTGTGTTACTGTTTTAAGGAAAAAAAATCACCTATCTTTTCAGCCATATAGAATCTGACCTTTTTTTTTTTAACTTCAAAATTCTAGAATTGCATGCTGGTAGTTATTAGCATCAAAATAAAGGGAGGATTTGGCATCTCTACCAGTAAGACATTCAAGGTATTGTTAGATGGGGTTAATTTATGCCAGCCCTAACTGAAAATGGAGTACAACAGGCTCACTATCTGGAACCTTGTTAGGGCCCCTGGGAACTAAGTCCTTGCCTCAATCGCCAACACCATGGCTTGTTACTACACCTTGAAGACTACGTAAGTCAAAGTGGAAGCAGCCATCCTCTCTCGGAGAGCAAGCAGGCAGAGCTTATTGTGAGTCTGCAGGACTGCACCTTAGACATGTGCTAAACCTGTGATCCTGAGCTATTGCCATAAATCTGAACTCCTTCTGCTCAGCACAGACAGCCATGTTCTGTTCATCCCCCAGCTTGTGTGTTCCTGCCCGACCATAGATCCCAACTCACTGAGGCTCTGAGCATTGTTCACATCAGACCTCACCTCTGGACCTGGACTTGGCTTTGCCCTTAGGAGCCATGGTGGCTGTGTGCTTCCCATAGCTTGTAGCTATTAGGGGCCCCGTTCAAAGGGCATACCAATACAGCTTCTTTAAATGCTGCCTGGTTTTGCCCTGAACAGATGTCCTGGCATGTAGTGCCCATCAACCTGTCGTACCCAAAGCTTGTACTGAATGTTCTCTAAACATGTCTGGCTTCCTCCCCAGGTATAGACTTCTAGTCCCTCGTGTCCCACCACCACCCAGCCCCATGCCTACCACAGTGACAGAAGTCCAGAGTCAAATGATTTCTCCACTGATTTCCTGGTTTTCCTTACTACCTGACAGTTTCCTAACTGAGAAAAGGTCTCCTCCTGAGCTCATTCCCCCAGATAATTCTTGACTGAGCCTCCTTAATGCTAGAAATCAACATTTCAGTCCCAGCCTAAAAAGTCAAGGTTTCCATTAGAAATCCATTTCTATTAGACCGCTAGGCTCAGGAGGCTGACCTAGCTCTTCAGTTGCTGCAGGGAGCCTTATGTTGTGAGGAAACCTCAATTTGAGAGCAGGTTTTACTCCATTATTGAGAACAAGCTAGCTAGATGGCCACCCTTATGCCATCAAAGGAATTTATTATCCTCTGCAGCCAAATGGATGTGTTAAGAAATGTGGGCAGGCTCAAATCAGGCCAGTAAAAGTTTCATATGCCACCAAGAAGGCCTTTGAAGTCACTGAGAGTCAAAGTAACCAGAGACATCCTGGCAGCACCCGCATAAAAGCTGCAAAGTAGCCCCAGGCTCACAATGTCTGTCTTCTCTGGGCATCCAGTTTAGAATTTTCTGTGGCCCTTCCCAGGCTACACTACTGGAAGATGAACAGTTGTAGAAAGCCCAGAAAGTGCCACCTTTGTCTTCCTTTGGCAACCCCCCCACTACAAAAAATATTATATATCAAAAACAAAACAACAACAAAACAAAATTAAATAAAAATGCCTGTGTTTTCAGTGATTGTTGCAAGGTCTCCATGAACTCTGAAAGTGGCCATTGTATCCAAGTCAGAGCTGTCTTCCATTAAGGTAGAGCAGGATTAAAGAAACCCTTCTTGGTTACAGACTCAATTCTCAGCTAGAGCCCATCAAGACTGATAACCCTTCCAGGTACCAAATTTGGGCCTATGTATCACATTCTTCATAGTAATCCTCAATGCTGAAACTTCTCATAAAAAACCACACACTCTCCTTTGGGGGTTATGGCATTATTTAACTCATATTCTCAAACTTGCTGCACTTGTGCCCCACATTCCACTAGCAGTGAACATGGTGGTCTGGAGGGGGTAAATATGGGGAAGGTGCTAAGCTCAACCAACATGCTTGACCAAGAAGAAACTCTAGCTTCAAGTTCTGCTCCCCATAAAATATAGCCACCTTTCATTTTCCATTCAACAAGTTCTTAATGCCAGGGAGGTACCAGGCTCTGTACTGGGAATGGGGCCATGAAAAAAATCATCCCTGCCCTCAGTCTAGTGGAGGAGTTGGTTGTTAAGCCAATCACGTAAATATCTCCATTGTAATTATAGTGGTTAACTGCTATGAGCAAAGGATGAGGAGACCTCATCTAGACCGAAGGTCGGGTAGAGATTTGAAGAATGAGTAGGAATTGTATGAACAGCATGGTGAAAACCTTAGGAGAAGGGAGGAGTTGATTGACTCTAGGAACAGATATGGCTGTCCCCTGGCTATCTGACTGTCTGTCAGCTGGAATGGACAAATCAGGAGGATCTCTCTGGAATAACTTCCTGGAGATAACTCTGGAAAGGGTGATGCTCTGCTTTTTAATTCTATTATAGACACCTCAATTACTGGAAGATGGCCTTAGCCTATACAATGCTCCAAAGATTGCTCAAAACTGTGACCTGGGTTTTAGGATGCCCCTGTTTTATGATTGCCTATCCGTGAGTTGTCCTCCCTTACTATGATTTTGCATAGTCCACAGGCATACGAGCTATATTTCCAAACTCAAGTAATCCCAAGCACTGCAGTTTCTAGTCTATGATATTTCTGGGGTGGAAGGAAATGAAAACAGGAAGTTGAAAATGTATCCCTAAAAGGTGTGTACTAATATATTAATGTCTAACAAACAACATTCCTGAATCCAGTAATTACTAAAACTTGAACTTCTGTAGGTGCTTGATTCTGGCCTTTTTCCTTCTAAATCATCACACTCACTTACTGCCATCCTGTTTAAGATCACCTGTTTCCAATAGACCACAAAGTCTTGGACCAGGCTAAGAGCAGTGTTCTCAAATTACAGTCACTGGACTACATCACCAGTAAACTTTCAAAAACGCCAGCTCTTGGGCCCCACCTCAGATCTTCTAAATCAGAAACTCTGAGTGTGTGACCCAGCGCACAGTATTTTAACAGCCCGCTGGATAATTCTGCTCCATGCTCAAGTTTGATAACCATTGGCCTAGATAGGACCTTTCACCCATCTCCGTGAATCCCGCTTTCCCCACCCAATTTCCTGTAGCAGTTTGTAATGAAAAATGATATTCCCATATCTAGCCATCCCAGCCACCATATCCCAGTCCTCAGGGCTTTCAAAACTTACAGTCTTAGACTAGGCACTCCAAATAGTCAATAGAAGCCTAGAATCCTGACATGTGGGCAACTGGACTCCTATCCAGTTACTTTTGATAAATGACACTACATAGAGGAGATCACACAGAACATATTGCAACAATCAAATCTTGAGGGACCCTGTTCTTCACATTTCCTTATCACATTCCTCCTAGTTTACAAAATGACACAATACTAATTTTCCAGGTACTGCAAAAGTTGTTAATTCAGTTTCCTAATCTGTCAAATCTAGTTGCAAAAAACAAAACTATACTTACAGAGAGACCATGAGAGTTATAGGGAACTATCATAATGGACTGACTTTTTGAGTTCTTCTCCTAGAATTCCTTCTCCAGCAGAAGTCTTTAGGGTCCCCAACACCCTGCTTACAAGTCCTTTAGCTTTGCAGAAGTACTCTCTATGAAAAGTATATAAACCTTAAGGAAATGTCTGTTAAGCAATTGAAATAACATATTTGATCATAGTAAGAACTCTAGAAAAAAAACATACGAGTTGAAAATTATGTCCCTGGAGTATTTTAATGTATTCCAAAATTTCACCATCTGTAAAATAAAAATATGATGAACGCTTAACTCTCAGGTCTACTTGCCATCCGGATGAATGAAGACAGACAAGTAGCAATCAGTGGACTGGTCAGTCTCCATTCTGTGATCTCCACCTCTCAGCTCCACCTTTATTCTGCTTCGAAATCCCCTACCCAATTATTTCTTACCCATGTCCAAAGTAGCCCACGTAAATCAGAAGTTCCGTTGGACAGAAGGATAGATTTGCTAAATAATACTAGAGCCCTTCATTTATTCTACATTTGGGGGAATTCTAGAGGACTAGCTAGAATTTTCTAATGATATCATTAAAGGCTGACCTGCAAAATTATCAATAAGAAACCAGTAACATTCTTGGCGTTGTATTCTTGGCCAGGGCATTCTTCCTGGTGTCGCACGCCTCCTATATTTACTAACTCTAATTCTAACCACATCATTTCAGCGAGCTAGAATTCTAGAATGGTTAAAAGACATAATAAACTTATCTTGAAAATGTATACGTAGTTTATCCTAATCATGAATCTAAAATTAAGTGATCATTAGATGGTCTTATTCAAATCCACCTTATTTTTTAATATTTTAAAGATAATCATTAAAAAACAAGAATGAGTGGCTTAAGGATAGCTATTTTTAAAAACCCTCTCTAAAAAATACTTATCCACACTAGTTTGCCGTGAAATAAATGACTGTGCTAAGTGAGTGTTATACACATTACATTTACTATATCTCTCTTCGTAAATTGGGGAAATTGTTAGTGTGACTTCAGATTGATTTCTCATATGACATGTTAAAAAGAGTTACTTAATTGCAAATTTCATATGTAGGAATAAAAGGGAACAAAGTTACTGTGTTCGGAAATAAATGATACTTAATATAATTATTGCAGAGTTTTTGATGTCGCAGATACTGCATCAGGAACTGATTGGATAAGAATCAGTCACCATCAGTTCCTAATGCATTGCCTTCAGCATCTAAACAAGCATCAGTGAACACCTCAAGTTAGATTTGCTGTGATGTATTTATGGTTATACAATAAAATAAGCACTTTTAATTAAACCCTAAAGAGAAATGTTTCTTGGTCCCAAGATGCTAAAACACCTATCATTAGCCTATCACTATTATAGATTTGTTCATGGAACCAGAGAAGTTAATCTAGTTCCACGTTTATGCCTATAATACACTTGTATCTTCCTTGCTGAATAAATAGGTACTAAATAAAACAAAGTAAAAGTTGCTGATTGTTTTTATAACATGAGAAAAGTGAGTAGATATATTTGGTTTGCCATCTTTGCTTATCTTTTTTTTTTAACTTAAGAGTTTATGGAGTTTAAATAGGTATTGCTATTTGAATAGAGATTATTTCCCATCATTTACCACTAAAGTAAATATTATAAGAAAGAAAATGCTACAAAGCAATTACTATAAAAGATAACATATTATAACTAAGTATACTTTCAACTAGCCTAAATTCATTTGTATTTCCAGCATTTTCTAGCTTTACGGGTCAAGGTGGTTTGACAAGCAATCTCATTTTGCTTCACTTATGAATTCATTTATCAGATATTTATTGAACACCTATTATGTGCCAGCTACTATTCTAGGCACCTGTGATACAGCAGTGAGAAAAGTCACTACCCTAATGGAGCTTCCATTCTAGTAAAGGGAGAAGACTGAAAATCAATTTATAATATTTTATGTAAAATGAAGAGTTTTCAGAGGAGTAACAGTCCTGAAATACATATGTTTTAACATGGATCAAACATGATTGTATATAAGCAATAATACAACTTTTGTGGATAATTATAAAATAAATTTGGGGCTTCCCTGGTGGCGCAGTGGTTGAGAATCTGCCTGCCAATGCAGGGGACACGGGTTCAATCCCTGGTCCGGGAAGATCCCACATGCCGTGGAGCAACTAGGCCTGTGAGCCACAACTACTGAGCCTGCGCATCTGGAGCCTGTGCTCCACAACGAGAGGCCGCGATAGTGAGAGGCCCGCACACTGCAATGTAGAGTGGCCCCCGCTTGCCACAACTAGAGAAAGCCCTCACACAGAAACAAAGACCCAACACAGCCAAAAATAAACAAATAAATTTTTAAAAAATAAAAATAAATAAATTTGATGAGCAATTTAATCAGTTACATACTATATACTGTGTACTATACATGTACTATATATTTTTTCATAGGCTCAGGTAAATATGTTCTGCAAAGGGAGAAAAGGCTACTATGCAGGATCTCTGAAAAGTCATTCCTGCAGGTAATGTGAGACATAAATTTAATGTTTATTAAATTTAAACATAACCCAAATATGCACCATAAGGCCCAGTTCCAGTGGAGTATTACATTAAAAGAAACAAAGGCCAATGACCGTAAGTACTTGTAAAAATCATCTTGTCATATCTGACAAAGAACATTAAAGGAAAAACAATTCATAACTTTCAGCAATACTTTTAGACATCTCCTCTCTTGTTCTTTCTTAATGGCCCCATATTTGCTCTAGAGCCTCTCAAGCTCAATTCTCTAAACTTTGCCAATAAAATCCCCAGCCCACCTGGCTTTGTCTACATCTTTTTGCATCTCCTTTCCTCCTGCCTTCCCAATTCATTCACATTACTCATAGTCATTCATTCCTTCTCTCTCCCTCCCTCCCCCGTTTCCCCCTCTCCTCCTCTGGCCCTCTTCTTTTCTCCCCTTGCTTCTCCATCTCCCTCTCAGGACCCTACAGAATCAGCCCCCTAGCCTCCCTTTCAGTCAGTTCCTTCCATTCCTCCTTGCTTGACATATCCAACTCTGCACCACTCTCTAGACATTCACATAGCTAGCTCTCTCACTTCAAGTCTCTACTCCTTTTCAAAAACACCTCCTCCAATCACTCTATTTAACATAGCCCATTCCCCTCCCTGTCCCTCCCTAGCCTATCACTCTATCCCCTTACCTGGCTTTATTTTTTTTCACAGTACCTATCGCTACTTGACATTGGTTATATACTTGTTTGGGTTTTTCATTGTCTGTCTTCCTCACGAGAATGTAGGTAGCTTGAGGGCTGGGACCATGTAGTGTTCACTGTGATATCCCTAGCACCTAGAAGATTTACTGGCACACAATGGGCTCTTAGTAATTGTTTGAAAAAAATGAGTTGGTTGTACTGGAAAATAGCGTTTTAACTCTTCTTTCCAGAGCATGACCACTCTTTTTTTCTGAATGTGAAAGTTTAGAAACCTTCCTATTTAGGTCCTCAGGCCTTTTCTCTATCTAGAGTCTCTCATGAGGGGCTGGGGGTTATCTTTAAATACTATCTATATGCTAATGAATCACAAATTCATATATTGCTCACTCTTACTATTCCCTAGCTCTAGACCAATATATCCAACTCTTGGATTGGATTGATTGGAATAGGATCCTAAAAGTTGGAATGGGGACCTGTGAGAAGACCCTGATGAAGCTGGGGACCTTGAGCCCCTATATTCTGAGGAGTTTTCTTTGCCATTGGAGTGGCCTCTCCACCTCTCTCTCCCCAGCCCCCTCAGTGTGAGGGGAGTAACCCTGTACTGCCTGAGGAATCCGTGATGGCCTTCACTGAGACAGTTTCCACGCAAGACGATGCTGACTGTACTCAGGACCTACACTTACTACCCCTCTTTGCTTCTAGATCTGTAACTAGACACAAGTCCCAACAGGCCCCTAAAGGTGAGGTACAAAGTGTGACCCATAAGGAGCTGCACTACACTTCAAAAGAACTACTTGAGTCTTCTAACTTACACAGTCAGAAATCCAGGGAATATGTGTGGGAATGGATAATAAGATAATGGATAATGGCAGAAGAAACGTAAAGTTGAATCAGGCTGAATTTACTGATATGGGCTCACTAAGTAGAGAGTCTGCATCTATTGTTGCAGCTTGGGGAGTGAGAAAGGGTTCTAACAGTCTGTTTGGTTAGTTGGTTGCCTAAAACATGGACCAAAACGTGGTTCACAGTGAGTGAGTTAGAAATGCCAAACTCGCTTTGGTTTAATGTAGAGGAAGGGATTTCAAGACTTAGGGAGATTAGAATGTTCAACTGGATTTCTCATTTAAGACCTCACACATCCTGGGATGGTCCAGAGGCATACCTTTCACCGTGGCTGTGAGAAATGAATTCATGAGGGAATCCTGGATCCTTGAAGAGCTCTTCTCTGTAGGCCAGACCTAACAGTGGAACTGTAATCACTGAATTGGGAAACCTAAATGTGATGGAAGTAATTGAATCCCCAAGTGGCAAGGGTCAAGTGGCAGCATTCAACCACCAAAGGCAGGGTGGGCATGGTTTCCATAATGGACAGTAGTCAAAGTGGCATTCAGGACAGTCTGACTCCTGCAGACCTAAGGCACTGGGTGATTAATCATGGTGTTCCTAGAAGTGAAATAGATAGGAAGGCTACTATATTCCCACTTATCTGTATAAGCAGAAAAGTTCTAGGTCAAGTGAACAAAAATCTAACATGAATCATAAAAGCAGAGTCACGACCCTCAATCAATTCCCAGCCTGAGCCAGTTTACAGAACAAGAACCTGATTCTTAGTCCCCAGGAATGAAGGGGAGGACGGACCACCTTGAGGAAGGACCCCAGTATACTGTCAAAAATTTATGCTGTTAATCTTTTTCTCAGCCATACCCAAAGGGACCTATAGCCTTTTATCAGGGTAACTATGTTTTAGGGAAAGGTAATAATCAGAACTTTTGGGGACTGCTGGACACTGGCTTTGAACTAACACTAATTCCAGAAGAACCAAAATGTCACAGTGGTCCACCAGTCAGAGAAGGGGCTGGAAGTAAGATGATCAATAGAGTTTTAGCTCAGGTCTGTCTCACAGTGGGCCCAGTGGGTATCCTGTGGTTATTTCCTGAGTTCCAGAATGCATAATTGGAATAGATGTACTCAACAACTGGCAGAATTCCCACATTGGTTCCCTGACCATAATTGGCTACTATGGTGGGAAAGCCTGAGTAGAAGTTACTAGAACTGCCTCTCCTAGGAAAATAATAAACCAAAATCAATGCCTTATTCCTGGAGGGATTGCAGAGATTAGTGCCTTCATGAAGGACTTAAAATAAGCAAGAATGAGGATTCCCACCACATCTCTATTCAACTCACTTATTTGGCCTATGACCAGATACAGAAGAGCAACCTCCAGTTTCACAGAATTATGATTTATATTCCATAGTGGTGGTGTCCTCTCTTGGACACTAGGACCTCCAAACCCACACAGCCCAAGGTTTAAGGAGAAGAAACAATTCCTTCAGTGGATTATAAGTTAAAATGTTGATAGAGGCAATTTCCACCTCCACCTCTCAAACATGAAGAGTGTAGTGACTGACAGATAAACAGCCTGCTCTAGAATGTTCTTTCCTCAATCTTTACATGGCCAGCTTCTTATTTATAGACTCAGCTCAAATGTGACCTCCTCAAAGAGGTCTTACATGACCACCTGTTGTCTAAAGTAATGCATTCTCCCCATGCCTACAATCACTCTATCTTATTCATGTTTTATTTCCTTCCTAGCATTTCACATGTTCTAAAATTATTTTTCATTTCCTTTTTATTCCCTTCCTTCCCCAACTCCATGAACCCTGTGATTTTGTCTTATTTCTTCAGTACCTAGAACAGTGCCTGATATATAGAAAATGTTCCAAAAGTACTTTTGAATAGCATAAGGATTAATGGCCTCCAAGAAAACAGGCAAGAGGGAACCATGTGCCAAAGCTCAAATGTGAGCTAGAAGATTCCTAGAGAAGGAATCCTGCTACAAGGAATCTACAAGGAGGAACTAAAAAGTATATTTCTAGAACTGACAAGAGCATTCTAGAATGTTCTGTAATGATTTGTACTCTTTATCTTAAAGTGATAATAATAGTGTATGGATTCAGAAGGGAAATCTTTAAGCCTGTTTGATTTAATTATGGGGGCAAAATGAAAATATTGATTTTTGAGAGAAAGAGCTCTAGAAGTGACCCGTATTGCCCCCATTAAAAGAGGCAAAATGCGGTTTGGAATGTGTAGTTTGAGAAGGACTTGCTTGCATTGTGAGGACTGCGAAGAAATCTGTGAGAAAGACTGTGTCTTATTCCTCCATATCATGTCATCACCCAGAAAAGCTCCCGGCAATAAGGATGGGAGGTGGAAGGGTTGGAGGAACCTTGTGAAATGCTTTAGCGTCCACAACACAGTGAAGTCAGGTCACACCCAGAAACAAGGAGGAACTTTGTGAAATGCTTTAGCATCCACAACACAGTGAAGTCAGGTCACACCCAGAAACAAACTGCCACCACGGAAAATGCACCATCTGAGGTGCCTTGCATTTCCTAGGAGGAAAGTGACAAACCACAATGCTGTAACTTCTCACGCATTTGACCAAACAATCCCAATCCTGTTGTGTTTGTCTGAGGCACAGAGTGGGCATGTCTGTTCCCCATTACTAACTTATTGATCTGGACTTAAGAACAATTTGGGAATAGGGACCGTGGCCCACATCACATCAGTCACAGATAACAAACCACACACAACAAGTACCCTAGTTTATAAATAATAGGCCCTCCAAGAACCCACGTGACATCCCGAGTGCTGGATGGTACTTCTGAAAGCTCTCAGAGAGCTGAAAATCACACACAGGCAAGCAAGTCCCTGCTGAATACACATCTAAGGAGCTGTGCATGCATTGTTTATTCCAGCAACTTTATGGAATAAATTACACACAACAAATTAGTTTCAGATGGTAGGATATGAATAGCTGATATGCAGTATAAAGGAAAGTGAACTCCAACTTTTGACCCAACTACTTCTCATCTCAAGCATCTCAGACTCAGAATCCAAATGCAATCCATTTTTGAAAATGCAATGGAGATCAGAAAGTTGATAAGTGGTGAGGATTAGAGATTTCAAAAAGCAACTTACGAGTACTATTAACTCGTTATATTGTCCCTATGATTTTTGGTTGTTCATGTATGTGGAAACCATGGGTAAAACTGAACCCATCCTTTCTCCTTCCTTTCGTTATGCACACAATCAAAAATAAATCTTTTCCTGACATTTCCTACCTGAACAGAAATTTCATAATAAATTAAACCCAACACACATTTAAAAATCTCACTGCACAACACTGTGGGACAATCACTTATGTTCCTAAAAGAGACATAATGTCTTTTTTCCTCCCTACCAATCTTTTTTTTTTTTAATTAACATTGTAAAATTGACTTCTTTTGGTGTACAGTTCTATGAATTTTACTACATGTATAGTCATGGAACCATCACTACAATCAGGGTTACAGAATAATTTTCACACACACCCAAATTCTCTGGTGCTACTACTTTATAATCCCCTACCTACCTTTAACCACTGGCAAACTACTGGCCTGTTCTCTATCACTATGGTTTTATCTTTTTAAGAATGTCAAGAATATAACCCTTGTCATGTAACTTTTCACTCAGCAAAATACCTTTGAGATTCATCCAAATTGTTGCCTGCCTTAATAGCTTGTTCCTTTTCCTTGCTGAGTAGTATTCCATTGCGTGAATGTGTCACAGTTTGTTTATGCTTTCACCCATTGAAGGATACTTGAGTTATTTCCAGTTTGTTGCAATTATGAATAGAGCTGTTATAAACATTTGTGTACAAGTTTTGTTGGGAATGTAAATTTTCATTTCTCTTGGGTACAAATCTAGGAATAGGATTACTGGGTCACATGGTACATGTATGTTTAACAGTATAAGAAACTGCCAAACTTTTCCCAGATGGCTGTATGTAATGTTTTTATCATAAGTAAAATAATAAAAAACATTAAAAGTGACCCCTTGATGGCTTAATCACTCATGTTTAGGTGATTCCAATAATGTTATTCATCATGATAAAATATTGCCCCTAAAATAATCAGAAGCATTTGATTTCACTTTTTTCTTTTCACTTTTTTTCTTTTTTTTTTCTTTTTTTTTCTTTTCACTTTTAAAGCTTAATCAAGTCTTTAATATTTTAACATTATTTTTAAAAGAAAGTTACATGCTTGACAATTGTAGAAACGTAAAGCCTAAGGAATCTACTTACAAATGAGGAAACTTTAATGAGAGAGAAAGAACCAGGGGAAGTTTTTATCACAGCTAAGTTTGAGCAATTTAGCCCAGTGTCATATGCATCAAGTCTAATTTTCAATTCATAAAGAAGCCTCCCCCTCCCTTCCTCCAAAAACTTCCACCCTAAGGCTAATTACGCAAGAAAACGGAACATGAGTACCAGCCAGAAAAGATTCACAGTTGCCACTCTTCAGTTGCTACTTTAATGGGAAACACATGTGCAAGATACCACCCAGGAGACAACTGACCAGTGTGTTCTGTAAAAATGAACATCACCAGAAAATAAGCCACAGGAGATGGCTTACTCTCTTGGACAGGCTGAGCCCAGAAAGAGGGTTGATAGTGTTTTTGTTCTTATATAAGTATGTGCTGGTCCAAAGATGAGATGCTGGGACAGAAAAATAATCTGTAGCAATAATATTGAAGGCAATGATGTGAATTAGCCCTCACTACTTATCATCTCACCCACATGCCCTGAAATCAGCTTACAATCACATTTGCAAAGTTAACATAAGAAGAAATCCTACAACACAATTGGAAGAAAGGGCATAGTGATGAAAGTAAATAATAATGCTAAAACTCATTAGCTGTCTCCTACTACAGGTAGCCAACACTGTTCCAAGTGCCGTACACACAGCATCTCATTATATCCCTAATTTACCAGGTAAGGATGAACTCCACTGTGTTAGCTCAGGTTGCCATAACAAAATATGTAGACGGGGTAGCCTAAACAACAGAAATTTATTTCTCACAGTTCTGGAGAAGAATGTGATCAAAGTGCCAACCAGTTAGGTTCTTGGTGAGGGTTCTCTCCCTGGCTTGCAGAGGCCACCTTCTAGCTGTGTCCTCACATGGTGGAAAGAGAGAGAGCAAGCAAGCTCTCTGGTCTCTTCTTGTAAGGAGACTAATCCCATCGTGAGACCCCCACCCTCATGACCTCATCAAAACCTAATTTCCTTCCAAAGGCCTGTCTCCGAATACCATACATTGGGGGTTAGGGCTTCAACATATGAATCGGGGAAAACAATTCAGACAATAGCATCCACTTTACAAATAAATGATGTTTTGAGAGGTTATGGAGTTTACAACGGATCATTCAGTCAACAATCAGCAGAGCTTGAACTTGAGTCCAAGGGCTGTCTGACTCTAGGGAATAATATCTACTATTTTTTGACTGCCCACTAAGGGCTGGGTGCCTCTACACAGTATCTCTAATCTTCACAGAAAACTTTCCAAGTCAATATTCTTCCCATTTATAGTTGTGGAATCTCTGGCCCAACTCTGGAACCGTTTGAACCTAATTTACTGCACCTAATGTATCCTAGTGGTTCTAAAAGTATGGTCCTCAGACCAGCATCATCACCTTCTTCACTTGGAAACTTGTTAGAAATGCAAATTCTTGGGCCAAGCTGCATACCTACCAAATTAGAAACTCTGGGTGTGGTGTCCACAATCCATGTTTAACAAGCCTTTAGGTGATTCTGATCCATGCTAAAGTTTGAGAACCATTTGTTCCATAAATTTCTTGGAATAATTAATACATTCAACACTCAATAACAAGTGGTATATCCACTTGTTTTTGGTGCTAAAGCCTGTGGCCTTTTGCTGTACTGTACTGCCCCATCCCAACTTCACCAAGGGAAGATGTTGGGGATGAAGCATATTTTAAATGAACTGTGATTATAGAGCACAATTCTGAATTCTATTTGGCCACTATAATGCTGATCAGTTCTCCTACCTACAGTAATGTCATACAGAGAAATGTCCAAAGAACAGTCCCTGAGAATTGACAATGGTTGTTTCCACTGATCAGAAAACACCTGTAGTATGAATTGGAAAACCAAGCTTTGTGAAATTGTTATTTAGGCCTGACAATTTTGTGTCCCATTTAGTGAAAATGAGAAATAATCTAGTATGGAACAAAGCAGTTCTTTAAAAAAGTGAATTCCATTCCCTTTTGATTTATTTTTAAAAATCATATTTACTCATCTAATCAATCACTGCTTTATCTACATATAGTTGCTGTACAGTTATACCATTTTCCCCTCCAAGGAACAAGACCATATTACATCCCATTTTGGAAGTCTGGGCAATTCACAAGAAAGGATAGAAGTCTGCCCATAATGGAAATGGCTAATTTTTGGAGAGTGGTGAATGAAGGTGCTTGATCTCATACCAAGGGCCTTTTAAAATCATTTGCAAAATCAAAGCACTTCAAAAAAGGTTATTTCCAATGCAAACACGATCATCCGCTGTGATCAATATCACCTCTAAAACCTTTTATTAATATTAACAATATTAATGAACATGTGCTAGTCACTGCTCTAAGCATTTTATATGCTGTAAAACTCATTTAGCCCGTGTCGTGCAACTACTGAGCCCGTGCACTCTAGAGCCGGAGCGCCACAGCTAGAGAGAAGCCCACATGCCACAACAAAAGATTCCATATGCCACAACTGGCCCAACGCAGCCAAATAAATATTAAAAAAAACCAACTCATTTAATCATCACAAACATTTGAGGTAGGTTCTAGGATTGTTTCCGTTTCACAGATGTGGAAATTGAGACTCAGAAAGGTTAAGTAATTTGCCAGAGCTCCTTCGGTCAGAAAATAACAGTACTCTAGAGTAGACTTATTGAAAAGTACTTGCTGGACACTCATTCAGACACGAACCCTTGGCTCTGGATGGATGGGTTCAGTGTTGCTCTGCATCTGGATTAGTTCCAAAGGTCCATCTGTGAGCCTGCCTGACCCTTGGCCTTGGCACTCCATCTGGATAGAATAAAGCAGAGCAGCAAAGTGATGACACGGTAGACCTGACAATACCCTCCACCTAGTGAGAGATAGAGATCAAAGTGATAAAGGGACAGAGTGGGAACTGTACTTCTATTTGCCTGTTTGGTTTCCACTTGGTTCTTGAAAACAGACCTATTAATCATTTAGTTTGTGGTTTTGATACTTTCACTGATTCCTAACACATTTGAGGCAATGAGGCAAGGATAGCAAGATCTATAGACATTCAAACTTCTCACGTGGAAGAGGCATTAAAATCCTTTAAAAACACATCACCAGCCAGAAGAAAGATTTTTATAATTTTCAGCTTCAGAGTTGTAGATGGTTGTGACTTAAGCTCAAATTGGGAAAGACTTTATGTGATTTATAATAGCAGTTACTCTTCTAAGGAAACTTCTCATACTCTATTCCATCTACCAAAAACAAAAGCTGTTTTCAGCAGAAAACAGCATGTTGAGGTGGAAAAGGCTTTCCAAAGAAACTGTTGTGTGTAATTTTTGATTCTGTCCTAATTTGGGAAGTTCATTGAGCCTAAGATCATTTTGTGCAGCTGACAGGACATTTGCTCAATGGCTTTTGCCTTGCTTACCACCTGCTCTCTCTATCTCTACAGATTTCCCACTCATTCTTTTTTCCCTTCTTTCTTCCTTCTCCTCACACACACCTCCACTCCTTCCATCCAGTCTGGTTCTATTCACTTACATCTTAAAGGACACTATTAGGAAAGAGGGCAAAGGTTTTATAACATTTGGCGGGCTTTTAGTGAAGTAATTAAGGTCCTATGCTGGCCTGGCTAGACTTGTCACATGTCATGTCCGACTCCCCAAAACTGTGTAGATTGAGAAACTTCTAGATTGAGTCCCTCTTTCATACCTTTATAAACACTTGAATTCATTGAATATGCTGGGAGCTTCAGATAGAGCAGACACCCAGTCTCTGCCCTCAAGGAGCTCAGGCTTGCCTGGAGGGTGAAGTAGAGGGTGGGTAGTAGGTTTGTGGGTAACAAAACTCTCACTGGTTAATCTTGACCCAAGTTCATTCATTTAGGAGGCAATATCCCTTAAATCTCTTTATGAAAGAGATCCTGTCAGGCATCAAATTCACAGCAAGTCTCCCTGGGTCAAGGATGGAAAGCTTTCTGGTACAACAATGGGATTTGGAATCAGATCCACTTAAGTCCAAATCCTAACTCTGCCTTGGACAAGTGAATCTCATAGAGTCTCAGTTCTCTCTACTGTAAAATGAGAAAAAACCTGCTCAAGAGTCTACCTGAGGATTAAACTGAGAAAATGTCATACAAAGAATCTGGCATAATTCCTGGTACACAGGAAGTGCTCAATAAAGGTTTGCTTCCTTTTTTTTTTTCCTTCTCCCTCCCCAGGCCTCATAGGAAGAGGGTGCAGCCTCCTAATGAGAGGACACGAAAGAGGCTCTAATAATATTAAACACTTCAATATAACCTACTACCTCCCAAGCACTATTATATGCACTTTATATAGTTTAACTCATTCGATTCTTCCCCCAAACCCTATAAGTACTGTTATTATCATCTCCATTTCATAGATGAGGAAACCTAGGGACAGAGTTGCCAAGTAACTTGCCAAGATCACACAGGTAGTATGTGGTGGGACTGTGATTTCTCCCCAGGTTATCTAGCTCTTATTCATCACCCAACTAAGAGGCAAATCAACAAAGAGGCGCTAATCTCAGCTGGAATCAGAGTATACAAACTGCACTCCTCAGTTAACAAGCTCTGCTTGGTTTGCACGGTGGTGTAAAGATCAGGGGACTTCACATTGAAGCCTATATTTCTGATTTCTCTCAAAAAAATTTGGGAGACCCTGGCAATATACAGCCCATATTTTCAAGGAAACAAGCTGCTGACTGGTGACTACTCTCTGGACTGAGCACATGTTCTCCAATTCACCACAGTTGCCAGTGCTCACAGTTGTATTAGGTGGACCCTGCTTCGCTTTTTACCTGCACATGCATTTGAGTTTGTGATCCAGAATTAGGCAGTGCTCTAAACATAGAGACAGAAAGACAGAAGGACTACATTCCATAAAGACAGAAGAACTACATTTAATAATGTACACCCAATCACTGAAATGTTTGTATGACAAGAAAAAACAAATGCATGTAGGAAACAGGTCTGAGTAAAAAGCAATCAACAACCGGGTTCAAATCACAATCACTTGCTTATGCTTAGACAAGCCTTTGAGCCATACATGCAGGAATTGTAAACACCAGCTATTCTTCTCCACATCCCCATACCTAAACAAAAAGCCAAAAAACAGGTTTCCTTATAGGTCATAGGGCTAAGATCCATTTGCCTTTACTATTAAAAACATCCTTCTTTGTTTGGCATAGCTAGGAGAGGTAGCTTAAATTTTCATGTACTGCTTAACCCAAATAATACCATCTAAACTATTTTTTTTCTTCTTTTAACTCTTTAGGCCTTTCTGATTGGCATGATCTTGGAGAACAGATAAATAGTAAAATTCTTCTAGAAACCTGGAAAATGTAGGGAGGGGAAGGCATGGAGCCTTCTCTGGATAAGCTTATGAGAGAAGAGAAATATCTCAATTTACAAGTAAAGAAACTGAGGTGAAAATGTTATCCTAGACCACAGAGCCAACTGCCCAGCATATTCTGAACCCAGTCTGTGTTCTTTCCAAGACTTCACACTACCTTCCTCAGAGTCTATCTACCTGAAAATAATGTTTAAAGAAGTAATCTATGGTATCACTATTTGTACCAAAATGGTATCACACACCCTGTATTTAAGTCTTCATAACAGATATATCTTTGGTCAGGAGGGAGCTCTAATATTACTTATCAATGACCCTGCCTTTGTAACATCTGTATTGTTTTCTGTTTTACCTTTTCAGTTTTTTTAAACTGAGAACAGAAAAAGCCTCATCTTTTTAACAGTTTATGATTATTTTATTTTATTACAAACCTGCAGTAATGCTTACTATATTTACAAATCTCTAAGTGAAATTTTTAAAACCATTTTCCTCCTCTAATCTCTCTCATCCTGCCTTCTTAGAAGTACACAAAGCATTTCAACCACTCCCAAATTCCGTCTTGTAATACCCTTAATGATTCTGAAATATTTTGTTATTCCCTAAACACCGCCCTAAAGACAAGTCATTGGACTCCAGGCTCTTTGCACTGCCAAGTTGAATAGAGTTCAAATGTTCTATCTAACCAAACTCCAACTTACAACAAAGACACATATAGTAGATAATGTGTAAGATATTCCGAAAATACCAAGGCAACAGGAAAAAAATCTGTGTCATCAAGAGGTCCTCCCAGAACTCCTTGTTATCTGGAGTAAGCATTTTTATCAAGATCCTGTAACCTGATCATTACACACATGTGTATATCCGTATAACTAATAAGTCAACTTTCATTTTAGTAATGTATAGCTTACGATTTCTCACATCCAAAGCAATTAATATTTCAAAATTTATGATTGTTTCTCTACTTTAGATGTCAGAGCATGCACAAAGACTTGAAGAAAAAACAAAACAAGGAAAACAATCTTATCCTGATAAAATTAAAAATAAAATTAGAAATTATTTAAAATATATTCTTTCTTTTTGAATTGACCCTTCCAAAGCATGGTATGAAATGGAGCACAAATAAGGCAGTTACCAAAAAGATATAGGACCTATTAGGATTTCCTTTTAGGTTAAAAAAAAATGGCTCATGGAAGAACAGTTTTCAAAATGACCAAAGCATAGTCAGGCACCTCTTCCACTGGAAGCTTCACCAAAAGGCACACTCCCTTGACCTTGAAATTTTGATTCCAGACCCAGGTCTTGCCCAAGTTTTCTGGGAGTTTTGCTCAGCTTCAAGCCCATCCCACCTAGAAGATCTTTGGAGATATTCAAAGTTTAAGGTAAGTTCCCCTTGTTATTTTCAGAATCAGAATCAGAATAAGAACATAAAAGTAAACTATATAAAGCCACATAAAAATGAATGAATTTAATTTTTTCCAAATTATAAGCACCTTGAAGACAAGGATTCTCCTTCTCTCTATTAATATTGCATTACTTGCACCTGGAATAATGCACAGCACATAGCAGATAGTTAATAAATTCAGTACTTGTATGAATGGGACACTTCTATAAATATCGCTATCGCCCTGCAATTTCCAAAGGTTCCATCACACAATTCCCCTAATGGCTCTTTAGTTCACTAATCATAAAGCCACATAATCAGAAAGGAAATAAATCCCAGAGACCAAAGAGCAGTTTGCCTCTCCATCAGCTCACTTATTTATAGAGTTTTAGAGCTAAAAGGGATATTGTAAGTTGCCTTTGGACTCTCTGATTTTACATTGGAAGAAACTGAAGTTTAAGCTCTCAAGTTAAGTGGTTTAGCCTTGATCATCCAGCTGAGAGGTACCAAAGCGCTTCCTGTTATTTCCTGTATCAGCCTTTGCTGCTAATTCCCACCACTTCCCCCTCAAAAAAGTATTTGTAGACTTAAGGATATCATCTTTAAAATTCTCCCAGAAATCTCATGTGGCTTCCCTTGGGGTATGGTGGAAAGAGGACACAGTTTTAATATAATCTACCAATAGCCAGGGTTTTTGCTCAACTGAAAAGTATGTGTTGACTAACTTGACGGGTCTCGTTGTGGTTAGCGGGGAAGTGGGGAGGTCTTTTGAGCCCATCTGAAAACTTGAAATGTTTTATTACTCTTACATTATTTCATGTATAGCTAGGGGGGTGGGGGTAGCATGGGGTGCAATAACATTGTTTCCTGAAAGTATTGAGACAGAGGCAAAAACCTTCAATCTGACCACAAGAGGGCAGCTACAACATTTCCTCCTTGATCTTTGCGGTTCTAGACCGTGACAAACTGGGCATTTTAGTGCTCAGCCTGCCACAGAATCACTGATAGCACCTTTCAACTGAATTCTCAATATGTCACAATTCTCTCATTGTGTTTCTTGGGACTTTTTTGTTTTGTTTTTAAACAGATTATTTTCCAACTTCTTTCCAGATCTAGAGAGCCCTCTTTTAGAGCTCTGTGCCAAGATTACCATCTACAAAGATCTTTGGAGACCAGTAAATCATTAAGCTAATTTGGAAACCCACAGAAAATGTTTTATTTTAATTATGTTTGACCCCAGATAAAAATAAAACCAGTAATGATCATTTGATTCCACCACACTTAACAAAGCTTATTCTAAGTGCTTTAAAGGCTTTGCCAAATATTTGCTCATCTCATAGCCTTCATTCGTCATTCCCATTTCATGATATCCTGAAATTTTTCAAGTCAAAATTTATTGTGGAATTTTATCACTGAGCTAAAAACAGTGGGAGGTCTGCAAACAAAAAAAGCAGGGATTAGTGATAGCTAAATTCCATATTCTTACAGTTCTACAAAAACACAAAATCAAATTTATTTCATTTTCTCAGTGAATAGAGTTGAGAGTTAATTTGAAAAGTAAATGCTAGGTTTTGTGTGTGTATGTGTGTGTGTGTGTGCGCGTGTGTATGCGTGTGTGTATGTACTCATTAATACTTATTGATAGCTAGTTTGGATATTTACCAATTTTTTATTTTGTAGTTTTTGAAGTATATAGAGATGTATTTCCTTCAAGCTTTTCTTGGAGCCTACCTTAACCATCATATTTTAAATTGCAACCTCTCCCCACCCCCGGCATATCCCGTCCCCATTCCCTGCTGCATTTTTCTCTATAGCATTTATCAATATATGGCATACTTTCTATTTTATCTGGTTTCTGTGAGTCTCCTGCGCAAACACCCCCTCCCCAACTAGACCAAAAGCCCTATGACAAAGGGAATTTTGCCTGTTCTGTTTATCGCCATGTTTCCAAGGCTTAGAATGGTACTTAGCCCATTGTGGGAACTCAATTTGGCAACATGGTGAAATCACAAACATTGGTGCATTTTTACTAGAAACTGATACTTTTACATCTCTGGTATTGCTAATTTACTTTAGTAATTTAAGGAGATCTCCTTAAAATAGATAATAACCCTCTTAATTCAAAGTGAAGCATATTTCTTAAAGCAAGTATCTTAAACAATACTTGAGTTCATGATTATTGCTGAGAGTATCCTCCTGAATGCTCAGACCCAGCTAGGCCCTGTTTCCAAGAAGTCAATCAAAACTGGACTGAATTCTCAGTGAACATGGTCCTCCAAGAGTTTTGTCACAGCATCACATGAGCAAATCAGTGGCATAAGGGAAAGAGCAGTGACTTAGCGATAAGAAACAGTGACTTAGCTACTAGCTAACCAGGAGTGAGAAGATCCATTTAAAATGTTAGTGCCTTAATGTACTTATCCAAAATATGGGTATACCACCCTGGCCTATATCAGAGAATTTGGGGATCCCATGAAATAGTGAAATGTGAAAATATTTTGGTAAGCATGGAGTATTTTTCAAGTACAAGGTGTTATTAAAATCAGTGTTTCTTGTTCTCTGCTCTGCAGTGCCATTTGGTATAGCCAATCAACTATATTTAATGGTTTCATGGATAGTTGTAGGCTAGATACAGTTCTATCAGTTTAAGAGATGTTTGTCAGGCCCTACTTGGTACCATTCTGTCTCTAGGATAAATCCTGATTGGAAACAGAAGGCATTTAAAGGTACTCTAGCCCCATAACAAGGAATTCACATCACGTCCCAGTATTTAGTCCAGCCCTGTCATGTGCCCCAATGCTGGCAACTAGGTCCTTCCTTCTTTTCCTACATAATCTAACCAAGAATATTCACCTCCTCTTGGGAGAATTTTCACATAGGTATTTGCCTTAGTCCATTCAGGCTGCTGTAACAGAATACTTTAGGTGGCTCATAAACAACAAAAATTCATTTCTCACAGTTCTGGAGGCTGGGAAGCCCAAGATCGTAGTGTTAGAAGATTTAGTGTTTGGTGAGGACCCGCTTCCTGGCTCATAGATGGCTGTCTTTTCACTGTGTCCTCACATGGGATCTCTTTTATAAGGACACTAATCCCATTCATGAGGGCTCCACCCTCATGACCTAAGCCCCTCTCAAAGGCTCTACCTCCAAATACTGCCACATTGGGGATGAGGTTTCAACATAGAAATTTGGGGGTATACAAGTATTCAGTCTATAGCAATATTCAATAAATATTTGCAGAACAAATGAATGATAAATGGCCAGTGTCCCCCTAGTTTTGAAGCTTTGCTGGGCTCTTGCCTGTATTTCCTTCATATATATATATATATATATATATATATATATATATATATCTCTTACCTGCTAACAAATTCACTGATGCTGGCTGACCAGTCAGCAGTCTACACTGATGAGGATCACCTCTTCCTCAGTTCTTACCACTACAGTTGACCCTTGAACAATATGGGAATGTTAGGGGTGCTGACCCTCCACACAGTTCAAAATCCACATAAAATTTTATAGTCCCCCCTCCCCCACCCTCCACAGTGTCTCCAGTTCCAAATCCTCATATTCAACCAACCTCGGATCATGTAGTACTGCAGTACTATTTGGTATTGAAAAAAATCCGCAAATAAATGTACCTGTGCAGTTCAAACCCATGTTGTTCAAGGGTCAGCTCTGTATTCAGCCACTCTGGGGACTTTTCACTTATTCCATTAGACTCTGTAAAGCCAGCTGCTTGCCTGATCTGTTCTTGGTTGCCATACCCAGTGGATATCATGTCCTACTTGCCACTCTGTTTTCCTCAGGACATCTTCAGAGGGTGCCCCACTTTGTTCCTGTTCCAGCCCATGGCTTATCCGAACTGCACACCCCTTACTGTGGTTAACTGAAAGGACACTATTTAGCAAAGCCCTGAGAGCACACAAAACAGTGCAAGCAATCCCCAGCTTCAAAAAATGTTATGTTCCAAAGGTTTGTTTGTAAATAGGTTCTCTAGCACTTGGGAATGTATTTCCCAAGTCATCACAAACAACACATCTATATATTTTAAGAGTCATTCCTTCAAAAATATTCATTGAGTATCTCCCTGCTTTGCACTAGTCACTATTCTTGACACAGGGGAAACGATGAGAGATGAGACTCAGTCTCTTTCCTCCAGAAGTTCACAGAGTAACAAAGGAGACAGTGGCAGAAACAAATAATATATATACAAAGTAGCATGTGTAAAAATAGAGGACTGTCCACAGTCCTCTATAGCAAGAACAAGAAAGAAGAGGTGATCTCTCTGCCTGGGTGGATCAGGAAGGTTCCACAAAGAGACATTCCTGCTGAGGCCGGAAGAATGAGGAAGTGTGCACCAGGCAGATGAGTGGAGAAGGGTGTTCCTGGAATGTGATTGTCAGGCTACCAGACCAACACCCAGGCATTAATTTAACCCCTCATGTGGATCTGTCAATGCTGCAGCACTGTCAGAGACAGAAAAGGAATAGGTTTTTGCAGGCTAGTCTGGGAAAACTTGTTTCTGTTGGGAGATCAGTTCTAAAACCTTCAACAAGGCAGAATTGGCTCTGAGCTCATGCGCACGCACGCGCACGTGCACGCACACACACACACCACCACCACCACCACCTCCACCACTACTACCACTCATCATCTGGGGAAAAGAAGAAAAGCAATTCAGTGACAGGAGGAGCAATTCTTGCGCTTTCGCTTTCTTGTAAAACATTAGCTGATCCTGTGAATGCAAGGTCATCAGTAAGCTTGTAAGGTATTGCACATACTAGACAAGTCCACACCCTGAGGAGCTTAACAACTAGCTGTACATAGGCAAGACACGTGCATATAAAGTAAGTAAAAGCCCAAGGCAGTAGCTGCCAAAAGAATGACGTATGCTATAAGCACTATACTCCTAGTCATTGCTGCTTTCTTCAGAGAATAATTCAGTCTAGTTCAACAGGTGTTTTATATTAAATGCCCACTACAGGTCTGTTGATGATGTAAGGCTGCATTCTGAATTTCTCAGGGCAGCATCCACCAAGTTCTGTAAATGCAAATAAGTTTTCCTCCCAAAAGTATTAAGTCAACTCTGGAAAGACTCTGGGGGTGCCTAATTAATAGGAATTCTGTTTTACTCAATACGGGAAACACATCAACACTGAATAGGTATGAGAAAGAATTTCCCGCCAGTGGGAACCGTCCGAATTAGAATGAACTGCCTTGGGAGGTAATAAGTTTCCCGTCAGCCTAGATAATTACTTGGCAGTGATTTTGCAGGGGTGACTCAAGCATTCAATGACCAATAGGCTCCCTTCCAATCCTGTGATTGTGTGAACTTCTGCAGCTCCCACTTGATAGCACAATAGAGGAATCTGGGAACCCACACTGCAGAACTGTCACAGTACTACAGATTAGCCACGACTTAGGCTCATTCAGATACCAGAGCCCCTGTCAGAATGGGTGGTGAGGAAACAGAGAGAATGAGAACATACAACTTCCACCAAAAGCCTGACCAAACTCCTGGGGTCAGAGTGTCTGGGAGAGTCTCAGAATGCCAGAATCCATTAACTCTCAAAGGAGATCATGGCTATGAGACAAGGAGCACCCCAAGACAAAGACTACTAAAAAATTTAAAAAGTAGCCCCTTGAAGAAGACCTATGTAGGATTCTAGAGTATTTTGAAAAGTTCATCTGATGAGGGCTCTCCAGGTCCCCAAATCTGAGGGGCTCTCCTGCAACATTAAGATGTTAAAATTCCTTTGTCCAAGAAAAGAGCATCTCCAAAGTGAAATAAGCAGGGAGTAGACACAGCAGAGTTATACAGGCCTCCTGAGTAAATATGTAGTTGCAGGATGGTGATCGCAAAAGAGAAGCAGCAGCATGAGGGTCCTGGACAACCAAGGAACAAGCTGTTTAAAATCCTGGTGTCACATGGCACATCAGAACAAATTGCAAAGGATGTAATCCACTGAGTTCCAGGTTTCCTGTATCTAAAATAAGGCAACTGCTTCGATGCAGGCATGTTGGCTAACGTACTATCAAGTAAGAGAAAGAGCCATGTTTGGATCCTTATTTAACCAATTCCAGGCTCTGTCACTGAGACAGTATAACTCCTGTGAGCTTCAGAAAGAAGGGGACTAAATTAGAAATTTTTCACAAGGTCCCTTCCAACTCTAAGATCTAGAATCCCAATGCACAAAGGAGAACATATCATGACAGAAGAAAACACTTATCAAACAGTTCATCACAAAATGTTCTGGAAGAAACAGAATTAAAGCAAAAAACCTTTAATTCAGGAATTTGCATCTGTGACTTTTTTTTTTCCTTTTGGACTAAATTGTGGTTTAAATGGCTAAGCCAAATGAATGGAAGCGAAACCAAAACACCACACACCAGCAGCATTCTTATTTTTGTGGGGAAAGAAAGCAAATATGTGCTATTTGATCATGTAGGAAAGCTCAATCTACAAAGCGTCCACAGACAAAGTTCCATTAAATCAACAGGGGTTCTGCCCAGTGCCCAGGGAAACCCATCAAGAGGAGCCAAAACATTTCTTTTTTTCAAAAAGCTATCAACTTAACATTACAAATCATTTGCTGTTCTCAGGAGAATTGCCTAGTATTGCAAAACTTGATAATTACTGATTCATGACTGATTTAGGAAAAACATCGGCTTAAGTAATCAGGCCAGAGTACTGCTGCTGACCGCAATGCTGGCAGGAAACCTATCCTTTCTTTCATCATTCCTTTCATGAATGTTTAACATTCTACAAAATTTAGCTTTTAGCATATTAATAGTGGTTGGATTCTTCCAAAAGTTGGGAATACAGAACATAATAATTAGGTGCTATCAAGCACCTATATTTTCTCTGAATTTTATTCAAGTGTCACTAACCAGAAACCCAGGAAGTTATGAGAAAACGATTTCAGAAATCAGACTTGGTAAGATATGGATGGTTTTCTGTAACATATCAGATCTCAGACTCTTTGAAAGGACTCTACAAACACACAAACATCTCTTCTATAAACTTACAGTATGTTCTATATAAACTAGCAGGAAGAATTTAATTAATGTTTTGAGCCGACCCACACACCACAAACAACACATACCTACGTTAGGGTAACGCATGCTTCTCTCATATAAGCTTTGCTAAACAAGCACTTCATTTGGCAAGCAGATAAGAAACACATCAGAGTATATTCATCTGTACATGCCTCTGGGAAGATGTTTTCTATAAGGATAAGTGAATCTCATAACTGCAGAGAGAAAGTTATTCCCTCTCTGCTGGAATTGTTTTTCTGCTTAAAATTAAGAAATTAAGAATATTTTCTTTTCTGCAAAGGAATTACAGAGGAATTCAAGCCAAAATACTGTCCTACAGATTGAAAAAGACTGCTTCTAAAACCATATCAAATTTTCTTTTCAGATCTTTCCTTTTCTGAGATTCTTCTTTCCAAGTAAACATGCTTTTGTTAGTGAAAGGCAAACCCTTGTCATCAACTTAGTTTCTACTATCAGTCCCTAAATGCACATATCACTAAAATATCTGAATTATAAGTCTATTCACTAAGACACATCATTGGTGTTCTCGGAGGGAAAAAGTCAAGTATTTAAAAAGCAGAAAATTCAAGTAAACATTTTAGCAGAGCTGTGGTAAATTAGTACCCTTATAGATTGCTGGTGTACAAATTGGTAGAACTCTGTTACAAGCAACTTGACAATATATATTAAGGTTTTAAATGTTTATACCCTGGATCCAAAAAGTCCATTTTGGGAAATGTATCATTAAGAAAAAAAATCAAGACTGAAATAAAGCTTCATGCACAAAGATATTTACTATCATTTATAACAGAAAAGCATAGAAACAACTTATATGTCAAACATATAGGAAAATGGTTAAGGAAAAATTAATATAACCTCTCAACAGAACACTATGTAATCCATGATAAATATTTATGAGGATTGGTAATAACATGAAAATGCTTATATTAAATTTAAAAGTAGAAGACAAACATATTATATATTATAGATAGACAGATATTAAACATTTGCTTTTAGCTATGCTTATAAAAATAAACAATAAATCCCTACAGGTAAAAAAAGATGAAAGGAAATACTGGGTAAATTTTTTTTCACCCTTCTCCTTTTACATATTTTCCAAATTTTCTTCAATGAGCTCCTTAAGGAAACATTTTAAATAAAATAAGAGAAATTCTAAGCAGACACAGATTAGAATTGATGCTCAGTACTCCTGACCAACATTAGGTTAGGCCTGAGAGAGGTCAGAGGTAAAGAAGGGATTTTGATGGCATTAACGTTTTGAATTAATTCATTCAATGAATAGGTATATAAACTGACTGTGGGAGGAAGGAAGACAATCCTAGAAATCATAGTTAAACCAAAAGAATCATCTAGTCCACATTGTGCAGCAGCAGGAAGAATGAATCCTGGGGAGACTGAGATGTAATTTAAGAACTGGAATAATAGAACAGCAGAGAATTCATAGGAAGAGAAACTTTCAACAAGGCAGAGAAGATCAGAAATGTTGATGCTACAGAGATGCAGTGAGGTCAAGGAAAACAAGGAGAGGGGAAAAGACCCTGGATTTAACGAGTTAAAGGCTAACTGAGAAACTAAGGAGAGAAATCAAATTCCAGAGGATGAGTGGTGAGGAAAAGGAGGCAGTGGTGCAAAGGGAGGTGAGAAGGGGCAGCAGATTAGACCCAGGGCCATTTGTTTTGTCCTTTACATAATAGGGGAGACCAGTGTGAGTTTGGAGGCAAGGTGGGGAAAGGCTGACCATGAGAGACAGAAGATTCAAAGCACTGAAATAGCCCAGACCCATCCTGCCCCTTGTCTGTCCTCAGTGGTCAGAGGCTGCCTACAGACCTGCATATGGCACAAAAGTGTACCTCAAACTGGTTCTAAGTACCTCTGGGACCCTATCTCTAAACCATCCCTTGACATAAATCGTCTCTCCTAATCAAACCATGCTTGTGCTACTTCACGCCTGTGCTCACATGACTGCTCCCTCCCCTGGGACTATTCCTTCTCTGCCTCATTCAGGGGTCCTCCTCCTCTGCTACTCGTAAATGTCAGGTTCTAGGGTCCATGCGTGGTCCTTGTATTAGTCTCCAAGGACTGCCATAACCAAGTGCCACAAACTAGGTGGATTAAAACAATATAAGTATATTTCCTCACAATTCTGGAGATGAGAAGTCCAAAATCAAAATGTCATCAGGACCTTGCTACCTCTGAAGGCACTAGGGGAGGTCCTTCCTTACTTCCTCCTAGTTTCTGGTAGTTGGTGGCAATCCTTGGCATTCTTTGGTTTATATACGCATGACTCCAATCTCTGCCTTTGTCTTCACATGGACTTCTGCACTGTGTATCTGCGTTTCTGTTTTCTTAGAAGGATACCAGTCATTGGATTAGGGCCCATTCTAATCCAGTATGGCTTCATCTTAATTAATTATATCTGCAAAGACCCTATTGCCAAACAAGGTTACATTCTGAGATTCTGGGTTGACATGAATTTGCCAGGAGGGGGACACTATTCAATCCAGTACAATCCTCATCCATTCCTCAGAGAGTGGCCATTCCAGTGTGGTCTCATTTACCTCCAACCCATCTACTCATTGCTCAAGACTCTACAACCTGTATCCCCGACCTCAATCTCAGCCTCACTCTCCAGGCCCATATTTCCCATTGCTCACTGGATGTGGTTGAGCTTGAAATTCACAGACCCTTGAAACAAAACATGTAGACTTCCAAAAGCGAACGCATAGCGCCTCCAGTGGTTTCTCTTTTGGTTTTTTTTTTTTCGGTACGCGGGCCTCTCACTGCTGCGGCCTCTCCCGTTGCGGAGTACAGGCTCCCGACGCGCAGGCTCAGCGGCCATGGCTCATGGGCCCAGCCGCTCCGCGGCATGTGGGATCCTCCCGGACTGGGGCACGAACCTGTGTCCCCTGCATCGGCAGGCGGACTCTCAACCACTGTGCCACCAGGGAAGCCCGGTTTCTGTTTTAATTCATGATAAATCCATCTCATCTCCCAAGTGAAAAGCTTTGGCATTTTCTTCAACTTTCTCTTCTCCCTAATCACCTCCCACTACACCTGATCAGACAATAGACCCTATGTGTTCCATCTCACAACCCTCACTCAAATCTGGCTTCTCCTTTCCACCTTCACTGCTTAAGACCTTAACTTAGGCTCTCAACATTTCCTTAGACTATTCAGGTAACAAAAAGGTTCAACTCAGAAAAAGATTATAGAGCACCTACTATGTGATAGTGCTAAGCACATCAAGAGGGATTAAACACAACTTTGCCCTTGTGTAGCTTTCAGTCTCAGCTGGTCCCTCCACCACCAGGCTTAATGCATTTTCTTGTAAGAAACCAAAACTGATAATGTCAGGCTGTGGCTTACACCTCTCTTTTGACTCCCCTTTTCCTACAAGTTAAAAAGCAAGTCCTTCTCTAGTCTTAGAAGACGTTTCACAATCTGCTACCCCATGTGCCACACCCCTCACTCCCAGTCCTTTGTCACTGCCATGGTGGCTTCTTGCTCTTTCCAGATCTGTGTCTAGGAGGAGTGCTTTCTTTGATCTAGTATGCCTCGCTTCCTCTGTGCCCTGCAAGCCCCTACCTACTGTTAAAGTGCAGTCCAAATAACCCCTCCTTGCTTAGGTCAGAATCCAACAGTCCCTGTGCCCCCAGAGGACTTTGTTCCAATCCCTACATGAGTGCATTTACCACACTGTGTCGAAATTTATCTATTCACCTGTCTGTCTCATCACGAGACTGTGAGCACACAGAAGACCAGTGCCAGGTAGTACTTATTATCTCAATCTGAATTAATGTGATTATAAATGCACCCAGCCCTCTGCTTATCTGAATCCTACCCAAGGTTCTGGGCTTGACTCAATCCCAGCCCCTTCCCCAGAATTTTTGGGCCACTCATTCCAGGCTAGGATCGTCACCCTCCTCTGAATAGCCACACTGCTTACCTTCTGTATCACCAGCTTGGCATTTACAACATGGCGCTTTGAGCTATTAAATGTCCCTGTTTTCCTTTCTGATAGACTTCAAAGCTTCTTTTCCAAAGCTTAGCTCAATACCTTGCATTAGAGTAGGTGTTTCTTAATATTTTCTGATTGGTAAATCTTTTAGCAGATGGAATTTTAGAGGAAATGAGAAGGAATAAGATCCAGGACAGGTGGTGATTTTACCTTATAGAAAGATAGAGTATATTAACTCCCATGAAACTAGAAGGATTAAGAAAGAAAATATAGGAAAATAACAGAGAAGAATACAGAAGTGCTGAATAAGAGACACTCAATCTTATAAAAAATAATCACGAAAAAATAATATACTAAGCTAAGTATGCACACACATGTTAAATGCAGCCACATAAAAACAGTTCAGAATTTACCATCTATGGGTAAAGAGACAGCAAGTCTATGAATAACTTAGATACAGTGGAACGCATCATATACACACTTAACTTATGTAAAGTTGCCTCTACAGGCTTAATAGAAAAGAGAGGGTTAGATAAAAAGAATTTTAAAATGTGGACAATTCTGCCCACTATTCCATTACAGGAGCAAAAGATGCCGAGTCAGTCAGACCCACTTCTCGTGCACCCCTCATAGTATAAGCAGCTCACAACGCTGAGATTAATTGTTGGGTCTGAAGATAAACTCGAGCCAGTTTCTTCAGTGATCTGTTTGTATAATAAAGGAAATACTAACTGTACAGAACTTGTTAAGAAAGAGAGTGTGTGTCAGTATCCAGTGTAGCAGGTATTTGTGACTATATGTACTGAAATCTATAGGTGATTTAAGAGAGTGTCAAGGATATTGACTTCACATACTTTTTACATCGTGTATTAACTTTGGCACCTAATGCCCAAGTATGATGTGACTCCTCTGCTTAAGTCAAATATTCTCTACTGATTCTTGACCCCCATTAGGAGCTCTTGTAGTACTTGCTATTTACACCACTTATTTTGATATTTAGTCATATGCTATCTTATGCCACCATTTAACTGTCGAACATTCAGATGTAAATATGATCACCTCACGAAGACTGCGAGTAAGCTGGTGAAAGTAATCACATCTTAAAGCTTTTACACCCCACAATGCATGTGGCACAGTATTAAGGACGATACAAAAGTGCTTAATTATTATTATTATTATTTTTTTTTTTGCAGTATGTGGGCCTCTCACTGTTGTGGCCTCTCCTGTTGCGGAGCACAGGCTCCGGACACGCAGGCTCAACGGCCATGGCTCACGGGCCCAGCCGCTCCGCAGCATGTGGGGTCTTCCTGGACCGGGGCACGAACCCGTGTCCCCTGCATCGGCAGGCGGACTCTCAACCACTGTGCCACCAGGGAAGCCCAATTATTGAAGAGCCATTTAATCAATGTTACTTTCTCTATAATCAAACTCAGAGTCTAAAAGGAATAACTCAACTAAATGTATGAGTTTCATATTCTCTATTGTGCTTTCTAGGGTACACTTATAGCTGTAAAATGACTGTCATGAGGAGAAAGGCCCTTGCTTGCCCCCAAATTATTCATTAAATTATTTGACTGTTATATATTCAATTGAGAAGGCTTGGAGAGACCAGTATAAAGGGTAATAAAGAAAACTATTATCATCAGCATTTTTTCTAGAAAGATAATAAAAAGTCATTTTGGGAAAGAGGGCTGCCTTTATTAGTGGCCTGGGAGAGAACATCAAATCAAGCTAAGACTGACCCACTCCTTTAGAGAAAAGAGAAAACAGAGCAAAATCTCCCAGGATTAATCAACAAAATATAGATATATAAAGAGATTATCAACATTTCTTCATGTTTAACTAAACTATCATGTATCACCTCTAGTTTAAAAATAACATTTTAAAAGCAAAATGAGCCTTTTGCTACTGATTTCTAACATACTATTTCCTTAAATCCTTTCATTGTATTAATATAGCTCTGTCCACAGGCAGCAAGGACTCGAAGATTGAACAATTATTGAGTGTCATGGGATTATAAAGATAAGCTATTTGGATAATTTAAACTAAAAAAATAACTCGCCTTTATCTCCAGGGTGGGTTTTGGGGCCTGGGTTATTCAGATAATTTGGTCAACTTACACTTCATATCACCAGAGTCGACATTCTAAATGTGCTTCCTAACACTAGAAAAGTATTTCAAACTGTTTTCAACTTGTCCTGTGATGAGATACAAGGTTAAATATCATCCAAGTTAAAAAGTAAGTTTGCTGCTATTTTTTTTTTCTTTTTCGGGGGGCTATTTTTACCGGATTGGTCAGCTAGCTCCTTTTAACTCTTCTCAAAGTTTTTTGACATTAAAACAAATAAATTCATTCTGTTTTTTCAAGCATAAATGATATGCAATAAGCCTCAGGGAACAGAGGTTACTCATTCTGGTTATGTTTTACTTTCTTACAAACACATACTCCTGCTCAATTGAACTGCCTCCAAGTGATTTTTAAGTATTAAAGGTGAACACAGCCCTCCTTTTTCAAAGGTATTTTGGGCAACTGTTGTGAAACAAAATGCAAATCATTTAAAAAAAACACAACTGATGTTAAATAAAAAAGTGTTAGTCAAGAAATCACCTAAAGTTTAAGTTCACATAAAAACAAACTAAAATTAATGATGGGTAAGCACCTCATAACCTTGAACAGGAAAAACATTCAGAACTCTTGACAACAGGTTCAAGTTTCCTGACCTGCTGGACAACCTTCCCTTTCCACATCTTTCCGAGATTCCATCAGGTCCTGTTTTTCTCTCTACAATAAATTGTCATTTATCTAGAATGCAATGAACCAGAAAGTTAAAATAAACAGAGTGATGTTTTCCTATGCTCCGTTTTCAGTTAACCTGCAGGTGTTTGTTGCATGCCTACTATGTTCCTAACACTGTTTCGTTTGCTGCGGGCATATGAAATATGTCACAAATGTTGCTTAGAATTGTGTAACTTCTCTTTTATGAGGAAAAACTAACAAGTAAACAAGCTTTCAGAAAGGTAGTCCATAAAGCAACTTGCAACATATCGAAAAGGTAATTCTGATTCCATCTCTAACTGCCTTATTCATCTATAACCACGAGGAAATAACAGTACGTGCTCTGACAGCAAGAGGAAAACACTCTAAAATCAGAAATCTCTAAAGAGAGTCAAGTCTTTTCCATATACTTTTAGTTGCAAATGTATTTCTATTATTTGATTTAAAAATGTGACTAGTGGGCTTCCCTGGTGGCGCAGTGGTTGAGAGTCCGCCTGCCGATGCAGGGCACACGGGTTCGTGCCCCAGTCCGGGAAGATCCCACATGCCGTGGAGCAGCTGGGTCCGTGAGCCATGGCCGTTGAGCCTGCGCGTCTGGAGCCTGTGCTCTGCAACGGGAGAGGCCACAACAGCGAGAGGCATGCGTACCGCAAAAAAAAAAAAAATGTGACTAGTAATTCATATGTTCTATTAATAAAAATAACCTATTCTCTTACATTATAAATAAATGGGGATTGAAGTCTCTTCTTATCCTAAGCAAGACCCAGCATGAGATTTCGAAAGGTCAACCAATCATTGCCAAATGATTGAGATTGTGTCCATAATGCAAATCTGTGTAATTCCTACACAGATCTGTAGCCATGTGAGCTATAAGTTGCAATTAGAAGTTTAATTTTACTTCTCTAGTTTGCATGGAAATGATTCTACGGATACAGGGAGTTTAATTAGAAATCATGATCTAATTTATGAAGAAGATCCTAGTACTCTTCCACAGAGGCTATGTGTACCCTCATAGTACACATCCCTGGAGAAATAAGAGAGTTCCATTTTTCCCTTCCAAATTAATGTGTGTCTGTTTCTAATTTTCCACCAGACCACCAATAATTGTGTCACAATTGGGAATTCAATATATGCAAAATTCTAACTTTAGAAAAGCAGAAAGAATACATACATGAGGACAGCAAAAATGTTAATTCCCCAGGATTTCCTGTTTTAATGCCTTATTTTAGAGTATCCTGGGAATTTCTGAGGAAAAAAGAAATCTTCCACAGTAAGCACTGGCAAATAAAACCAAAGAATTAAAGGTCTTCCTTTTTCCAAGAATACAAAGGAAATTAAGATACTTTTAAAAACACAAAGCCATTCATTTTCATAATTGGTTTTCTATATTAGACAGCTAATAAGTATGATTATAACTTCTATTCAAATACAACTTCTATTCATTGGTGATAATAACTTTGGCCTTTATTATTTCATATTTTTTGAAAAATTACCTAGATGTTGGGATAAGTTAACTATCTGAGAGAAAAATAGAATTAATTTCTAGTTTTCATGTTTCAAGATAAATTCTACATGAATTATATATTTAAATACTTAAAACACAGTATTACAAAATAAATGTGAATATTTGAGTATTCTTGAATTGGAGCAGGACTTCCTACATTTAACGCAAAAACCGAAACCCATACAAGGAAATGTTGATAGATTTGATGACATCAAAACTTAAAATTTTTGGATTTATAATTCCAGAAATATGGTGTACAAGTAATGTTTCTGTACAAAATACCTATAAATTCTGAATAAAACATTTAAAAAATCTTCTAGAAGCATAGCTTAGATGGCAAGAAAATAAGGGAATTCTTCAGAGGCAAAAATGACTTAAAAGATAGAATCCAAAAAGGTAATCAAGCACTGAAGTGCACAGTTGCTTGGTGGCATTTGCTGATAGTTGCTGATTTCTGGTAGTTTGGAGATTTTGATTTTGACAAGGAACAGGAGACAAGGTCAATTTAGACAGAAATTAAGATTAAGACACTTCCACAAAACTGAAATCATGAAAGGAGACATTCTCAGGGAAAAGGGTAAACTGAAAAAACAAACATCAAAACAAAAACTTTTCTCCCTACCCCACAGAAGGAGGGATCTGGATTCCAGACTCTGGATTCTGGATAAAGGTAAAAAAGAAGAGAATGCATGAAAATTCATAACCTCAAGTCAACTTTCATTTGCTTTGGTAGCAGAATTCACATTATCTATGCAGCCTGAAAAAAAATATATTAAAGATTAAGGTAGACTAAAGTAGCTCTTGATTTTATAGTATCCCTTTGGCTTGCAGAAGCAGATGAAAATTCTATCTATAGAAGTTTCCTTTGGGACTTCCCTGGTGGTCCAGTGGTTAAGACTCCATGCTTCCACTGCAGGGGGCATGGGTTCCATGGTTGGGGCACTAAGATCCTGCATGCCATGAAGCCAAAAAAAAAAAGTTATCTTTAATCCAGGCCTCATAGTCTTTCCACAGAGAGAGTTCCAATAGTTGTGAGCTCACAAATAAAAATCACAAAACACATAAGGAACCAACCCACCATGAACAAGAGTCAGCAGAATAACCAGGCAATTCAAACTTCAAAAATTGCTGGTATTGGAATTGTCAGATTTTTTTTTTTTTTTTTTTTTTTGCAGTACACAGGCTTCTCACTGTTGTGGCCTCTCCCGTTGTGGAGCACAGGCTCTGGACGCGCAGGCTCAGCGGCCATGGCTCACGGGCCCAGCCGCTCCGCGGCATGTGGGATCCTCCCAGACCGGGGCACAAACCCATGTCCCCTGCATCGGCAGGTGGACTCCCAACCACTGTGCCACCAGGGGAGCCCTGGAACTGTCAGATATTGAATATTTTTAATATGAGCTTAATGTGTTTAAAGAAAGAAACATATTGAAAATTATAAGTAAGAGATTATTAAAAAATGGATAGGGTTTTTAAAAGATAAAATGTTACTTCTAGGAATGAAAACTATAATAATTAAGATTAGAAACTCAATTGTCAGGTTAATCGTCAAATTAGAGCTGAAGAGAGAAGCCATGAACCAGAAGATAAAGCTGAGTACCCATATGCAGCAAAGGGAATCAAAGGTTGACATAAGGGCTTCCCTGGTGGCACAGTGGTTGAGAGTCCGCCTGCCGATGCAGGGGACACGGGTTCGTGCCCCAGTCCAGGAAGATCCCACATGCTGCGGAGGGGCTGGGCCCGTGAGCCATGGCTGCTGAGCCTGTGCGTCTGGAGGCTGTGGTCTGCAACGGGAGAGGCCACAATAGCTAGAGGCCCGTGTACCGCAAAAAAAAAAAAAAAAAGGTTGACATAAAAAAAGAGGTCAAAGGACCTGGAAGGGAGAGAGAGCTATTTAATAGGACAGGCAAAAGAGATAATCAAGAGTATGAGGAGATGAAAGAGAATTGCTAGAATTGTGGAAAGGCATAAATCCTCAGATTCATGAGTCACAATAATGCCAAGGACAAATGAAAATAAATCCCTACCTACACACAACATGAAAAACTGTAGCATAACTGAATTAAAGAGGTCTTAAAAGAAGCCAGAGAGAAAAGAGAGATTATCTACAAATGAGCAATTTAAATGACTGCCGACATCTTGAGAGTAACCATGGAAGGCAGAAGGTTATAGAATAATACCTTCATTATGTCACAGGATAATAACCCTCAGCCTGCCTGGAATTGTATACCCAGCAAAGGTATCTTTCAAGATAAGCATGATGAAGATATTTCAGAAAAACAAAAAAGGAGAGAGTTTACCACCAACAGATGCTTACTAAAGGAGCTTCTAAAGGAAGCACTCTAGGACAAAGCTCCAAAGAAAAATAGGAAATGCAAGATGAAATACTGAGAGAAAATATAGTAAACATATTGGCAAATTCCATAAACACTGACTGCAATGATAACAATGTGCAATTTGTAGCATTTTAAAAAGACAGAATAGACAAAAATAATAGTACAGAATATGGTTATCAAAGTTAAAGTGTTCTAAGGTCCTTGTATTGTTCAAGAGAGTGAAGAGGTAATTACCTTTAAACATTGTTAAGTTAAACATGCATGCTAAAAATTTTAAGGTAACAACAAAATTAATAGAAATAATAAGCACAATTAAAAACTAGAAGAAAAAGTAGAATGGGAAAAAAAATCAGTCTAATACAAACCAATCCAAAAGAAAGCAAAAAGGAACATAGAAAAAATTAGACAGAGAAAATGAAAGTTAAGATGGTAGAGATAAATTCAAAAGTAATAATAATCACTATAAATGAAAAATTGCTAACACAAAGAAAACCAAAAGACTGGAGGCATTACTATATAATGATAAGAGAGATGATTAGTTTTCATACAGAAAAAAAATGAAATTGAGTCAGCACCTGTATCAGTTAACTATTATCACAGAACAAACCACCTCAAACTTAGTGGCTTAAAGCAGCAATGGTTTATCACTGATATGTCTATGAGTCATCTGGGATTCAGTTGAAATCAACTGGGCTCAGCTTATGCTGCTTGACTGAGGTAGCTCTCCTTCTCTTGGGACTAGTGGACTAGCACAGACATGTTCTTCAAATAGCATTGGAAGAAGGAGAAATACACAAAGCCTCTTAAGGCCTAGGCTTGGAACTGATGTCTCTTCTGCACATTCTGGTGGCCAAAACAAGCTGCATGACTGATCCCAAATCAAGAGCTGGGGAAATACCATCTGACTTTGTCCAAGGAATTTGAAGCCACATAACAAAGGGGATATAGGGAGGTGTAAAGAAATGGGACCAATAATGCAACCTGGTTGAGAGTCCACCTGCCGATGCAGGGGACACGGGTCCCGGGAAGATCCCACATGCCGGTCCGGGAAGATCCCACATGCTGCGGAGTGGCTGGGCCCGTGAGCCATGGCTGCTGAGCCTGTGCGTCTGGAGCCCGTGCTCCACAATGGGAGAGGCCACAGCAGTGAGAGGGCCACGTACCACAAAAAATAATAATAATAAATAAATAATGCAACCTAACACGGCATGTGAAAGCATTCACAAAAATCAATTTCAGATGTTACCATTAAAGGGAAGCAGTGGGTAGAAGTCACAGATGGAGGGGAAGGCATTTTCACACATAAAACCAACTTAACATCAGTATCCAGAATATATAAAGAACCCCCCTTGGAATGAAAAAAGAAAGGAGGAAAGAGGGAAAGCAGAAGGGAAGGAGGAAGGGAGGGAGAAAAGGAAAGAAGAAAGAAAAAGAATAATGAAAGGATAGACAACCCAATAGAAAAAAATGTTCAGACGATATGAAAAGGCATTCTGCCAGTAATCTTATGAAAAAGATCTCACCTCATAAGTAATCAGAGAAATGCAAAATAAAACCTCAATGAGGTAACATTTTACAGCCACTAGTAGTTTTAAAGTCTGATAATACCAAATGTTAACAATAATCTGGAGCAACGGAAACTCTTAAACACTGCTGGTGGGAGTATAAAGTAGTACAAACCCTTCGGAAAACAATTTGGCTTTTTTTAAAGCAGAAAATATGTCTACCCTACAACCCAGCAATTCTAATATTAAGAATACATTTTTTGCACCTAAGCACCAGGAGATATGTACAAGGTTTATGGTGGCATTTTTTTTTGTAATATCAAAAACTGGAAACAACAGAGGAATGAATAAATAAATTGTGATATGGCCATAGAGAAGAATACCATATATGCATTAAAAAGGAAACATCAACATTGATGCTTCTCAATGAATAACGTTTAGGGTTTTTTTTAAAAATGAAGCTACAAAAGAATTCATGCAGTATGATTTTAGTTCTAAATCATGCCAAAAATATGCAAAATTAAATAATATTTTATTTAGGAATTGTCCGTATGTGATAAAAATATAAAGAAAATAACAAAATTAAGGAAATTTTTTACCTCCAGAGAGAAGGAGAAATATGATATTATAGGAGCTCATACAAGCTTTAAAAGTTTTGGAAATGTACTATTCTTAAACTGGGATGTGAGTACAGGATTACTTGTTTTATTTTTATTCTTCTTCAAACAGTATATGTATGGTATTTACATGTTCATTTGTACAAATGATATATTTAATTTTAAAAATAAAATTTAAAGGTTTAAACTGTATGTCAAAAATATCACAAACATTAAAAGGAAAATGACAAAGTAAAAAAATCTTGTATTTATTATAATAGACAAAAGTTATAACATTTTAAAAATCCTACAAAGATTTAATACAAAAATAGGCTAAACACTGAAACAGACATTCCATTAAAAAATGATAGATGTACACGTAAATACATTAAAAATGCATTTCAACCTCACTAGTAATTAATGAAATAGAAATCAGAGCAACCGTTTGATGCCATTTTCAACTGTGAAAACATCAAAAATTAAAAAGAAAAGGATAGGGCTTCCCTGGTGGCACACTGGTTGGGAATCCGCCTGCCAATGCAGGGGACACGGGTTCGAGCCCTGGTCCGGGAGGATCCCACATGCTGCAGAGCAACTAAGCCTGTGCACCACAACTACCGAAGCCCACATGCCTAGAGCTCGTGCTCTGCAACAGGAGAGGCCACTGCAATGAGAAGCCCGCACACCACAACGAAGAGTGGCCCCTGCTCGCTGCAACTAGAGAAAGCCCACAAGCAGAAACAAAGACACAACACAGCTAAAAATAAATAAATAAATTTATAAAAAAAAAAAAAGAAAAGGACAGTAATGAATAAAAGATCATTCAGGGCTTCCTTGGTGGCGCAGTGGTTGAGGGTCCGCCTGCCGACGCAGGGGACACGGGTTCGTGCCCCAGTCTGGGAAGATCCCACGTGCCGTGTATTGGCTAGGCCCGTGAGCCATGGCCACTGAGCCTGCGCGTCCGGAGCCTGTGCTCCGCAACGGGAGAGGCCACAGCAGTGAGAGGCCCACGTACCACAAAAAAAAAAAAAAAAGATCATTCATATTCAACAGGAGAGACTATATATTGATGTACTATTTTGGGGGAACAATTTGGCAACAGATATCAAAAGCCTTATTGTGTGCTTATCCTTTAACCTAGGAATCATGCCTCTAGAAATTCATCCTAAGAAAATAAAATAAACAACCAAATGCATAAGATTTATGTATAAGAATTTATGATTAGTAAACTCTTTATAATAATAATATAAACTTGGAAACAATTTAAATGTCCAATAATTAGGGACTGGCTAAATAAATTATAGCAATCTACACAGCATCACCTTAAGCAACCATTAGATGATAGCACAGATACCTAATTGTGAATAGGAAAATGTGTTGATAATAATATTAAATCGGGGAAAGAACAATTGCAATATAAGTAGGCATAGTATGACCCCATTTTATACACATATTATATATATTAATATATATGTGTATGTATATGTATAGATAGAGAGATATTAAAAGATATCCATCAGAATGAAAATGTTAACACTTGTTACCACTGGGTGTAGGATCTGAGGTAATTTTATATCTTTTTGCTTGTCATTATTTTCTGTAATAATCATGTTAATGAATACGTTTTTTAAAAATTTAAATGTATTACTTAGAAAAATTATATTGTGTGTAAACAATACTAGAGGTAATAAAATTACAACTTCTTTAAACTTCACATTTTTCTTTATGGTGAATCTGGCAGTTTTCAAAGGGAAGATGCTGAGGCTCAGGAAGAAGTACTGTGGAATCCAACCAAGACTATTCAACTACAGACAATAGAAGTCTCTAGTGAAATGATTTTTATATGCCCTATTGTAATGTGGCCACAATCTAATACAACAAAGTAAGGAAGTCATAATAATTAAAATCAAATATCAGGGGAAAAATTAGAAAATCTGCAGAATTTTAAGTTTTTGAAAAAGTTATCTAGAGTTTGGCAATGTTATACATTACATATGAGAACCCTACATATAGGATGAGAAATTTTTTAGGTTATAAATTGTTTATACATTGTGCTTCCATTATGGGAGTTTGATGTATCCCTTGACATTATACAGTTAATAATGTAATGAGAAGAAAAACAAAAGGAACCTTAGAGACCATGGGGATTAGTAATAGGACTTAGGGACTTTCACCTCTAGTTCATTGTTTGGACTTTAGCCTACATCAACAAATGACTAAGAATTATAACCTACACTTCATTTCCAGTGGTTACATGGTCCCCCTTGCCTGGAGAAAAAGTATTCAATCAGAAGAGCAACCTACTGAGGTGGCACTGTTACTAGGACTCTGCAAACACTGTAGAAATTAAAGCTTAATCCTGATTTTTACTTATTCTCTAAGTAATTACACATGTATTAAAAAAGGGCATGAGAGGGTTTCCCTGGTGGCGCAGTGGTTGAGAGTCCGCCTGCCGATGCAGGGGACACGGGTTCGTGCCCCAGTCCGGGAAGATCCCACATGCCACGGAGCGGCTGGGAACGTGAGCCAGGGCCGCTGAGCCTGCGCGTCCGGAGCCTGTGCTCCGCAATGGGAGAGGCCACGACAGTGAGAGGCCCGCGTACCGCAAAAAAAAAAAAAGGACATGAGAAAGTAAAGAATTCAGGATACAAGTAGCTTAAATTTCAAGTAAAATTATCCAGTCTAACTTTCACAAAAGTGCTGATAAGTTTTCATTAACACTAAACCATGCTGTAATTAGAAGACAAACTTGATGAATCCAAAAATATTTTAAATTTCACTTCAAATTTGATGCCCTAGCATCAAAAGTCCAAGATTTCCATTACAGTTAAAGCATGGTTTAAACCTCCCAATGAGTGCCTCCCAGTAAGTACCCCCAACTCATATATTTTACATTTTCATGGCAAAATATTTTCCCAATAAAGAGTTTTCTATCAGATAATGAACAACTATGCCGCAACTTGCTAACAAATGTTCTTTATGGTGAAGACCCAGTTAGTTGTGTCTGTTTGACTCATGCTGGCTTTCATTCAGAAACTGAATTTATGTGGCAAGACCTGTTCTTTTCTAGAGATATGACTGGTGATTGAATAATGCTGAGTATACGTGGCTAAGATCCCAAAATCTGACAAATTGGATTACTGGTTGTAGATTTAAATTCCAGCTGAGAGCATCTCACAGTTCCCAAGGGCCATAACAACTGTAATCATAAATGTAATTTATTCATGACTAAATAAGACAAAATTAGGTAGGGGGTTAGAGGGGCAGAGGTGGAAGGTTATTGGAAGGATAAATCTGTCAGCTATTTAAGTTAAATATAACATTCAGAAGCAGCTCTTTCAGCTATAAAATGATTTGGCAAATTTCTAACAGGAGATTTTATTTTTCGGTAATTCTTACCAAACACAGAGGCCCTAAAAATCTTTTTACAGTAACATTATAGAGTGAGAGCCCTCAAAAATTCACTTGTTTCAACCCCCTTTCCAATCCCAACTTCTGAAGAAAGTTTTACAATCAGAAAAGAATAGGAAAAAAGACAAAACCAACTAAAGCTACTTAAAAGAAATATAGGGGCTTCCCTGGTGGCGCAGTGGTTGAGAGTCCGCCTGCCGATGCAGGGGACATGGGTTCGTGCCCCAGTCCGGGAAGATCCCACATGCCGCGGAGCGGCTGGGCCTGCGCGTCCGGAGCCTGTGCGTCCGGAGCCTGTGCTCCGCAACGGGAGAGGCCACAACAGTGAGAGGCCGGCGTACCGCAAAACAAAGAACAAAAAAACAAAAAAAAAGAAATATGTTACTGAAACTAAGTAGATGCTGCCTGATCCCAGCTGTTGGCTTTTTATTTTTTCTCAAAATCACATTTCAGATTTGAAACGTGAAAATAAACTATGCTCAGAGTACCAGGTGCTCTTTAAAAATAAAATATTGCTGGAGTGGGGGGGAAGTAAGGGAGGACTTAATAGTCTGGGAAAAGCCTGTAATAAATAACTAAACCCTTTCCAGGCTTCTAGAAATTCTGAAGACCAGGGACCAGCCTGAAAACACAATTACCACAGGAGGATTCAATTAAACATACTCTAGGTTCTATGGGATAACATGACTCCATTTGGGTAATATAAATGCTTTGACAGCTGGGTTAAAAAAAAAAATGGGATGATCTGTTCTTTAGCTACTCATGGATGGCTTTAGAATAGATGAGATTCCTGACTTTGGTTATGTCTACCACAAGCCCCATGCATGCTGAGTATTTTAATGACAAATAAATCTTAAGCTGTTCGTATGACAACAGGTACTTGGATCATATAAGAAACTACACAAGGGGATTTTTATTGAATATTTTTACTTAACATTTCTTTTTCCCGATGGCCATAGTTAATTTAGACCCAACTCTTTCTTTTTTTGTGGGAAGACTGTAGATTGACCCTTCCTTTCTTAAACAGTCAGTTTTCTGACAGTCATTCAAATGTTCTAACAAGATTCTGATTATGGACAACCAGTGGATTTTTGAGTGGTTTAATGCTCTCCTGAGATGGAAAAGCAATAAAATACTCTAGGTAGAACAGCTATCTAAAATACACCAAAGCAATAATCCATTTTTTCTATATGTTAATAATAGCACAGATAGACTCACTCTTGAAGAGATATGTGCTTGGTGTCCCTTTTCCTGGATGTGTCCTGGGCCAGCCATGGCCCCTGATAGTTCCCTTATGACCAAGGGCATTTGCCTTTAGACATATTTTCCTGTGAAGAGTTAAGTTTGTTCAGGTACCAAACAGATAAACAGTGAACAGTGTGTGTTGATTAGTTGAACAATGGACAGAAAGCTAAATACTTCCTTAACAAGCAGGCCCAGATCAGTTGCAGGACTCCAGGCCTCAGCTTCCTCATCTGTACACTGCAGACAATAATAGGTCCTACCTCATAGCATTGCTGGGAAGATTAATTCACACCTCACAAACAGCAAGACTCAAAAATCGTGTCCTATTGCTAGATCACAAAGGCACACAAAGAGAAAATAAAATTACTTAGTTGTAGGAACTTTTTGCTTTGTTGGTTTTCAAGAATATTCTTGACTCATTAACATTTGTTTAAAATTTAAGTGTGTGTTTCTCCCTTCAATAGTCTACTTCTTCAGTTTTCTTGATACATTTCAAAGTAGAAGCTTTAAATACTTACATTGAGATTCTTTATCTAGGTATTATCTATTATGGAGAAATCAGGGCAGACCCAGATTTTTGTTGGTTTGAAATGTATACAATTTGGGGACCCTCTTTCTGAAAAACATTATGAAATTATGAATGCAAAATTAGGTACAAGGTCTTAGAAATTTGAGATACAAAATTGGATATGGGGCTGTACAAGTGAGGGGCTCTGAAGTTTCATTAACTTCAAGGTAAACCCACCTCTGATAGCAGTTTTAACATCAGAAGCACCATCTACTAATTTCATTTTTAATGCTTACAGCCTGAAAAAAAAAAATTTGTGCTGAAAGAAAGGCAACATGGAACTTAGACTACAGATGGGTTGCTTTGCATAATATTATGAAAGCAGAATTCTTGTTACTCAAATAATTTTACATGTATAAAAGAGCCAAAGAAATCCTAGAGCCAGTGTCTTTTATAATGTCAAGAATTCTTGTGTGAAATGAATAAGCTACTTTCAAAAATTAGATTCTTGTGACTTGCTTTGTTTATAGCAGTAACTATAGCTACTTTTAAGTTCTCTCAATTAGTCACTATGAGACAGAACTTTGTAGGAACTTATCAGATCTCAGATACACCATAATTCTTAAGTAGACGATATTAGCCTTGATCATAAAAAAAAAAACTCTTCTTTTTAGAGGAAACAGTTTTATCACCTAACATTATTTTCTTCACAATACTCTTGGAAAATAAAATTAGCAACATCAAGAGAGGTATATGATAGTAAACCTAGCATCTGTTACTGTAGCCAACCTGTAATTCCAGACTAATCCTATACATTTAATGACAGACAAACTTTAAATGTTCCATAAATCGAAATAACTTCTTGACTTGAAAGCAGCCACTGTCGCTACTTCATTATATTTTATTCACTCTTCAACCTGCTGCAGTCTGGTTTCTACTCCCACACCTCCCACTAAACTGCTCTCTTCAAGGTCAAATATGACCTCTGTTTCTAAATCCAGCTGACATTTTTCAGTTAGAGACAAATATACTTGAAACCCACTTATAGAGCACCATGTAGCCCAGGTTGCTTAGTGTGGCAGACAAGGGCCTCCAGACCCAACCCCGGGTTATCCCTCCAGCTTCAACTCCCTTTCTCACCCCTAACTGATCTCTTGACTCCATTTATACTGCAGTGCTTCCAGCTCCCTTGGAGGCTCTCTAAGCCTTAGTGAAGGGCCATTTCCTCCCTGGTCAGTGACTAACCTGATTTATCCACCAGGACTGCCTTAGATGTCCCTCCTTTGGGGAAACAAATCTTCCTTGGCCTCCCAAGTTGGGGTTAATTGCCTCCTCCTTGTACTCTCTGTGCTGCCCCATCACATTGCATTATAAATGCCTGCTTAGATGTTTGACACCCCTGCAGACTATAATATCCTTAGGGGCATGGTGGTAAGCCAATGCTTAGCACATAGTATGTGTTCTACAAATATCTGTAGAAAAACTGAGGGACCAATAAAATTTTTAAAAACAAACAATTCGTAAAATAAATAATACACATCCACACACACAAACCATTCAGATGATTTTACATGGATATTTGTCTAAGTTTTACTTTCTAGTCATAGGATTCAATTATAACAACCAAATGTATTTAATAGTTTCAAATAAAGTGCAATACCAGTTAATCAGCACATAATCACCTAATTAAACCTAGTCACCAAATTAAACACTGGTATCTCTGTATGGCAATAAAACCAATAATTTAGTCTACATTACTGCCCATAAATGGTTTGGCTATTAGGTTTATATTTCACAGAATTTACTGATTTAACAGACTACTTGAAGAGCATATAGTCACTGGCTTTACAGCGATTTTATGATTTAGGAACAGTCTATTAATAGGTTTCAAATATACAACTAAGAGTTTTCACATGTTAATATCATTTCCACAAATTGGAAGTTAGTCAGACTTAATGCATTACCACTTACAAATAATGGAAATACATGTTCACTTCCATTTGCAAAGAACTTTTGAGTTTGCATGTATCTTAAACTTTCTATGAGTTTTAAAATCTCACTGTTGTCCAAATAAAATAGTGAACCAAAAGAATAAGACATAAGTCCTTGGAGGAGACCTTCAAGGTGGCGAAAGACTAAGATGTGGAGATCACCTTCCTCCCCACAAATACATCGGAAATACATCTACATGTAGAACAACTCCTACAGAACACCTACTGAACACTGGCAGAAGACCTCAGACTTCCTAAAAGGCAAGAAACCCACGTACATGGGTAGGGCAAAAGAAGAAACAGAGACAAAAGAATAGGAACGGGACCTGCACCTCTGGGAGGGAGCTGTGAAGGAGGAAAAGTGTCCACACACTAGGAAGCACCTTCACTGGCAGAGATGAGGGGTGGTGGGGGGCAATATTTGGAGCTACGGAGAAGAGCACAGCAATAGGGGTGCAGAGGGCAAAGCGGAGAGATTCCCACACAGAGGATCGGTGCCGACCAGCACTCACCAGCCCGAGAGGCTTGTCTGTTCACCTGCCTGCAGGGGCGTGCGGGGGTTGGGAGCTGAGGCTTGGGCTTCCGTGGTCAGATCGCAGGGAGAGGACTGGGGTTGGCGGCGTGAACAGAGCCTGAAGGGGCTAGTGCACCATGGCTAGCCAGGAGGGAGTCCAGGAAAAAGTCTGGAATTGCCTAAGAGGGGAAATATTGTTTCAGGGTGCACGAGGACAGGGGATTCAGAACACGGCCTAAACGAGCTCCAGAGACGGGCGCGAGCCGCACCTATCAGTGTGGACACCAGAGATGGGCATGAGATGCTAAGGCTGCTGCTGCAGCCGCCAAGAAGCCTCTGTGCAAGCACAGGTCACTATCCACACCTCCCCTCCCGGGAGCCTGTGCAGCCCACCACTGCCAGGGTCCCGTGATCCAGGGACGACTTTCCCAGGAAAACACAAGGCGTGCCTCAGGCTGTTGCAACGTCACGGTGGCCTCTGCCACTGCAGACTCGCCCCACATTCTGTACCTCTCCCTCCCTCCGGCCTCAGTGAGCCAGAGCCCCCTAATTAGCTGCTACTTTAGCCATGTCCTGTCTGAGCGAAGAACAAACACCCTCAGGCGACCTACATGCAGAGGCAGGGCCAAATCCAAAGCTGAACACCAGGAGCTGTGCGAAAAAAGAAGAGAAACGGAAATCTCTCCCAGCAGCCTCAGGAGCAGTGGATTAAATCTCCACGATCAGCTTGATATACCCTGCATCTGTGGAATACCTGAATAGACAATAAATCATCCCAAAATTGAGGCAGTGGATTTTGGAGCAACTGTAGACTTGTGGTTTGCTTTCTGTATCGAATTTGTTTCTGGTTTTACGTTTATCTTAGTTTAGTATTTAGATTTTATTATTACTGGTAGATTTGTTTATTGATTTGGATGCTCTCTTCTTTTATATATATATATACATATGTTTTTTCCTTTTTCTCTTTTTGTGAGTGTGTATGTGTATGCTCCTTTGTGGGATTTTGTCTCTATAGCTTTGCATTTACCATTTGTCTAGGGTTCTGTCTCTCCATTTTTTGTTTTTGTTTTTTTTGAATAGTTTTTAGCACTTGTTATCATTGGTGGATTTGTTTTCTGGTTTGATTGCTCTCTTCTTTCTTTCTTTCTTTTTTCTTCTTTTTTTTATTACGTTTTAATAATTTTTTATTTTTTATTTTAACAACTGTATTTTTAAATTTTATTTATTTTTCTTTCTTGCTTTCACTTTTCCTCACTTTTCTTCTGAGGCGTGTGGATGACAGGGTCTTGGTGCTCTGGCTGGGTGTCAGGTCTGTGCCCCTGAGGTGGGAGAGTTGAGTACAGGACATTTGTCCACTAGAGACTGCCCAGCTCCACGTAATATCAAATGGTGAAAGCTCTCCCAGAAATCTCCACTCAACGACCAGCAAGCTACAGTGCTGGACACCCTATGCCAAAAAACTAGCAAGACAGGAACACAACCCCACCCATTAGCAGAGAGGCTGCCTAAAATTATAATAAGGTCACAGACACCCCAAAACACACCACCAGATGTGGTCCTGCCCACCAAAAGACAAGATACAGCCTCATCCACCAGAACACAGGCACCAGTCCCCTCCACCAGGAAGCCTACACAATCCACTGAACCAAACGTAGCCACTCGGGGCAGACACCAAAAACAACACGAACTACAAACCTGCAGCCTATGAAAAGGAGACCCCAGACACAGTAAGGTAATCAAAATGAGAAGACAGAGAACTACACAGCAGATGAAGAAGCAAGGTAAAAACCCACCAGACTAAACAAATGAAGAGGATATAGGCAATCTACCTGAACAAAATTCAGAATAATGATAGTAAACATGATCCAAAATCTTGGAAACAGAATGGAGAAAATACAAGAAATGTTTAACAAGGACCTAGAAGAACTAAAGAGCAAACAATGATGAACAACACAATAAATGAAACTAAAAATTCTCTAAAAGGAATCAATAGCAGAATAACTGAGGCAGAAGAACAGATAAGTGACCGGGAAGAGAAAATAGTGGAAATAACTACCGCACAGAAGAATAAATAAAAAAGAATTAAAAGAAGAGACCTCTGGGCCAACAATAAATGGAACAATATTCGAATTACAGGGGTCCCAGAAGAAGATGAGAAAAAGAAAGGGACTGAGAAAATTTTAGAAGAGATTATAGTTCAAAACGTCGTTAATATGGGAAAGGAAATAGTCAATCAAGTCCAGGAAGCGCATGTCCGATACAGGATAAATCCAAGGAGAAACACGCCAAGACACATACTAATCAAACTATCAAAAATTAAATACACAGAAAAAAATATTAAAAGCATCAAGGGAAAAAAAAAAACAAACAAACAAGGGAATCCCCATAAGGTTAACAGTTGATCTTCCAGCAAAAACTCTACAAGCCAGAGGGAGTGGGAGGACATATTAAAAGTGATTAAACAGAAAAACCTACAACCAAGATTACTCTACCCAGCAAGGATCTCATTCAGATTCAACAGAGAAATTAAAACCTTTACAGACAAGCAAAAGCTAAGAGAATTCAGCACCACCAAACCAGCTTTACAACAAATGCTAAAGGAACTTCTCTAGGCAGGAGACACGAGAGAAGGAAAAGATTTACAATAACAAACCCAAAACAATTAAGAAAATGGTAATAGGAACATACATATCGATAACTACCTTAAATGTAAATGGATTAAATGCTCCAACCAAAAGTCATGGACTGGTTGAATGGATACAAAAACAAGACCCATACCTATGCTGTCTACAAGAGACACACTTCAGACCTAGGGACACATACAGACTGAAAGTTAGGGGATGGAAAAAGATATTCTATGCAAATAGAAATCAAAAGAAAGCTGGAGTAGCAATTCTCATATTAGAAAAAATAGACTTTAAAACAAAGACTATTACAAGGACAAAGAAGGACACTACATGATGATCAAGGGATCAATCCAAGAAGGAGATATAACAATTGTAAATATTTATGCACCCAACATAGGAGCACCTCAATACATAAGGCAAATGCTAAGAGCCATAAAAGGGGAAATTGAGAGTAAGACAATCACAGTATGGGACTTTAACATCCCACTTTCACCAATGGACAGATCATCCAAAATGAAAATAAATAAGGGAACACAAGTTTTAAATGAAACATTAAACAAGATGGACTTAATTGATATTTATAGGACATTCCTTCCAAAAACAACAGAATACACTTTCTTCTCAAGTGCTCATGGAACACTCTCCAGATAGATCATATCCTGGGTCACAAATCAAGCCTTCGTAAATTTAAGAAAATTGAAATCACATCAAGTATCATTTCTGACCATAAGACTATGAGACTAGATATCAATTACAGGAAAAAAAACTGTAAAACATACAAACACATGGACGTTAAACAATACACTCCTAAATAACCAAACGATCACTGAAGAAATCAGAGGAAAGCAAAAAATACCTAGAAACAAATGACAATGAAAACACGATGACCCAAAACCTATGGGATGCAGCAAAAGCAGTTCTAATAGGGAAGTTTATAGCAATACCATCCTACATCAAAAAACAAGAAAAATCTCAAATAAACAACCTAACCTGACACCTAAAGAAATTAGAGAAAGAAGAACAAAAAAACCCAAAGTTAGCAGAAGGAAAGAAATGATAAAGATCAGATCAGAAATAAATGAAAAAGAAATGAGGAAACAATAGCAAAGATCAATAAAACTAAAAGTTTTTCCTTTGAAAAGATAAACAAGATTGATAACCCATTAGCCAGACTCATCAAGAAAAAAAGGGAGAAGACTCCAATCAATAGAATTAGAAATGAAAAAGGAGAAGTAACAACTGACACTGCAGAAATACAAAGGATCATGAGAGATTACTACAAGCAACTATATGCCAATAAAATGGACAACCTGGGAGAAATGGACAAATTCTTAGAAAAGCACAACCTTCCGAGACTGAACCAGGAAGAAATAGAAAATATAAAGAGACCAATCACAAGCACTGAAATTGAGACTGTGATTAAAAATCTTCCAACAAACAAAAGCCCAGGACCAGAGGGCTTCACAGGTGAATTCTATCGAACATTTAGAGAAGAACTAACACCTATCCTTCTCAAACTCTTCCAAAATATAGCAGAGGGAGGACCACTCCCAAACTCATTCTATGAAGCCACCATCACCCTGATACCAAAACTAGACAAAGATGTCACTAAAAAAGAAAACTACAGGCCAATATCACTGATGATCATAGATGCAAAAATCCTCAACAGAAAACTAGCAAACAGAATCCAGCAGTACATTAAAAGGATCATACACCATGACCAAGCAGGGTTTAAACAGGAATGCAAGGATTCTTCAATATACACAAATCAATGTGATAACCCATATTAATAAACTGAAGGAGAAAAAAGTTCATTCTCTACCTCTATCCGCAAGTTCATTCTCTACCTCTGCGTCTTTATTCCTGTCCTGCCCCTAGGTTCTTCAGAACCACTTTTTTTCCTTTAGATTCCATATATATGTGTTAGCATACGGTATTTGATTTTCTCTTTCTGAGTTACTTCACTCTGTATGACAGTCTCTAGGTACAACCACCTATAACTCAATTTCATTTCCTTTTATGGCTGAGTAATGTTCCATTGTATATATGTGCCACAACTTCTTTATCCATTCATCTGTCGATGGACACTTAGGTTGCTTCCATGTCCTGGCTATTATAAATAGAGCTGCAATGAACATTGAGGTACATGACTTTTTTTGAATTATGGTTTTCTCAGAGTGTAGGCCCAGTAGTGGGATTGCTAGTTCACATGGTAGTTCCATTTTTAGTTTTTTAAGGAACCTCCATACTGTTCTCCATAGAGTGCAAGAGGGTTCCCTTCTTTTCTCCACAACCTCTCCAACATTCACTGTTTGTAGGGATTTTTAGGATGGCCATTCTGACCGGTGTGAGGTGATACCTCATTGTAGTTTTGATTTGCATTTCTCTAATGATTAATGATGTTGAGCATCCGTTAATGTGTTTGTTAGCCATCTGTATATCTTCTTTGGAGAAATGTCTATTTATATCTGTGCCCATTTTTGGATTGGGTTGTTTGTTTCTTTGATACTGAGCTGCATGAGCTGCTTGTTAACTTTGGAGATTAATCCTTTGTCAGTTGCTTTCTTTGCAAATATTTTCTCCCATTCTGAGGCTTGCGTGTTCTTTTTGTTTATGGTTTCCTTTGCTGTGCAAAAGCTTTTCAGTTTCATTAGGTCCCATTTGTTTATTTTTGTTGTTGTTTCCATTTCTCTAGGAGGTGGGTCAAAAAGGATCTTGTTGTGATTTATGTCAAAGAGTGTTCTGCGTATGTTTTCCTCTAAGAGTTTTACAGTGTCTAGCCTTACATTTAGGTTTTTAATCTATTTTGAGTTTATTTTTGTGTATGACGTTAGGGAGTGTTCTAATTTCATTCTTTTACAAGTAGCTGTCCAGTTTTACCAGCATCACTTATTGAAGAGACTGTCTTTTCCCCACTATATGTTCTTACCTCCTTTATCAATAATAAGGTGACCATTTGTGCATGGGTTTATCTCTGGGCATTCTATCCTGTTCCATTGATCCATATTTTTGTTTTTGTGCCAGTACTATACTGTATTGATTACTGTAGCTTTGTAGTATAGTCTGGAGTGAGGGAGCCTGTTTCCTTCAGCTACATTTTTCTTCCTCAAGAGTGCTTTGCCTATTTGGGGTCGTTTGTGTTTCCATACAAATTGTGAATTTTTTTGTTCTAGTTCTGTGAAAAATGCCATTGGTAGTTTGATAGGGATTGCATTGAATCTGTAGATTGCTTTGGGTAGTATAGTCATTCTCACAATGTTGATTCTTCCTATCCAAGAACATGGTATATCTCTCCATCTGTTTGTATTATCTTTGATTTCTTTCAGCAGTTTCTGATATTTTTCTGCATACAGGTCTTTTGTCTCCTTAAGTAGATTTATCACTAGGCATTTTATTCTTTTTGTTGCAATGGTAAAAGGGAGTGTTTCCTTAACTTCTCTTTCATATTTTTCATCATTAGTGTATAGAAATGCAAGAGATATCTGTGTATTCATTTTGTGTCCTGCTACTATACCAAATACATTGATTAGCTCTAGTTGTTTTCTGGTAGCATCTTTAGGATTCTCTATGTATAGTATCATGTCATCTGCAAACAGTGACAGCTTTACTTCTTCTTTTCCAATTTAGATTCCTTGTATTTCTTTTACTTCTCTGATTGCCGCGGCTAAAACTTCCAAAACTATGCTGAATAATAGTGGTGAGAGTGGGCAACCTTGTCTTGTTCCTGATCTTAGTGGAAATGGTTTCAGTTTTTCACCATTGAGGACAATGTTGGCTGTGGGTTTGTCATATATGGCCTTTATTATGTTGAGGTAAGTTCCCTCTATGCCTACTTTCTGGAAGGTTTTTATCATAAATGGGTGTTGAATTTTGTTGAAAGCTTTTTCTGCATCTATTGTGATATCATATGGTTTTTCTCCTCAATTTGTTAATATGGTGTATCACATCGATTGATTTGCATGTATTAAAGAATCCTTGCATTCCTGGGATACACCCCACTTGATCATGGTGTATGATCCTTTTGATGTGCTGCTGGATTCTGTTTGCTAGAATTTTGTTGAGGATTTTTGTATCTACGATCATCAGTGATATTGGCCTGTAGTTTTCTTTTTTACTGACAACTTTGGTTTTGGTATCAGGGTGATGGTGGCCTCGTAGAATGAGTTTGGGAGTATTCCTCCCTCTGCTGTATTTTGGAAGAGTTTGAGAAGGATAGGTGTTAGCTCTTCTCTAAATGTTTGATAGAATTCACCTGTGAAGCCCTCTGGTCCTCGGCTTTTGTTTGTTGGAAGATTTTTAATCACAGTCACAATTTCAGTGCCTGTGATTGGTCTGTTTATATTTTCTATTTCTTTGTGGTTCAGTTTCAGAAGTTTGTGCATTTCTAAGAATTTGTCCATTTCTTCCAGGTTCTCCATTTTATTGGCATATAGTTGCTTATAGTAATCTCTCATGATCCTTTGTATTTCTTCAGTGTCAGTTGTTACTTATTTTTCATTTCTAATTCTATTGATTGGAGTCTTCTCCCTTTTTTTCTTGATGAGTCTGGCTAATGGTTTATCAATTTTGTTTATCTTCTCAAAGAACTAGTTTTTAGTTTAATTGATCTTTGCTATTGTTTGCTTCACTTCTTTTTCATTTATTTCACATCTGACCTTTATGATTTCTTTCCTTCTGCTAACTTTGGGATTTTTGTTCTTCTTTCCCTAATTGTTTTAGGTGTAAGGTTTAGTTGTTTATTTGAGATGTTTCTTGTTTCTTGAGGTAAGGTTGTATTGCTATAAACTTCTGTCTTAGGACTGCTTTTGCTGTATCCCATAGGTTTTGGGTTGTCGTGTTTTCATTGTCATTTGTTTCTAGGTATTTTTTGATTTCCTCTTTGATTTCTTCATTAATCTCTTTGTTATTTAGTAGTGTATTGCTTAGTATCCATTTGCTTGTATTTTTTACAGATTTTTTCTTGTAACTGATATCTAGTCTCACAGCGTTGTGGTTGAAAACGATACCTGATATGATTTCAATATTTTTACATTCACCAAGGCTTGATTTGTGACTCAAGATATGATCTATCCTGGAGAATGTTCCATGAGCACTTGAGAAGAAAGTGTATTCTGTTGTTTTGGGGTATAATGTCCTATAAATATCAATTAAGTCCATCTTGTTTAATGTGTCATTTAAAACTTGCATTTCTTCATTTTTCTTTAATAAACGTATTTGGAGCACCAACTAGAACCATTCTGCTGAGTGCTGAGGATATCAAGATTAATATGACCCAGCCCTTCAAGGAGATTTTGATCCTGTAGGGGAGACAGACACAGAGACATGGAGAGATCATAAACTGTAGGTCAATGATATTAAAAAAGAAATACATGAAGTGCTGTTGTAGTATACACAAGTATTTAATCCAATCTGTAAATTGCATAAAATGAAAGGGATAATTTTCCAATCCAAACCAGATTTTCTTTTTGTTTTCTTTTAATTCATATAATGTCTCTAAGCATTAATTTCCAAAATTAAAAAAGAGACCACATATACAGCTGTTGTAAGAAACTGAGATCATGTACAAAATGGTTTACTATATTGTTTGGAACTTAGCATACATGTAAAACAGGTGTCTTTAAAGTCTTTCTTATTTATTTTTTTTATTTCTATTTTTTGGTAATACATAATATACTTTATTTGAATTTTATTTTATTTATTTTTTTATAAAGCAGATTTTTATTAGTCATCTGTTTTATACATTAGTGTATATATGTCAATCCCAATCTCCCAATACATCCCACCACATTCCCCCCCACCCACCCCCCTGCTCTCTCCCTTTGGTTTCCATTCGTTTGTTCTGTACATGTGTCTCTATTTCTCCCTTGCTAACCAGTTCACTTTACACTTTTTCTAGATTCCACACATATGCGTTAATATTTGCACTTCTCTTTCTGACTTACTTCACTCTGTATGACAATCTCTAGGTCCATCGATGTCTCTACTAATGACCCAATTTTGATCTTTTTTCTGGCTAATATTCCATTATATATAACTACCACATCTTCTTTATCCATTCATATGTCGATGGGCATTTAGGTTGCTTCCATGACCTGGCTATTGCAAATAGTGCTGCAATGAATATTGGGGTGCATGTGTCTTTTTGAATTATGGTTTCTCTGGGTACATGCCCAGTAGGCGGATTGCTGGGTCATATGGTAATTCTATTTTTAGCTCCTTAAGGAACCTCCATACTGTTCTCCATAGTGGCTGTATCAAGTTACGTTCCTGCCAACAGTGCAAGAGGCTTCCCTTTTCTCCACACACTCTGCATCATTTGTTGTTTGTAGATTTTCTGATGATGCCCAGTCTAAGCGGTGTGAAGTGATACCTCATTGTAGTTTTGATTTGCATTTCTCTAATAATTAGTGATGTTGAGCAGATTTTCATGTGCCACTTGGCCATCTGTATGTCTTTTTGGAGAAATGTCTATTTAGGTCTTCTGCCCATTTTTGGATTGGGTTGTTTGTTTTTTTAATATTGAGCTGCATGTGCTGTTTATATGTTTTGGAGATTAATCCTTTGTCCGTTGGTTCGTTTGCAAATATTTTCTCCCATTCTGAGGGTTGTCTTTTTCTATTGTTTAGAGTTTCCTTTGCTATGCAAAAGCTTTTAAGTTTCATTACGTCCCATTTGTTTATTTTATTTATTTATTTTTTAACATCTTTATTGGAGTATAATTGCTTTACAATGCTGCGTTAGTTTCTGCTTTATAACAAAGTGAATCAGTTATACATATACGTATGTTCCCATATCTCTTCCCTCTTGAGTCTCCCTCCCACCCACCCTCCCTATCCCACCCCTCTAGGTGGTCACAAACCACCTAGCTGATATCCCTGTGCTATGTGGCTGCTTCCCACTAGCTATCTGTTTTACGTTTGGTAGTGTATATATGTCCATGCCACTCTCTCACTTTGTCACAGCTTACCCTTCCCCCTCCCCATATCCTCAAGTCCATGCTCTAGTAGGTCTGTGTCTTTATTCCCGTCTTACCCTTAGGTACTTCAGGACCTTTATTATTTTTTTTCTTAGATTCCATATATATGTGTTAGCATAAGGTATTTGTTTTTCTCTTTCTGACTTACTTTACTCTGTATGACAGACTCTAGGTCCATCCACCTGACTACAAATAACTCAATTTAGTTTCTTTTTATGGCTGAGTAATATTCTATTGCATATATGTGCCACATCTTCTTTATCCATTCATCTGTTGATGGACACTTAGGTTGCTTCCATGTCCTGGCTATTGTAAATAGAGCTGCAATGAACATTTTGGTACATGACTCTTTTTGAATTATGGTTTTCTCAGGGTATATGCCCAGTAGTGGGATTGCTGGGTCGTATGGTAGCTCTATTTGTAGTTTTTTAAGGAACCTCCATACTGTTCTCCATAGTGGCTGTATCAATTTACATTCCCACCAACAGTGCAAGAGGGTTCCCTTTTCTCCACACCCTCTCCAGCATTTATTGTTTCTAGATTTTTTGATGATGGCCGTTCTGACCGGTGTGAGATGATATCTCTTTGTAGTTTTGATTTGCATTTCTCTAATGATTAATGATGTTGAGCATTCTTTCATGTGTTTGTTGACAATCTGTATATCTTCTTCGGAGAAATGTCTATTTAGGTCTTCTGCCCATTTTTGGATTGGGTTGTTTTTTTTTTGAAATTAAGCTGCATGAGCTGCTTGTAAATTTTGGAGATTAATCCTTTGTCAGTTGCTTCATTTGCAAATATTTTCTCCCATTCTGAGGGTTGTCTTTTGGTCTTGTTTATGGTTTCCTTTGCTGTGCAAAAGCTTTGAAGTTTCATTAGGTCCCATTTGTTTATTTTTATTTCCATTACTCTAGGAGGTGGATCAAAAAAGATCTTTCTGTGATTCATGTCAAAGAGTTTTTTTCCTATGTTTTCCTCTAAGCATTTTGTAGTGTCTGGTCTTACATTTAGGATTTTAATCCATTTGGAGTTTATTTTTGTGTATGGATGGTGTTAGGGAGTGTTTAATTTCATTCTTTTACACGTAGCTGTCCAGTTTTCCCAGCACCACTTACTGAAGAGACTCTTTTCTCCATTGTATATCCTTGCCTCTTTTGTCATAGATTAGTGGACCATAGGTGCGTGGGTTTATCTCTGGGCTTTCTATCCTGTTCCATTGATTTATATTTCTGTTTTTGTGCCAGTACAATATTGTCTTGATTATTGTAGCTTCGTAGTATAGTCTGAAGTCAGGGAGTCTGATTCCTTCAGCTCTGTTTTTTTCCCTCAAGATTGCTTTGGCTATTTGGGGTCTTTTCTGTCTCCATATGAATTTTAAGATTTTTTTTCTAGTTCTGTAAAAAATGCCATTGGTAATTTGATAGGGATTGCATTGCATCTGTAGATTGCTTTGGGTAGTATAGACATTTTCACAATATTGATTCTTCCAATCCAACAACATGGTCTATCTCTCCATCTGTTTGTGTCATCTTTGATTTCTTTCATCAGTGTCTTATAGTTTTCTAAGTATAAGTCTTTTTCCTCCTTAGGTAGTTTTATTCCTAGGTATTTTATTCTTTTTGTTGCAGTGGTGAATGGGATTGTTCCCTTAATTTCTCTTTCTGATCTTTTGTTGTTAGTGTATAAGAATGCAAGAGATTTCTGTGCATTAATTTTCTATCCTGCTAATTTACCAAATTCATTGATTAGCTCTAGTAGTTTTCTGGTGGCATCTTTAGAATTATCTATGTATAGTAACATGTCATCTTCAAACAGTGATGGTTTTACTTCTTCCTTTCCAATTTGTATTCCTTTTATTTCTTTTTCTTCTCTGATTGCCATGGCTAGGACTTCCAAAACTATGTTGAAAAATAGTGGTGCGAGTGGACAACCTTGTTTTGTTCCTGATTGTAGGAGGAAATGCTTTCAGTTTTTCACCATTGAGAATGATGTTTGCCATGGGTTTGCCTTATAAGGTTTTTATTATGTTGATGTAGGTTCCATCTATGCCCATTTTCTGCAGAGTTTTTATCATAAATGGGTGTTGAATTTTGTCATAAGTTTTTTCTGCATCTATTGAGATGATCATATGGTTTTTATTCTTCAATTTGTTAATATGATGTATCACTTTGATTGATTTGCATATATTGAAGAATCCTTGCATCCATTGGATAAATCCCACGTGATCATGGTGTATGATCCTTTTAACATGTTGTTGGATTCTTTTTGCTAGTATTGTGTTGAGGATTTTTGCATCTATATTCATCAGTGATATTGGTCTGTAATTTTCTTTTTTTGTAATATCTTTGTCTGGTTTTGATATAAGGGTGATGGTGGCCTTGTAGAATGAATTTGGGAGTGTTCCTTCCTCTGCAATTTTTTTTTAGAATTTGAGAAGGATCGGTGTTAGCTGTTGTCTAAATGTTTGATAGAATTCACCTGTGAAGCCATCTGGTCCTGGACTTTTGTTTGTTGGAAGATTTTTAAATCACAGTTTTGATTTCATTACTTGTGATTTATCTCTTCATATTTTCTATTTCTTCCTGGTTCAGTCTTGGAAGTTTATACCTTTCAAAGAATTTGTCCATTTCTTCTATGTTGTCCATTTTATTGGCATATAGTTGCCTATAGTTGTCTCTAATGATTTTTTGTATTTCTGCAGTGTCCATTGTAACTTCTCCTTTTTCATTTCTAATTTTACTGATTTGAGTCCTCTTCCTCTTTTTCTTGATGAGTCTGGCTAAAGGTTATCAAATTTGTTTATCTTCTCAAAGAAGCAGTTTTTAGTTTTATTGACCTTTGCTATTGTTTTCTTTGTTTCTATTTCATTTATATTTGCTCTGACCTTTATGATTTCTTTCCTTCTACTAACTTTGGGTTTTGTTTGTTCCTCTTTCTCTAGTTCCTTTAGGTATAAGGTTAGATGTATATTTGAGATTTTACTTGTTTCTTGGCATAGGATGGTATTGCTATAAACTTCCCTCTTAAAACTGCTTTTGCTGTATCCCATAGGTTTTGGATCATCGTGTTTTCATTGTAGTTTGCCTTTAGGTATTTTTTGATTTCTTATTTGATTTCTTCAGTGATCTCTTGGTTATTTAGTAACGTATTGTTTAGCCACCCTGTGTTTGTGTTTTTTACGTTTCTTTCCCCCGTAATTTATTTCTAATCTCATAGCGCTGTGCTCAGAGAAGATGCTTGATATGGAGAGACCTTCAAGATGGCAGAGGAGTAAGACGTGGAGATCACCTTCCTCCCCACACATACATCAGAAATACATCTATATGTGGAACAGCTCCTATAGAACACCTACTGAACACTGGCAGAAGACCTCAGACTTCCCCAAAGGCAAGAAACTCCCCATATACCTGGGTAGGGCAAAAGATAAAAGAAAAAACAGAGACAAAGCATAGGGACAGGGCTTCCCTGGTGGCGCAGTGGTTGAGAGTCCGCCTGCCGATGCAGGGGACACAGGTTCATGCTCCGGTCCTGGAAGATCCCACCTGCCACGGAGCAGCTAGGCCCGTGAGTCATGGCCATTGAGCCTGCACGTCCGGAGCCTGTGCTCCACAACGGGAGAGGCCACAGCAGTGAGAGGCCCGGGTACAGCAAAAACAAAAAAGTATAGGGACAGGACCTGCACCTCTGGGAGGAGGCTGTGAAGGAGGGAAAGTTTCCACACACTAGGAAGCCCCCTCACTGGCAGAGATGGGGGTAGTGGGGTTGGAGCTTCAGAGCCACAGAGGAGAGCACAGCAACAGGGCTGCAGAGGGCAAAGCGGAGAGATTCCCACACAGAGGATCGGTGCCGACCTGCACTCACCAGCCTGAGAGGCTTCTCTGCCCATCCACCAGAGCCGGTGGGGGCTGGGAGCTGAGGCTCTGGCTTTGGAGGTCAGACCCCAGGGAGAGGACTGGGGTTGGCTGTGTGAACACAGCCTGAAGGGGGCTAGTGTGCCACAGCTAGCCTGGAGGGAATCTGGGAAAAAGTCTGGAACTGCCTAAGAGGCAAGAGACCATTGTTTCAGGGTACGCGAGGAGAGGGGATTCAGAGCACCACTTAAATGAGCTCCAGAGATGGGAGCGAGCTGCAGCTATCAGCGCGGACATCAGAGACGGGCATGAAATGGTGAGGTTGCTGCAGCCTACAAGAAGCCTGTGTGCAAGCACAGATCACTATCCACAACTCCCCTCCCTGGAGCCTGTGCAGCCCGCCACTACCAGTGTCCAACGATCCAAGGACATCTTCCCCAGGAAAACACATGGCACGCCTCAGGCTATTGCAATGTCATGCTAGCCTCTGCTGCCACAGGATCGCCCCACATTCCGTACCCATCCCTCCCCCATGGCCTGAGTGAGCCAGAGCCCCCTAATCAGCTGCTATTTTAACCCCTTCCTGTCTGAGTGAAGAACAGACACTCTCAAGTGACCTACATGCAGAGGCGGGGCCAAGTCCAAAGCTGAATGCCAGGAGCTGTGCACACAAAGAGAGAAAGGGAAATCTCCCTCAGAAGCCTCAGGAGCGGTGGATTAAATCTTCACAATCAACTTGATGTACCCTGCAATTCTGGAATACCTGAATAGAAAACTAATCATCCCAAAATTGAGGTGGTAGACATAGGGAGCAACTATAGACAGGGTTTGCTTTCTGCATCTAATATGTTTCCGGTTTTATGTTCATCTTAGTTTAGTATTTACAGTTTATTATCATTGGTAGATTTGTTTATTGATTTTGTTGCTCTCTTCAATTTTTTAAATTTATAGATATATGTATTTTTTCTCTTTTTGTGAGTGTGTATGTGCATGCTTCTTTGTGTGATTTTGTCTGTATAGCTTTGCTTTTGCATTTGTCCTAGGGTTCTGTCTATCCTTTTTTTTTTAATCTAGTTTTTAGCACTTGTTATCATAGGTGGATTTGTTTTTTGGTTTGGTTGATCTCTTCTTTCTTTTTATTACTTTTTAATTTTTTATTTTTAATCCTTTTTTAAATTTTTTATTTTAATAACATTAAAACATTTTATTTTGTTTTGTTTTGTTTTATTCCTTCCTTCTTTCTTTTTTACTCCCTTTTCTTTTGAGCTGTGTGGCTGACCAGGTCCTGGTGCTCTGGCTGGGTGTGAGGCCTGTTGCTCTGATGTAAGCTAGCTGAGCTGAATTCAGGACATTGGTTCACCAGAGACCTCCCAGCTCCACGTAACATCAAACGGCAAAAGCTCTCCCAGAGATCTCCATCTAAATGCTAGGACCCAGCTCCACTCAATGACCAGCAACCTACAGTGCTGGACACCCTATGCCGAACAACTAGCAAGACAGGAACACAACCCCATCCATTAGCAGAGAGGCTGCCTAAAATTATAATAAGGTCACAGACACCCCAAAACACACCACTGGACATGTTCCTGCCCACCAGAAAGACAATATCCAGCCTCATCCATCAGAACACAGGCACCAGTCCCCTCCACCAGGAAGCTTTCAAAACCCACTGAATCAACCTCAGTCACTGGGAGCAGACACCAAAAACAACGGGAAGTACAAACTGGCAGCCTGCAAAAAGGAGACGCCAAAAACAGTAAGTTAATCAAAATGAGAAGACAGAGAAACAAACAGAAGATGAAAGAGCAAGGCAAAAACCCACCAGACCAAACAAATGAAGAGAAAATAGGCAGTCTACCTGAAAAAGAACTCAGAGTAATGATAGTAAAGATGATTCCATGGAAATACAATGGAGAAAATACAAGAAACGTTTAACAAGGACCTTCAAGAACTAAAAAGCAAACAAACAATGACGAACAAAACAAATGAAATTAAAATTTCTCTAGGAGGAATCAATAGCAGAATAACTCAGGCAGAAGCACGGATAAGTGACCTGGAAGATAAAATACTAGAAATAGCTATCACAGAGCAAAATAAAGAAAAAAGAATGAAAAGAATTGAGGACAGCCTCAGAGACCTCTGGGACAACATTAAGCATACAAACATTCAAATTATAGGGGTCTCAGAAGAAAAGAAAAGAAAGGGATTGAGAAAATATTTGAAGAGGTTATAGTTGAAAACTTAAATAATATGGGAAAGGAAATAGTCAATCAAGTCCAGCAAGTGCAGAGAGTCCCATTCAGGATAAATCCAAGGAGAAACATGCCAAAACACATATTAATTGAACTATCAAAAATTAAATACAATGAAAAAATATTAAAGCAGCAAGGGTAAAAGAACAAGTAACATACAAGGGAATCCCTATAAGGTTAACAGCAGAAACCCTGCAAGACAGAAGGGAGTGGTAGAACATATTTAAAGTGATGAAAGGGAAAAACCTACAACCAAGATTACTCTATGCAGCAAAGAGCTCATTCATATTTGACAAGAAATTAAAACCTTTACAGACAAGCAAAAGCTAAGAGAATTCAGCACCACCACACCAGCTTTACAACAAATGCTAAAGGAACTTCTCTAGGCAGGAAATACAAGAGAAGGAAAAGACTTACAATAACAAACCCCAAACAATTAAGAAAATGGTAATAGTAACATACATATTGATAATTACCTTAAATGTAAATGGATTAAATGCTCCAACCAAAAGACATAGACAGGCTGAATGGATACAAAAACAAGACCTGTATATATGCTGTCTACAAGAGACCCACTTCAGACCTGGGGGCACATACAGACTGAAAGTGAGGGGAAGGGAAAAGATATTCCATGCAAATGGAAATCAAAAGTAAGCTGGAGTAGCAATTCTCATATCAGACAAAAATAGACTTTAAAATAAAGACTATTACAAGACACAAAGAAGGACCCTGCATAATGATCAAGGGATCAATCCAGGAAGAAGATATAACAATTGTAAATATTTATGCACCCAACATAGGAGCACCTCAATACATAAGGCAAATGATAACAGCCATAAAAGGGGAAATTGACAATAAGACAATCATAGTAGGGGAATTTAACACCCTACTTTCACCTATGGACAGATCATCCAAAATGAAAGTAAACAAGGAAAAAAGCCTTAAATGGTACATTAAACAAGATAGAATTAATAGATATATATAAGACATTCCATCTAAAAACAACAGAGTGCACTTTATTCTCAAGTGCTCATGGGACATTCTCCAGGATAGATCATATCCTGGGACACAAATCAAGCCTTGGTAAACTTAAGAAAATTGAAATCATAACAAGTATATTTTCCAACCACAACGCTATGAGACTAGATATCCATACAGGAAAAAATCTGTAAAAGATACAAACACATGAGGCTAAACAATAGACTACTAAATAACCAAGAGATCACTGAAGAAATCAAAGAGGAAATCAAAAAATACCTAGAAACAAATGACAATGAAAACACGATGACCCAAAACCTATGGGATACAGCAAAAGCAGTTCTAAGACAGAAGTTTATAGCAATCCAAACCTACCTCAAGAAACAAGAAACATCTCAAATAAACAACTTAACCTTACACCTAAAACAATTAGGGAAAGAAGAACAAAAATCCCAAAGTTAGCAGAACGAAAGAAATCATAAAGGTCAGATGTGAAATAAATGAAAAAGAAGTGAATGAAACAATAGCAAAGATCAATAAACTAAAAGCTGGTTCTCTGACAAAATAAACAAACTTGATAAACCATTATCCAGACTCATCAAGAAAAAAAGGGAGAAGATTCCAATCAATAGAATTAGAAATGAAAAAGGAAAAGTAACAACTGACACTGCAGAAACACAAAGGATCATGAGAGATTACTACAAGCAACCATATGCCAATAAAATGGACAACCTGGAAGAAATGGACAAATTCTTAGAAAAGCACAATCTTCCGAGACTGAACCAGGAAGAAATAGAAAATATAAAGAGACCAATCACAAGCACTGAAATTGAGACTATGATTAAAAATATTCCAACAAACAAAAGCCCAGGACCAGGCAAATTCTACCAAACATTTAGAGAAGAGTGAACATCTACCTTTCTCAAACTCTTCCAAAATATAGCAGGGGGAGGAATACTCCCAAACTCATTCTACGAGGCCACCAACACCTTGATACCAAAACCAGATAAAGGTGCCACAAAGAAAGAAAACTACAGGCCAATATAACTGATGATCATAGATGCAAAATACCTCAACAAATACTAGCAAACAGAATCCAGCAGACATTAAAAGGAGGATACATCATGATCAAGTGGGGTTTATCCCAGGAACGCAAGGATTGTTTAATATATGGAAATCAATCAATGTGATAAATCATATTAACAAATTGAAGGAGAAAAACCGTATGATCATCTCAATAGATGCAGAAAAAGCTTTTGACAAAATTCAACACCTACTGTTGATAAAAAACCCTCAGAAAGTAGGCAGAGAGGGATAGTAAAGCCCATATATGACAAATCCACAGCGAACATCATTTTCAATGGTGAAAAACTGAAACCCTTTCCTCTAAGATCAGGAACAAGACAAGGTTGTCTACTCTCAACACTATTATTCAGCATAGTTTTGGAAGTTTTAGCCACAGCAATCAGAGAAGAAAAAAAAATAAAAGGAATCCAAATCAGAAAAGAAAGAACAAGACAAGGTTGTCTACTCTCAACACTATTATTCAGCATAGTTTTGGAAGTTTTAGCCACAGCAATCAGAGAAGAAAAAAAAATAAAAGGGAACTAAATCAGAAAAGAAGAAGTAAAACTGTCACTGTTTGCAGATGTATATACAGTACCCTAAAGATGTTACCAGAAAACTATTAGAGCTAATCAATGAATTTGGTAAAGCAGCAGGATACAAAATTAATGCACAGAAATCTCTTGCATTCCTATACAGTAATGATGAAATATCTGAAAGAGAAATTAGGGAAACACTCCCATTTGCCATTGCAACAAAAAGAATAAAATACCTAGGAATAAATCTACCTAAGGAGACAAAAGACCTGTATGCAGAAAACTATAAGACACTGATGAAAGAAATTAAATATGATATAGGTGGAGAGATATGCCATGTTCTTGTATTGGAAGAATCAACATTGTGAAAAAGATTATACTACCCAAAGGAATCTAAAGACTCAGTGCCATCCCTATCAAACTACCAATGGAATTTTTCACTGAACTAGAACAAAAAATTTCACAATTTGTATGGAAACACAAAAGACCCCAAATAGCCAAAGCAATCTTGAGAAAGAAAAACAGAGCTGGAGGAATCAGGGTCCCGGACTTCAGACTATACTAAAAAGCTATAGTAATCAACACCATAGAGTACTGGCAAAAAAACAGAAATATAGATCAATGGAACAGGATAGAAAGCCCAGAGATAAACCCATGCACCTTTGGTCAACTAATCTATGACAAAGGAGGCAAGGATATACAGTCGAGAAAAGACAGTCTCTTCAATAAGTGGTGCTGGGAAAATTGGACAGCTACATGTAAGATAAATGAAACACTCCCTAACACCACACACAAAAATAAACTCAGAATGGATTAAAGACCTAAATGTAAGGCCCGATACTGCAAAACTCTTAGAGGAAAACATAGGCAGAACACTCTATTACATAAATCACAGCAAGATTCTTTATGACACACCTCCTAGAGAAATGGAAATAAAAACAAAAATAAACAAATGGGACATAATGAAACTTAAAATCTTTTGCACAGCAGAGGAAAACTTAAACAAGACGAAAAGACAACCCTCAGAATTGGAGAAATTATTTGCAAATGAAGCAACTGACAAAGGATTGATCTCCAAAATTTACAAGCGGCTCATGCATCTCAATTTCAAAAAAAACCAAAGAACCCAATCCAAAAATGGGCAGAAGACCTAAATAGACATTTCTCCAAAGAAGATATATAGATTGTTAACAAACACATGAAAGGATGCTCAACATCACTAATCATTAGAGAAACGCAAATCAAAACTACAATGCGGGGCTTCCCTTGTGGTGCAGTGGTTGAGAGTCCGCCTGCTGATGCAGGGGACACGAATTCATGCCCTGGTCTGGGAAGATCCCACATGCCGCAGAGCAGCTAGTTCCATGAGCCATGGCCGCTGAGCCTGCGCATCTGGAGCCTGTGCTCCACAACGGAAGAGGCCACAACAGTGAGAATCCCGCATACTGCAAAAAAAAAAAACAAAAAAACCCCACTACAGTGTGGTATCACCTCATAGCAGTCAGAATGGCCATCGTCAAGAAATCTACAATAAATGCTGGAGAGGGTGTGGAGAAAAGGGAACCCTCTTGCACTTTTGGTAGGAATGTAAATTGATACAGCCACTATGGAGAACAGCATGGAAGTTCCTTAAAAATTAAAAATAGAACTACCATATGACCCAGCAATCCCACTACTGGGTATGTACCCTGCGAATACCATAATTCAAAAAGAGTCATGTACCACAGTGTTCATTGCAGCTCTAGTTACAATAGCCAGGATATGGAAGCAACCTAAGTGTCCATCGACAGATGAATGGCTAAAGAAGATGTGGCACCTATATACAATGGAACATTACTCAGCCATAAAAAGAAACGAAACTGAGTTATTTGTAGTCAGTTGGATGGACCTAGAATCTGTCAGAGTGAAGTAAGTCAGAAAGAGAAAAACAAATACCGTATGCTGACACATATATATGGAATCTAAAAAAAAAAAGTGGTTCTGAAGAATCTTGGGGCAGGACAGGAATAAAGACACAGACATAGAGAATGGACTTGAGACATAGGGAGGGGGAAGGTTAAGCTGGGACAAAGTGAGAGAGTGGCATGGACATATATACACTACCAAATGTAAAACAGATTGCTAATGGGAAGCAGTTGCATAGCTCAGTGAGATCAGCTACGTGCTTTACGACCACCTACAGGGGTGGGATAGGGAGTGTGGAAGGGAGACACAAGAGGGAGGAGATAGGGGGATATATGTATATGTAGAGCTGATTCTCTTTTTTATAAAGTCAAAACTCACACACCATTGTAAAGCAATTATACTCCAATAAAGGTGTTTAAAAAAATCTATCTGGTCTATTTTGTCATTTAAAGCTTTTGTTTCCTTATTAATTTTCTGTCTGGATGATCTGTCCATTGGTGTTAGTAAGGTGTTAAACTGCCCCACTGTTATTGTGTTACTGTTGATTTCCACTTATATAGCTATTTGCCTTATGTATTGAGGTGCCCTTATGTTGGGTGCATATATATTTATAATTGCTATATCTTCTTCATGGATGATCCCTTGATCATTACGTAGTGTCCTTCCTTGTTTCTTGTAACATTCTTTATTTTAAAGTCTATTTTATCTGATATGAGTATTGCTACTCCAGCTTTCTTTTCATTTCCATTTGCATGGAATATCTTTTTTCATCCCCTCACTTTCAGTCTGTATGTGTCGCAAGGTCTGAAGTGGGTCTCTTGTAGACAGCATAGATCCAGGTCTTGTTTTTGTATCCATTCAGCAAGCCTGTGTCTTTTGGTTGGAGCATTTAATCCATTCACATTTAATGTAATTATTGATATATATGTTTCTATTACCATTTTCTTAATTGTTTTGGGTTTGTTTTAGTAGGTCCTTTTCTTCTCTTGTGTTTCCCACTTAGAGAAGTTCCTTTAGCATCTGTTGTATAGCTGGTTTGGTGGTGCTGAATTCTTTTAGCTTTTGCTTGTCTGTAAAGCTTTTGATTTCTCCAGAGAAATCTGAGTGAGATCCTTGATGTGTAGAGTAATCTTGGTTCTAGTTTCTTCCCTTTCATCACTTTACATATATTGTGCCATTCCCTTCTGGCTTGTAGAGTTTCTGCTGAGAAATCAGCTGTTAACCTTATGGGAGTTCTCTTGTATGTTATTTGTTGTATTTCCCTTGTTGCTTTTAATAATTTTTCTTTGTCTTTAATTTTTGTCAATTTGATTACTGTATGTCTTGGCGTGTTTCTCCTTGGGTTTATCCTGCCTGGGACTCTCTGAGCTTCCAGACTTGGGTGGCTCTTTCCTTTTCCATGTTAGGGAAGTTTTTGACTATAATCTCTTCAAATATTTTCTCGGGCCCTTTCTCTCTCTCTTCTCCTTCTGGGACCCCTATAATGCAAATGTTGGTGCACTTAATGTTGTCCCAGTGGTCTCTTAGGCTCTCTTCATTTCTTTTCCCACTTTTTTCTTTATTCTGTTCCTCAGCAGTGATTTCCACCATTCTGTCTTCCAGGTCTTATCTGTTCTTCTGCCTCAGTTATTCTGCTATTGATTCCTTCTAGTGTATTTTTCATTTCAGTTATTGTATTGTTCATCTCTGTTTGTTCTTTAATTCTTCTAGGTCTCTGTTAAACATTTCTTGCATCTTCTCAATTTTGCCTCCATTTTTCTTCTGAGGTCCTGGATCATCTTCGCTATCATTATTCTGAATTCTTTTTCTGGGAGATTGTCTATCTCCACTTCATTTAGTTGTTTTTCTGAGGTTTTTTCTTATTCCTTCATCTGGCACATAGACCTCTGCCTTTTCATTTTGTCTATTTTTCTGTGAATGTGGTTTTTATTCCACAGGCTGCAGGATTGTAGTTCTTCTTGCTTCTTCTGTTTGCCCTCTGGTCTCCTTAAGGTCTTTCTGATCCATCAGGTTTTTTAAAAAAGTAAGATATCTCAACAAAATCTATATATTATATTATCATAATTGAGGGTTAAAAAAAGCCAGATTTTCAATTAACCAAAATACAGCATGATTATAATCCAGGAAGTTATGGTATTTCAATTCAGTAATGACTAGAACTTGGGCTAGAGATTTTTCATAGAGAAAATCAGAGCTTTCATAGAGAAAATCAAAATTTTCATAGAGAAAATCAAAAGCTTTACAGAACATTACAAAATATGAAGAAATGTTTAAAATATAAATGTTAAGAAAGATAATAAAACAATATACAAAATCTTGTACATATATAATGTACATGTTCCAAAATAACAATGTTGTCTACATTTGCATATATACTGAGAATAAATATTGGGGAAAGAGAGAAATCAAGACAGAGCAAGGGAGCATATAGAAAAGTCTGGAAAGAAATACAACCAAATGTTAACAATAGTTGTCTCTTAGAGTGATAATGTTTAAGTTATTTTTGTTATGGGTGATTTTAATTTACATCTTTATATTTTCCTATTTTTGTAAAATGTCTTCATTGAGCAAATATTACTTCTAAAATCAGAAAAAAACAAGTACTGTTGTCAAAAAGAGTCATTAGGAAGAAGGAAGCTACAGAATGTTTAGAAACATAAAAAATTCATTTTTCAGTGTTAGCAAACTATGGAAAATAAGCTTCTAATTAAGGGTGTAATTTTAAAACCTATTGTCATACTCCTTTAATATACTTCAGAAGAAAAATAAATGCTATTTTGTCTAAAATATAGCTGATTCGTGCATTATTTTTAAATTGCTAGTTATTAGTTAACTCCAACCAATAATTTCTGAATGTTTGAAAGAAGACAGAGTGATAGAAACTCAGCGTGTGTACACAGTAGAACCCCATTTCCTTCACTGATTGGACAGTTCCTCAGAGAAAAGAGAAAATAACTCCTCAATATAGCAAAACTTATATCCAGACTAAGTCTTCACACACAGAGAAGGAAAATAATAACCAGATATACATAGAATTTGCCAGGTATTTAAACCAGCCATCTGGAGATTCAAGACTAAGAATAGGCTTTATTTTCATGTATGTGAATGTGATCAATTGAATCATGATCCATTTTGCATCACACCTTCTCTCCAAGCCAACCATTCAATAAAAAGATGAGGATGACAGCAAAGATGACACTAGTGTCTTTACTGTTCATTCCACAAATGTCTGATGAGTATCTACCAAGTGCAAGGCTATCTTCATTTCTTCAGCAGTATGAAGATAAGACTATCAATTTCAGCTCCCAGGTAGATGGGAGCTGGGCTTTAGCATGGACAAGGGGCAGTGTCCTGGGAGCTTACAGTAGGGGCAGATATGAGGGTCACTTGACCAAGATCTGCAGAGCATAGTGTTAAGCAGAAATAATACAAAAGCCAAAATCAAAGTCAGGCTGACCAAGTGAATTGTCAGTCCAAAGGAGAGTGTAGGCTGAGAGGAGGACTCCTACTAGGAGTCAATAGGTAGAAACCAAAACAGAGAAGAGGATTCATAGGCTAGGGATAGGTGGAGAAATTTCCTGAGGCAGAGTGCATTCTGCATATAGCTTCATAGAGCATGTTCTGCAATGTGGCCTGGAAGAGAGGTAGACAAACACAATCCCTGCCTTCAAGAAAATCACAGCCTAGCCGAAGATATAAGATCCATTTCATTCTGCACACTTACATGTCAGCGCCACCCAACAGCTCCCTAAGCCTTGAAACATGCCTCAGTCAAACGCTCACTTTGTGTTGTATGAATAGATGATGATAATGAAGATTATGTCAAAGAGACAAAGGAGGCTGTAGATAAAGAGACGAGGCAGGGAAGTGGAATGCTCCGAAGACAAGGTGTCAAGACACCTGGTTCTAGTCCTTGGCTCTACTACTAACAAGGGTTAAGTTGGACAAGTCATCTAAGCTCCAAGTTTCATGAAGGAATTGGAGCAGATAAGATCCCTTTTTTCTCCTTTTTCCTTTTCTCCATAAAATGAATTCATCTTTCTTAAATCAGATTGGAAAGTTCTTTCTGATCCTGCCATTCTTCCAAATGTATTGAATAAATTCAAATATTTTATAACTCTTGGCCCTTTTAAAAATTAACTGCAATTGAAGCATCTGCTTGAACAGAGTTATTTAGGAAAAAAAAAAAAACAACACTTAAATCTAAGTAGTATCCTTGCATTATCTCCCTTGTGGATATGGAAACTTTTAAACTCTTACCTTGAATAGAGTTTCCACATTTGCCCTATTTAATCAACGATAAAAGTCAGATATGTCATTCCTTATACTTTATCCGTTAGCAGCATACTGTAGATTCCAACAGAAAGACTGTTTTTCCCTTTCCACATTCTATAGTGATAAAGAAGTTACTGCTAGTTTATCAAAATAATTTATGCCTTAAAATTCCTCTAAGGGCAGAGAGAAAATAATAATGTCCATTCCATTTTAGGCTTTGGTCTCAGCAGTTCCATTGGTATAGGATATGACATACTAAGGAGAAAAAAATCATAAATCAGTTTTAGTAATGCTATTACACATTTTTCTAAAAAATTCTAAATTTCAACATATCAATGTCTTTGATTTTGTTTGAATCACTGCTCCCGAAAAAATTAATTTAAATTTTTTCAAAGAGATTTTAAAACCTGCTTTGTTATCTATAATCGGTATCAAGATACAAGATTAAGGGCTTCCCTGGTGGCACAGTGGTTGAGAGTCCGCCTGCTGATGAAGGGGACGTGGGTTCGTGTCCCGGTCCGGGAAGATCCCACATGCCACGGAGCAGCTGGGCCCGTGAGCCATGGCCACTGAGCCTGCGCGTCCGGAGCCTGTGCTCCGCAACGGGAGAGGCCGCAACAGTGAGAGGCCCGTGTAACGCAAAAAAAAAAAAAAAAAAAAAAAAAAAAAGATACAAGATTAAGTATTCACAAAAGGAAAGATAAGGAGGATTTTCTATTTTAATAAAAAATCCACAACGGGAAGGAAAAAATAATTCAAATAAGGTAAAACAAAATTGGAAAGTAGAACACAGAAAATTCTAAAAGTCAACAAAATATTATGGAAAGATTCCAAACTGGCAAAAGTGGGAGAGTGATGATCCATTTCGTTAAATTACATATTGAAATAAAATTACTAATTTTCAGGGGATATTATTTCTACTTTCATGCTCCACAATGCAATCATCTTGAAACCCCATCGGCCTTGATTAGCCAAATGAAGTTTCCAGAAAAGCTAATTTTGTAAAAAGGGAGGAAGGAACTTGTTGCTGAAAACAAAATAAAGTTTCACATCTGTGTCCGCATCTGAAGTTGTTCTGTAAGATCTGATAACTTGTTAGAAAGCAACTTTTTTTTTTTTCAAGACAGTGGATTTACATCATACATTTTATCTCTCCAAGGAAATTCTAATTAGTCGTTCCAATCATTTCTGATTGATTTGCTTTTTATTCATCCAAGGTATTCTCTGCTCTATGATGAAATCAAGCCTTCAATAAAATTCCAAAAATTTGAGAACAATTTACAAGCTCCAGATGACTGAAAGTTTTCTCATGTCCGTTTGGCATTCAGAAGGAGAGTTTCACCAAATATATTCTGAAGAAGAATACATCTGGCACTCACTAAAACAAAGAACTCACCAGTGACATACTTGAGGCAAATTAATATCACATAAATGCAAAGTTGCCAATATTCTTTGAAGCCAAAGCTGCAATCCAACCTCCATGTATTTCAATGAGTCTTCTTCTAGCACAGGCCACCAGCCACATAGGTTAGTTAATGTTTGGGGGTGTTTTAGCAATCAATTTAATAAACACATTATCTTCTGTGTAGAAGTTTATAATGGTGTGTGTGTGTGTGTGTGTGTGTATTAGAAAAGACTTAGCATGTGCTGAAAGCCCACTTAAATTCATTTTTTCTCTTGGCCTGATGCTGACTCCAATTCAGTAACAAAAGATAAGATAAAAATCAAAGAATTTTAGCACTAAAAGACAATTAGAAACTATCTCTTCCAAGGACTTGTTTTAATAATGGCAAGTATATCAGAAATCCTTATGTGTATTTACCGCAAGAATATTTTCTTGGATAATAATGGTAAACTTAGCTATTCAGAACTATTGAATTTTTAAGCATCAGTATGAAAGCAGCCCAAGAAAACAAATAATTTAATCAACATTATTCTTGCAAGACTATGCTACAGGGGCTATCAGTAGTCAGTGTCAAATTTTATCATGTCACTAAGAAATCTAGTATTTAACAAATGAACTCTTTTTATGAAAGGCAAAGACTTATACAGCCAAATATGGCTCAAGCATTGGCTTCTCTTTCAACAGATTCATAAGGGCATATACTTTCACAAACCAACTGGACCCAAATATAGTCTTATTTGGCTACATGGCCAAAAACTGTAGGCTATGTCTGCTATTCATGCCTTGGTCTCTAGGACACCAGGATTACCCAAGGTTGGGCATAGTTAGCCAACACCTTAATCAGCTGCTCTTAGAACTGAGCCACACTGATAGGACACCTTTGATTTGGATGTACAGTCGAAAGCAGACAGAGACTTAAAGCACGCGCAGGCACTTCCCTGGTGGCGCAGAGGTTAAGAATCACCTACCAATGTAGGGGACATGGGCTTGAACCCTGGTCCGGGAAGATCCCACATGCCACGGAGCAAATAAGTCCATGCACCACAACTACTGAGCCTGCACTCTAGAGCCTGCGAGCCACAACTACTGAGCCCACATGCCACAACTACTGAAGCCCGCACACCCAGAGCCCATGCTCCGCAACAAGAGAAGCCACCGCAACGAGAAGCCCATGCACCACAATGAAGAGTCGCCCCTGCTGGCTGCAACTAGAGAAAGCCCGCGCACAGCAACAAAAACCAAACACAGCCAAAAATAAATAAATAAAAGGAATTTAAAAAAAAATCACGATGTGTAGTCATCGACATCTGTGAATCTCTTCTGAAATTGTCATTTCCCCCCCACCAAACAGATCTTTAAAATCTCAGATTCCCGTGGGTTCATAGCAATTTAGCAAGGTGAATTTATTGCAATCTCCAGTTGCAGTCCACTCAATCTACACGTCCAGTTTGAATCTGTGTAGTTGTACCACATTGAAGAATCATCCATGTTTCTGTTCTATCCCTGCAATCCTAGATACTCAGTTGGTGGTAGGGAGGGAGTAACATAGAGGAAACTTTAGAGCAGGGGTTCTTGCTACCAGAGAGCTTGCTTTAGAACCCCTACTTTGCTGCTCACTACCTATATGACCAGGGCAAGGTACTAAATTGTTCTGTCTCAATTTCCTTTTTAGTAAAATAGGCATAATAATAGTGCTGTTGAATTAACACATGTAGCACTTGCTTCAGTTCCTGACATAGTGTAAGTACTACATACATGTTAACTATTACTATTTATTACCAGTAAGGAAGTATAATTTTATAAGCCACTTGAAATTCAAAAAATTAGGTATCTCAGAGCCACTTATTCGAAAAATACCATTGGTTTAGGACGCTGCTCAGGGTGGGGTCACAGATTTCCATGACCCAGTCATCAAACTGCAGTAAACTATGTGTCCAGACCCTGATTCCTCTAAATAGCCCATAAACTAGACAGAGTTACACACAAAAATATGAAGCAATTTTTAGACTTAATAACCTCTTTTATTCTATCATGCAATTAACCCGACTACGTGATTTAAGATTAGTCACTGTGATCAATAATAACAGCAGCAACAGCTATGTGCAAAGAACTGTACTAAGGGTTTTATGTGCATTTTCTTATTTAATACTCATAAAAATTCTATGAGATAGGAATTATCATTAACCCCATTTCACATGTGAGGAAACTGAGGCCCAAAAAGGGTGAAGTAACTTTCCCAAGTTCACACAGTCAGCGAGTGGCACAGCAGGACTTGAACCCAGGCTCTCCGGATCCAAGCCCTACACTACACTAACTCCTCATTGGGGGTTATCTTAGGGTGTGTCCATCATTCCTGAACCAATCACTGTTTCTATAGATTTGATGTTGATTGGCAGAGACTGAGCCACATGCTCACCAAAAAGTCACAGGAAAAATAAGCTCCATACAAACTGTATGAAGTGGGAGTACTCAAGGCCAAACTGTGGTGTCTAGATTCAAAGATAGTAAGAATAAGCAGGCAAAGGATACAGCAGTCCCCAATTACCCATGGTTTTGCTTCCCACAGTTTCAGTCACCCAAGGTCAACCATGGTCTGAACATATATGGAAAATTCCAGAAATAAACAACTCATAAGTGTTAAATTGCTGTACCATTCTGAGTATCATGATAAAATCTTGACTCATCCTGCTCCACCCCACCAGGGGTCCCCAACCATTGACATCATCTGCCTACATCCAATCATAGACATCATCATGGTTCGATGATCCAGGATCACCAGAAGCAGATGATTCTCCTTCTGACTTATTGTCAGAATGTCAATAGTAGCCTAACACTAAGTCACAATGCCTATTGTCATTCACGTCACTTCATCTCATCATGTGACCATTTTATCACCTTACATTATCACAAGAAGAAGGGTGAATACAGTACAATAAGATATTTTGAGAGAGAGACTACATTCACATAACTTTTATTATAGTATATTGTTATAATTGTTCTATTTTATTATTAGTTATTGTTGTTAATCTCTTACTGTGCCTAATTTATAAATTAAACTTTATCATAGGCATGTATGTATAAGAAAAAACATAGTATATATAGGGTTCAGTACTATCCATAGTTTCAGCGTCCACTGGGGGCCTTGGAACATACACCCCGTGAATAAGACTATATAAATGAAATAAAAGCTCAGGGTGGATGCCCCAGCTCCTGGTCTGCCGTGTAGCTCACAGAGACAAAGCTAAATCTAGAAGTCCTTACAGCCCGTGTAGAATGGGCTGTCTTCCAGTCAGAGAAACCTGGAATCGCAGGCTCAGTGCCCTTCGTATCCTCAGGCTCATCGGCACACAGAAACAGCTTAAACCACTACAGAAGACGATAATTCTGCCACATCACCAGACCTAATAGCCAGGTTCTGGACTTTGACGTTCTTGTTTTACTGACACTGGGCCATTTCTCCTTATTTTTTGGACTTAGGAGTTTTTCCTTTGTGTACGCGTAGGGGCATTCTATGGGCAAAACTGGTCATGGCCTACCACTATAAGGGAATAGATGATGAACAGGCAAAAGCAATGTGATAAATACAGGAAAGTAGAATGTGATAACAACAGGCAAGTATCAATACAATATAATAACTACAAATAAATGTTGTTACCCAGGTCAATGTGTGTGCAGAACTGACTCAAAGAAGTTGAGCAACTGCCATGGTTCCCCAGCTAAAGCATGGCAAAAGTCCAGGCAAGAACTCCTGAGTCCTATCCTATTTTCTTTCTGCCACACCTTTTCTGTACACTTTTTTTTTTTTTTTTTTTTTTTTTTTTTTGTGATACACGGGCCTCTCACTGTTGTGGCCTCTCCCCATTGCGGAGCACAGGCTCCAGACACGCAGGCTCAGCGGCCATGGCTCATGGGCCCAGCCGCTCCACGGCATGTGGGATCTTCCCAGACCGGGGCATGAACCCGTGTCCCCTGCATCGGCAGGCGGACTCTCAACCACTACGCCACCAGGGAAGCCCCTGTACACTTTTTTATTTATTTATTTTGGCTGCACTGCACAGCTTTCAGGGATCATAGTTCCCCCACCAGGGATCAAACCTGGGCCCTGGCAATGAAAGCACCAAGTCCTAACCACTGGACCACCAGGGAATTCCCTTCTCTATACCTTTAAGTTTGCCTAGGACTGAGGGCTTTCCCAGGACACACAACTTTCAGTGCAAAAACTGGAAGAGTCCTGGGCAAAGTGGGATGAGTTGATCACCCCACCATTAATCCCTACGTAATTGTTCCATCTTCACTGCTTTCTTACTGAATTCATTTTTTCACAGATTTCACTTTCCAGTTGCCCACACCCAATAAAATATTATTAGCCAGTTTTTAACCACAAGACTTGTGGCTCCATGACTCAGTTAATTAAAGACCCTTGTGGATCCTTGAGACTTCTAATTATTTTCAGGGATTTTTTTTAAAAAGGGAAATAGTAAAGAAAACATAATAATATAAGTTTTTCTTTGTGATACATATAGTATAATAGCTGGCAAACTGGGAAATAGAGGGCTCCTTTATAAAAGTTGATCACTGGTTATTTGACAAATGCTGTGAAAAGAAGCCAGAGTTGCCTTCCTGAGGCAGTGACTATTAAAGGAAGATCTGAAGTCTTAAATCTTTGAAAATCACAAACACACACACAAAGGTAAGGGGATGGAGGGGTACCCAGAAGCTGATCCAAGAAGAAGTGGTTGGAATGTTCAGCTTGCCCCAGGACAGAAAGCCTGGGAATCTCTCCCAACAGCCTCTCCCAAGAATCAGCCAAGGCCTGCCACTCTGGGGTGCAGGACACAGGTACAACACATCACAGGAGCCAGAGCCCCCGGAGTAGGAGGCTTCCTCATGCTAGCAGCAAGACATTTTCTGCTCCAAGTAACTGAACACCTGACTCAAACTGGCTTGTGCCATAAGGAAATACATTACACCTCACAAAACTGGGGTGCAGAGGCAGGACAGAGTTCGCTTTTGGCTGATTTAGAAGCTCAACAATCAGGGCCACATTATGATTTTCATTGTCCCTGGGCACTTTTGCCTTCACGGGTCCCTTTCTCCATACAAAAATTATATTTTACAAACTGCAATGGTATAAGGACAAATATAATCCAGACTGGATGATATTTATTTTTTCCTTCTGACTTTAAAAATTAAACCTTTGTGGAGAACCCCTAAAAGTATCATGAGTTCTAGGGTCAGTCAGCCCTCTGAACAATCCCTCAAGATCCAGGTTCTCTCCATGTGATTGGCCATGCATAGTATGTATCACCCTTATGCTCAGGCTGGCTTCCCTCCAGGCTGTAATATGGCTGCCAGTGGCAACTGAGGCAAAGGACTCCACTGTTCTCCTCCACTGTGAGCTCAGAAAGCCTTTTACCTAGGAAAGAAATCCTTCCTTTCAGTTCTGATTGGTCAAAGTGGGATAATGGGCTACCCTGAAACAACAGCCAGAAAATGCCATTGCTGATTTCATTACCTTAGACTAGTCAGGAGATACCCTATTGTAAGAAATACCTAAATAATCCTGGGTTATGTTACGATGGAGGAACGGTCTACTATAGCCCATCACATTATATATTGTAATACCTAAGAACAATCATTCACATGTATTTGGTGTTTGATTGATGAGTTTCTTTCTCAATCCCCACAACCTTAAGTAGAGTGTGTTATCCTACCCATTTTACAGAAGCAGAAACTGAGATTTATAGAGCTTACAAGATTTGCCCAAGGTAAGATTTTGTAAATAGTATATAAAGAGGACAAAACATAAAACAACAACAAAAAAAGTTAGACTTCATCAAAATTTAAAATGTTTGCTCTCAGAAGACAGCATTAAGAAAATGAAGAGGCAAAGCAAAGACTGGGAGAAAATATTCAAAAATATATATCTGACAAAGAACTTGCAGGGAGACTATATTTAAAAAAAAAAAAAACTCTTACCACTAATAAGACAAAAAACCAAAAATAAATGGATGAAAGATTTGAATGGGCTCTTCACAAGAGAAGACATAATGATGGATAATAAGCACATAAAAATGTTCAGTATCATTAGATATCAGAGAAACGTAAAATAAAACCACAATGAGATGCCACTTACACACCTGCCATAATGGCTAACTTATAAATTACTGACAATATCACATAGAATTTCACATATTGCTGGTAAGAATGTAAAATGGTACAGTCACTTTGGGAAACATTTTGGCACTTTCTTATAAAGTTAAACATACCCATACCATATGATCCAGAGGTCCCACTCCTAAGTATTACCTAAAAGAGAGGAAAACTTCTGTCCACACAAAGATTTCTACATAAATGTCCATGACAGCTTTATTCATAAACAATCCAAATATCCATCAACAGGTGAACAGATAAACAAACCAGGGTATATCCACACAATGGAATACTAGTCATCAATAAAAACGAATGAACATCTGATACACCTAACAAGGATGCATCTCAAAAGCATGCTGAGTGAAGGAAGACAGACACAAAAAAGTCCATACTCTAGGATTCCATTTATATGAACTTCTGCTGAGAAATGGCTGCAGGGGACCAAGGGTATAAGCAAGGAGACCAATTAGGAGGCTGTAGTAATTTGCTTGGAAGATGGTGGTGGCTCAAGCCACCATGGTCGTGAACGAAGTGATGAGAAGTGGTTCAGTTCTGGATACAGTTTGAAGATGGAGCCAACAGAGTTTTCTGAAGAATTGAATGCAGGGTGTGTGAGAAAAACAGAAATCAAGGATGACACTGTGATCTTGGATCTGAGCAAATGGAAAGATAAAATTGCTATTCACTGGGATGGTGAAGCAGGTGGGTAGAGCAGGTTGGGAGAGAGGGTGAGAATCAGCAGACCCGTTCAGTTTGAAATAACCATTAGGTGTACAGCTGAAGACAGCAAGTCAGTAGTTGGATGTACAGGAAGAGTTCCAGGCTGAGAATAGAAATTTGGGAGTTTTAACTCACTTTTTCTGGGGAAAGGGCTGAAGATAGGTAAAAAGAATTCAAAAAGTAGAAGAAAATGTCTATACAGATCTTTTACTGTACAAAAGCAAAGATCCAACTTTTTAAAGTCTGGAGGTCATTAATGATTGGGAAAACAAACATTTGAATTTTGGTACCAAAATCTTCAGTACTGTTAGCAAAACCCCATGTACTAAAGTAAGGTTCAGGCTCATGAAGCTCCTCTGATCTTGTCCAATATTGCGTGGCTTGCAGCCAAACTGGCAGGGTTGGCGACCCATTGCATACCCCAGAGATATGGAGAGAGGCTTCCACCTGGCAGTCTCTCTCTCTTGCCCTCCCTGCCATCTCCCTGCCCCTCCTCTGGTCTGCAGGAAAGGGGAAGGAGCTGCTGAGGTCAGAGTGAATACCTTCAGCTTGCATATTGTCTCATTTGTCTCGTTCATGAAACCGTATTTGCTTCAGAAGGCATGACTCTTAATTTGTTTGGAGGCAAACTCTTAATCTGACTTTAGAGTTAGAGCTTTCAAAGATAACTGCAATCTGTGTGGTAAGATTTGAAGAAGCCAGAAAAAAATATTTTTTTTCTCTCCAGATTCCTGAAATTCCACCATTAGTGTGAAAGGTGAGAGTGAAATGCCCAAAGTTGAATGACCAGTACTGGAGACTCCCACAAGGGAACGGGGGGGGGGGGGGGGGGGGGGGGGGGAGAAGAAAAGCAGTAGATGAGACAAGGGGCCCATAAAAAAGGGAGGTTTGAGAGACCAGAGGACAACCCAAGCTCACGATCTTGTGCGTGTGAGTTCTACCTGGGCCATTCCCAACCCCTCACACATAGTAAGTCACAGATACTGGTGGAATGAATGAATTCTCTTTTTTCTACCTTTGAGGAAGCAGGCACTTTCCCACCCTTCAAAAAGAAAAAAAAGTATCTTAAAGAAAAGGCGAAAGAACCAGTTCTACGAATGGAGTTAATTTACTCTCCTAGGATTCACCTATTGGGGAAAAATAATAATAATAATAATAATAAATTTCTCAGGACGCTCACAACAAGCTCTACTAGGAGAGCCTTTTTCCACTCCGCGGCGCACAAGAAATTGCCTGGGAGGCTGGAGCATCACCAAGGCCGATTCAAATCCCAAACGTCACATGCCAAACGTGCCATCTTCTGCCTGGAGTTCCGGCGCGCCTGGGAACGAAGAGTGAGGGGATGGCAGGGGAGGGCAGGCGGGTGGTGGAGAGCCCCTGTAGAAGGGGGCGCAGACCCAGCTGCGCAGCGCGCACTCCCGCCGGGTTTGCAGCCCTCGGCTCAGCCCTTTTGCGCCTCCCTCAGCTCTCTCCTCCGCCCCCCTTCGCCCTCCCCTCCGCCCCCCTTCGCCCTCCCCTTTCCCTCCTTTTCTCCTCCTCCTCCCGCCGCCGCCGCGGCCGCTGCCAGACCTCGCCAGTTCAGACCCACGGGGCTGCCCTCCCCTGCTCTCTCCCCTCGCTGCCCGGGCCCGGAGCGCAGAGCGGCCGCGCAGGTAGGAGCCCCGAAGCGGGGGTCACACCAGCTCGCCCAGTGCCCGCGGGGCCGCGCGCCGAGGAGTAAGTGGGGTGACCTGAGGGGTGCAGTGGACCTGAGAACTGCCGCACACTGTGCAGGATCTCTCAGGCAGAGAGGGAGGTGGAGGTGTGTGGTCTAGGAATGCGATCTGTCAGCATGTGCGAGTACGGGGTGACATCTGTTTGGATGGGCATGTGTGTGCGTGCCGACAATCAGCCGACAGGGCTTTGCCCATAAACAAGGTTTTGAAAGTTTCAGGGGGCCAGAGATTTAAGCCGCACCTGGATTCCACAGGAGCTGGTTAGAAACTGGAGCGCTGAGCAGCTCCCCGGGGACGGCTGCCCGATAACATACAGTTGAGAAAAGGGACCTCGCCTCCCTGGGGGTGCCTGGCCGGCTGCCCTGAAATTGGTACTTCGGGCCGCTGTGTGGTTGCCCAGTTCCGGCCCTAGGCAGCCCCGATCCTGAAGGTAGCATTTCGGGGACCGAGGGACTGATAAGGCACGAGGGCATGAGACGCTTTGGGCTGCTCCTCTACACAACCTGGGGGTTTTAAACAAAGCTGCGCAAAGAGAACGCCTGGAAATGCCACTTTGAGAGTTTGCGCTGGGGAATGTAAGAAGGAGCTCTGAAGGGCAGGTATTCTATCCTAGGGGAGGAGATTGCTCCCGAGTTTTGTTCTGGTGTTTTGTTTAAAAAAAAAAAAAGAAGAAGTTTGAAGCCAAAGTAATTCATATTTGTTCACAGGTTTTTCTGCTGAGCTGTGCAAGGAACTTAACTAGCTGGAGGTGAGCTTATAGGGAAAGCCTTAACGTTCAAGGGAATATGAGATTTGCTGCCCCACTTCAGCCCTCGGAAAAAAATGAACCGTCTCCTTTGAAATTAATGACACTGTACTCTTTCTCTTTCACTCCCTTTCTCGAGCCTGTTGTGTAGGTGCAGTATAAAATGCACGCTGTATATCTTTTGTATATATTTCAGCGAAGCCGGACAGAGTAAAGTGAAATGTAATTCTGCAGCCGTTTTACAGTCTTTGGTGCCTCGTTTGGCCAAGGGAAGGTTGAGGAGGGGGAGGGGAGATGAGAAAGTAAATTGTAAGTTGGGTATGATGGAGCCTCAGCCTCCTCCGCCTTCGCTATCTTGCTTGTTACTTTACAGCTAAAGTTTTATTTCCCCCGCAGCAGATACTAAGGATCGGTTTGTGCTGTGTTTTCTTTGAGATTCACGATGGTGAAAGCCCTTTTCCTAATTATGCTGACTCTGGCGTTGGTCAAGTCACAGGACACCGAAGAAACCATCACGTACACGGTAAGGGGTGATGGAATTTGAGATAAGTGCGGTTCATAGGGATTCTGTGGCACAAGGGAGACTTTATCCACTCCTGCCAGTCTATGTGGGCTGTTCGCTGTGGTGGATAATAAACGTTAGCAAGTTTCATGTTTAAGATTCGTTGTAAATTGCCTGTCCTTTCAAAACTTCACTTAGTGTAGCGAGGTGGATGGACCTAGAGTTTGTCACACAGAGTGAAGTAAGTCAGAAAGAGAAAAACAAATACCGTATGCTAACACATATATATGGGATCTGAAAAAACGGTACTGATGAACCTAGTGGCAGGTCAGGAATAAAGACTCAGACGTAGAGAATGGACTTGGTGGGGGGTGGGTGGGGGCGGGGGAGGAGCTGGGGCGAAGTGAGAGAGTAGCATGGACATATATACACTACGAAATGTAAAATGGATGGCTAGTGGGAAGCTGCTGCTTAGCACAGGGAGATCAGCTGGATGCTTTGTGACGACCTAGAGGGGTGGGATAGGGAGAGTGGGAGGGAGGTCCAAGAGGGAGGGGTTATGAGGAGATATGTATACATATAGCTGATTCACTTTGTTGTACAGCAGAAACCAACACAACATTGTGAAGCAATTTTACTCCAATAAAGATATTAAAAATACAACAACAAAAGTTCTCTTAGATCACCATTTGAGACAGAGACCAAAATGCAAGGATTTGTGCAAGGCCAAAAAGGGAAACCCCTTTAAAACAAAACCCAAAGTAAGCTACATGTTTCTGACACATTAAACAAATTAATGGGTATAAGTAATTGGAAAACCTGAATTCCTGTATACATGCAGATGAAACCAGAACTCAAGGAGTAAGACAAGTCAAATAGGAATGTTAAACATCACAAAAGCCCATCACCTCATTTGTGCATGTGACTTATGTTCTCATGTAAGTGGACTTTCTTGACTTCATAAAGGCTATTATTCATTTACAGTATAACTGATAACTCATATAAATGCCATTCAGATAGACTTTACGTGTTACCAGGATGTGATATTTGGCAAAATGGTTTTAAAATGCATTGTATGAAATTTAGTTTTGCATTTTCTAATTAGCATATCTGATATTTCCAAGTAATTTTGATTAATTAGTTAATTGTATGGATATAACCAATGTTTAATACAATATTGAATATATCATCTAACCCCTCCCACTGCCAGGAATGGATATGGTGAGAACAGAGGGCAGTGCTTACCTCACTTCTGGTGAGTTTGTTTGCACCTCTGTTTTGTGTTTTCTAGTCTTTAATCAGTGTTGTGAGGCAAATGACATTTGTCCTGGATCAGAATATGAAAAACATATTTTTCTGCTTGCTCCCAATTTAAAATTAAGTAATCTCACTCAAAAGAATGTGAAAAATTTTTGAAAATAAAACTCTTAAAAGTGAGCTAATGTCAATTACTGATAATAAACATTATCTCACTTTTTTGATATTATCCCTAGAATGTATTCATCTGGCAAATATTCCTTGTTGTTTATATCAACTATAAATCAAATGGGATTTAATATAAATATTTTGTTAACTTAATGGTAAATGTAGTTGCTTTCTCTGCTGAAGATAAATGAATACATGTGTTGTTTATCTTCAAATGAAATTGTTTTGTTATTCAGGCTAAACTTACTACCTTCTTAGGGAGCTAAAATTAAATTAGCTACCCACTTTTATATTCATCTAATAAAAGATTTTATTGCTTTTACAATTGCTTATCTTGTACCCCCTGCCCATTGCTAATCACCTAAATCTTACTCATCTTTAGCAGAGAAAGTTCCCTGTGGAGTAAACACTGTAGTTTTAAGACCACTAACTAGAGTTCATCATATTATAACAGGTTTCCCAAATATGACACCCTTTTGGTGCTAAGATTAGAGCTATTCTCTTTTGAATTGTGTATGCCTATTAGTTCATGGCTAAAGGACAAAATGTAGCTATATTTTTAGTAATTCCACTGTGGAGACACTGTCTCCTTTCATCCTCACAGCAAAGTATGAGGTAAGTGACATCCTCTTCCTTCTGCTGATAGTGGAACTGAAGATCAGAGACGTATCTAACTTGCTTAAGACTACACAGCCAGTAAGTGGTGAAACTAAATTCACTCTAGGCTTGTTTAATAGTAGATCCATATTGAATGTACTGGAACTGAAGACCTAAAGCAAACTGCAAGTCTTCTCTATTTAGCATACAGATTTATTCAAGTGCACTGTCATTTTGCCTGGCTTGAAAGATACTTTTCAGAAGGATGGGTTCATATCCACAAGACAGCCTCATATTCTTTCATGTTAAAGATAGGGTCCATTCAGTTATTCACTCATCAAGTATCTGCCGTGTGCATAAGCAATGCTCATCACTATCAAAAGAATTTAAGTTTACTTGCTTACTAAAAAAATTCAGACCTTAACCTTAGGGAATTTACCTTGGGAAAATACTTTTGAAAAGTACAAAGTATTATACATGTTGCTAAAGAAATACAAAAGCAAGGAGGTAATTAATGTTCATACTGGCATATTGAAGGAGGTAGAACTCTGTGCTGGTTCTTGAAGGAAGTGATGACTTTGGATTATTCTAGAAAGGCTGAAGAGGCACCTGAATCAGAAAAAGTGGCATAATCAAAGGATAGAAGTGAAAACAGCCAAGTCAAGTCCAGGAGGTGACAACAAGCTAGGTAGTGGGGAGAACCTAGAGATGGCAATAGTGGGAGATGAAAGGTCTACAGGCCACTGTGAGCCCTTAGATGGAGGGGCAACGTAACCAAGAGAGCAAAGAAAGATTGTCATGGAGGCTTGTGTGCAGCATGTAGAGATATGGAGACCACCTAAGGAGACTTGCCTACTCATGAGGCCAGGAAGGCTTACACCAACGTGGGAGAGATAAAAGTGGAAACAAAGTCAGCAGAGCTTGAAGGAAAATAATTGGAAAAGTTGATGTTAAAGTTGTAATCCTGGGTGCTGAGAAAGGTGGTAGTGCCTTGGACAGTGTTGGGGAAACTAGAAAGAATTAGTCTGGGAGATGAAGTGAGTTTAGTTTTCACCCTGTTAAGTCTCAGAAATCAGTAAAATACCTAAACTCATCTCTCTGTCTCCATTCAGCTATATAAGTAAATTTACTATTTACTTACTTGGTTCTTACAAAAGAATTTAAGTTTATTTATTTGTTTACTCTACTTTTCCTCAATCCTTCCTGAAGCCTCTTCCTCAAATCTGCATCTGATCAGATGTTTTCTTGAGCTTAAAATTTCTTCAGAGGCCTCATCACTTATACCAGCATTTCTCAAGAAGTAGCCCATAGATGACTTGTATCAGAATCACCTGAGATGCCTGTTAGGAATTCAGATTCCAGGCCCCCAACCAAACCTACAGAATCAGAACCGTTGGTTGGGCCCAGGAATCTGCATTTTAACAAGCACCAGAATGATTCTTAAGTATAATGGAGCTTGAGATTCACTGACCTTTAAGGTAGAATTCAGTTTCCGTCTATCCCAAAGAAAGGCTTCCCAGGTTTGGACCTGCCTACCTCTCTAACCTCACTCCACCCACCCAGGAATACTTGTAACTCCTTCCTTCTTTAACAACTCTGCGCCTTTGCTTACGTGGTCCCTCATCCTAGACTCCCCATATCTCTCTGGAAAAAAGTCCTGTAATGCCCAATTCACTTGTAACTTCGCCCATAAAGCCTTCCCTTCCACCCTGTCATGTCCACCCACAGCCCTGGGTAGGGTCCATCATTCCTTCCACAGGTAGACTTGTGTCACGACACCTGACATCTTACTCCAACTTATCTACCTGTCTGTCTCCTCTTCAGGCCTGTGAGCTGCTTGAGAACAGGAACAAGGTATTAATCATCTTTGCTTTCCCAGGGACTAGGGTGGTGCCTGGTGTGAGAAGGTACTTGACAGATGGTTCCTTCAGTGAGTGAACTAGAGAGGACCCGTAGGAACTAAAGCTAGAAGGCAGGCCATGGTGTGAGAAGGAGGCTCAGGACTCTACTGAATAGGAATGATAAGGAAAGCCATGTCTGGAATGCTCTAAGAGGATTTGGAGAGAGAGAGGAAATTGTCAAGGGCTGAAGAAAAGAACTCAGCTGAATTTTTTTTTTTTTTTTTTTGGTAAAATTTACAGTGTGGAAGAAGGGGCAAATAAAGCAAAAAAGCAGTCAGAGAGATTGCAGAATATTAGTATTGGGACAGAGAGAAAGGAATTCCAAGAAGATGGTTATGGGCAACTGGACCCAACGCAAATACAACAAAAGAGTTGAGACAGCTGGTGATTGAGAAGGGATCCCTGAAGCGGTCCAGTGCACAGATGTGTCTTTTTAAAATAGCTACAGAATGGTAAACTACCCATCTCATCATCTATCTAGGACTCTAGCACAAAGATTGTTGCCATAAGTATGAAGCTTTTAGAGTGACTTCTCAGAGAATGGATACTCAATTAACTGTCTCCTGGCCCCATCTTGATGTTTTCTTCACAGCAATGCACAGATGGATATGAGTGGGATCCTGTAAGACAGCAGTGCAAAGGTGAGCCAACTTTCAGACTTCCCATCTGAACGTAGCTCTCTGTCTCCATCTCATATGTCCTTCATGTCCTGCCTGTATTATACCCAAAAGGCATAAGCATATATTTACATATTGAGTTTCCCCTCTAAGAAGATTCCTGACTTATTTTATTACTGACCACAGATATTGATGAATGTGACATTGTCCCAGACGCTTGCAAAGGTGGAATGAAATGCGTCAACCACTATGGAGGATACCTCTGCCTTCCTAAAACAGCTCAGATTATTGTCAACAATGAACAACCACAGCAAGAAACACCAGCAGCTGAAGGTGTGGGTGCAGCTACAAATGCAGCTGTGACCTCTAGTACAGGCACTGGGGGTGTAGCAGCCAGTGGCATGGCAGCCAGTGGAGCGGTGCCTGGGGGTGGTTTTGTCGCCAGTGCTGCTGCTGAAGTGCAGACTGGCCGAAGTAACTTTGTCATCCGGCGGAACCCAGCTGACCCTCAGCGCACTCCCTCCAACCCTTCTCACCGGATCCAGTGTGCAACAGGCTATGAGCAGAGTGAGCATAACGTGTGCCAAGGTAAGCATGACTTTCAATGCTAATGAGAAAGTTCTTGCCCAGGTGCACCTGTGGTGAGGATGACAACAGCTCATATTTACTGAGAGCTTCCCACTCGCCAGACTTTGTGCTAAGTGCTTTGCCTGCATTATCATATTCAATCATCACAATAGTCCTAAAAGGTAGTTGCTGCCAGTACCATCATCATTTTGCAAATGAGGAACTGTGTCTCAGAGAGGTCATCAGTGGTTCTCAACCTTAGCTGCACATATTTAGGGTCACTTGGGAGCCTTTAAAACTTCTCCATGTCCAAGCCACACCCCAGCCCAATTAAATAACAGTCTCTGGGGGGTGGGTTCCAAGAATCAGTATTTTTTTAAAGCTCCCCATGTGGTCCCAGTGTGCAGCCAAGTTTGAGAACTAGGGGTCACACAGGTGGTGAGTACAGAGCCAGCGTTCAAACCCAGACAGATGGGGCCAGAGTCACAGCTGTCAAAAGAAGCAAATTTTTCATTTGGAATTTGAAATTGTGCTGTCAAGCTACTCCACAAATGTCCGCCTTTAAGGTCTCAAACTCTTTTTATTGAACTTGCCACTGACTTGTTTTCCTCACAGAGGAATAAAGAAATGGGACTTCTGCTTCTCATTACCTTTGAGGGAGTGTCCCCCACTCACATTTATATCTATTTTTAAGCTCTCCTTTGAGCACATTTCGCTTATATCACTTGCACCATGGCACTGTCCACTTGGGTTTTTCTGTTTATTTTCACAAAGAGTACACATCACTGTGTATTCTAGAAACAGCTGTAGACTCGTGCTAGCAAAGTGATAAGAATCTTGGGCTTTGAAGACATGTAGGATATTAACTAACTGGACTGTGCTAAGGGATTTTCTTCCTCTTTGCCTACTTAGCAAACCCTTTTAGATCTGCCTAGTGTGGCAATAGAAGCTCCAGACTACTTTTTCACTACCAGGGGCTGACTGGGTAAACCCCATAAGACACCATAAGTGCCTGGTACCCCCTGGCCAATGGAAAGGGCCCAGGAGTTCTTACCTTCTACCTGCCTGAATGAGGAAGAGCACCTTCCTCCCTCAACACTGAAGGGTTCAACTGGGGTCACCTAGCTGCTGCATTAAGTGAAAGAAGCAACTGCTGGTCCTCTAGAATGCTGCCCCTTATTTACCAGTGTTGAGTTTTATCTTCTGTATATAGTAGATTTTAAATGGTTTATAAATGAAGTAAGGAAACCTATCAGGCTCTGACTTTTATTATTTTATATTTTGTGTTCAAATTTTAAGTATCCCACATCAAGAGCTAACCCATGCTGTGATGGTGTCACTTTTCAGAGAACCTATCGTATTAGCATCTGTTTTGTGTTACTGTCATGAGTCAGAATTCCAATATTGATGATGAATGCTTCAGCATCTGCTTGATATTCAGATATTTAATTTAAGGATTATGTCAAAGAGATAACCTCATGAGGTTATTTATATATATAAATAAATAGATATTTACAAATAAATATATATTTATATAAAATATATATGGTGTGTGTATTTGAGTGAATACTGGTTTAAAAATACCTTGAATTTATTTAAAATACCAACTGTTAATTGTGTTATTTAATTATATAATTATATTGGAAGGTTTGGTGGTATTTTTCCTGAAACTGAAAAGTTTTACTGAAATTTTTGAAGTATTGACTTTTACATACTGAATTGTTTTTTACACTTCAGATGTATGTTTTAATGGTACTTAGGAGAAGAAAACCCAGGTAAATGAATGGATCATTTATCAGAAACTGTCAAAGTAGTTTATGGTCCACCATTGACAGTTGTGGTTGAAAGCAAGAACAATGCCTAGAATCGAATGAAAAATTTCTAGAATAAAACATATTCAGGATTTACAACATGCATTGGTTACAGTAGAAACTGTATAATAAGAAGTGAATAATAAAAATGAAATCCTATTTAATTTTTCTTAAAGATTTAGACTATCTTACAAAGTAAGTTACTTTTAAAATATTTATAATCCTTACTTCTTTGGGAATTTCTTTTTAATTTTAAGCTAAAACTATTAAATGCTTATGGTAGATGCTAAATACATATTCATTGATTGTGTGCACACAGGGCATTTCCAACCCAAACTGTTTTGCATAATTCAACTAATTTCAAAAATTTGGGATTGGGGGTCTGTATCATTAAAAGTAGGGTTAAAAGTTTTTTGGATGACTTAAGGCTTAAGTTGGATTTCTTCCCACCTCACAATTTTGCAAAGTGCCCATAAATGTGGATTTACTTAATTGTTGATAAAAGGGGGTTATTTCATATGATAACAACAGGATAATCTGTCTAGGGAATCTGACTAACATAAGTCAGGTCACACTTGTGCCCGTTTATTATTGAGCCAATCAAACATGCAGTCCAGGTTCTTCTGATTGCCTGCAGATGTATGACATTCTCATTCCAGGCCAGCAGCACAAAATAATATTTTATAACCAATGTGAAAGTGTGGGGACCTCCGCTTGAAACAATAATGTGCTCCAAGGACCTACATTACTGACATCATTGTGGAGTTTGAGGAGCCTTCTGTTTTAATAAAGATCTCCACTCCCTTTTAAATGTTGCATACTTATGACCAGTAATCCAAACATATTTACCATGGTTGCTGGATCAGAATAAATGAATGCCTGTAGATGGGTCGTGTTTGTATTACAATTATTTCTTTTTCCCACATATATTTTTCAACAGGTACAGTTTATCAGTACATAACTTAAAGCTGACGACATTTTTAATGTAATGGCTGAAATCTGAACTGTGTTTCAGTGTTAAAGTAGTCGTGCCTTTGAATGCACTATTACCAATCACAGTCGCCACCTAATTTAAATACCACTAGATATTTTAAAATGTATTCTATTTTAGGGACTCCCCTGGCAGTCCAGTGTTTAAGACTCTCAGCTCCCAGTGCAGGGAGTGTGGGTTCAATCCCTGGTCGGAAAACTAAGATCCCACATGCAGTGCGGCACAGCCATAAATAGATAAATAAATAAATGTATTCTATTTTATAAATATATTTTGAACCAGCTTTCCATGTTTTAACATTTAGTGAAAACATGATCCTTTAAATTTTATTCATCTATTTGTCCAGAGTTTTTCAATTTTTTTTTTTTTTTTTTTTTTGCGGTACGCGGGCCTCTCATTGTTGTGGCCTCTCCCGTTGCGGAGCACAGGCTCCGGGCGTGCAGGCTCAGCGGCCATGGCTCACGGGCCCAGCCGCTCCGCGGCATGTGGGATCCTCCCAGACCGGGGCACGAACCCGTGTCCCCTGCATCGGCAGGCGGACTCTCAACCACTGCGCCACCAGGGAAGCCCCAGAGTTTTTCAATTTTGTGCAAAACCAAAGGGTTTAAAATATAACATCCAAATATCAATTCACAGTAAGCAGTTTTTCTCAGGTAATTTTTGCCAACTGAGCGTGATACTGGGGAGGCCATTCACACTGAGAATTTCAAAGACAGGTCCCATCTTTGGCAGCTATCACATTACATGAAGATCATTTCAGTGTTACATACCTGGAGTCATGTAAATATTAAGTTTTAGAAATTATTCATTTCTCCATGAAATATTATCTACCTCAAAGACAACAGATATTCATCTGCTCCAAAAGGAAGTTGGATCTTTAGTGCATAGTCACTATGTTATCTTCTTCAAGGGATATGGAGTTAGAAATCACTAGTTCAAGCTGAGAAAGAATTTTTTTTATCATATATAAGTTTCCAAGAGCCCCATTCTTGTAGGAAAAAAATATCATTTGGGACCTGGCAAATAAGAGAAAGCATCAATTGCCCAATTCAAAGGAATTTGTTCACTTAATTGAACTTTCAAAAAATTAAATGTAGAATATTTTGCATAGCTGGCAATTAAGTCATTACTAACCTCATGCAGGTTTTACAAGTATCATTACTAACTTGCTAAAGAAACCATACCATCAAAAAATGAACTTGATACAAACGTCTAATGAAGCTGATTGTGGAGCCAATTCCAGAGTGCAATACCTGGCTTGTGTTATCTAAGGTATAATTGAGAGATGTGAAAGCATACCCTAGAGTTTCCAACCATCCCTGTCTACCCAAGATTTTCCTGGTTTGAAAACTTAATGTCCCACATCGCTGGAAATGCCTCAGTCCTGGGGAAATGGCATTGTGCACCACCCTAGCAAACCCCCAATAACCAAATGTCCTGCACATCACAGCCAACAGTGAAAAAACGAATGTTAGAGCCACTTTTTCAGGTTAAGGCATTGTTTGTCCAGTAAAACTGTTTTTTCAATTTGTTTTGAACTTTGAAAAACCATGTTTCATTGATCTTTATGTATCTGGACAGAGCCTTTCTTTGCAGTTATCAGGATCCCGCCAGTTTGTCAGTTTCCACATTGTTCTAGATTGCATGTGTAGGATACCTATACATTAGCACCTACATACTTAGATACATGTCATACCATAGTTAACTCATCCTTCCTCATTTCCACTGGGAAAAATTTTACCACTCAGCTAAATTAAATACCATACTTCAATTATAAAGTTTTCTTTGCCAAAAATTTTTTTTCAATTTTCAACTGTATTTTCAATGATTTTATTTGATTTGTATTATTATTACCTATGACACAGGAGCAACTAAAAAGCTAAAAAGAAAAAACTGTTGCCTTTTGGAGAGCCTAAAGGAATGAAAAAATTACACTCAGGGTTAAAAAGCTCTAAGCTCTTGGGGGCCATCAATTATCCTCCTCACGTTTCTTTATAAACATAAGGATAACTAAAATACTATTTTGAAAAGGAAAAATGTTTTTATCTATACATCTACTTTAAAAAAAAGAAACTTGAACTAACATGTACAGATTCTCAGATGCTAGGGATGTCTCTCTTCGGCTTCTTTCATTTGAAACTTAAATGATCACATATCCAAAAGGGGATTTATAAACTATAGTGTAATCAAGTAGCTTAGCATACTTGGCATTGTCATTACCAAACAACTTTCAAACACTAACCTTTTGCTGATCCTCACTAATGTCATTAAGGTCTCTGTTTTCTCCTGTTAGTTTTGTGAGGAAACGCCTAATTTTTGTTACATGTAATTATACAGCCCAGCGAAGAGCTTTGATCTCAGAAAATAGATATTTTGCAAAAGGAAGACTATAATTGAGTAAATTATTATATTAACAGAAAAGAAATATTTCAAGCACAAAGTAAAATGGGTATTAACTTACTAATAGTTCATTGTGTTTACTTGTTAACTACCTTTGAGTATCTGAAAATTCTCTAAGGCCATATACATGGATAGGAGTTGAGTTTACAGGGAAAACCTAATTACTTTTAAAATAAGCTGATGCAGTGTAATTGCATTGATTTCCTCCTGAAAAATCTAGCATTGTTTCATAATTTACTTTTCCAAACACTGTAGTCATAAAATTTCAGTTAATTTAAGACTCATTTTAATATACATTTTATAGATAATATGTATATCTGATTCATGCATAGTCAGAAAATTCTTTAAAATTCCTTCATAAAAATTGAGTGACAATTATTTGAGGTGGAAGGATGAAAGAGGTCAATATGATCACTCTTCTGCAACAGAAGACTAAGTTGTATAACTGTTTAACTCAATGATTTTCAAAGTGTGGTCCCCAGATCAGAAACATTAGCATTATCCTGTAACTTATTAGAAATGCAAAATCTTGGGCCCCATCAGACCTACTGAATTGGAAACTCTGGGGATGGGGCTTAGCAATTTGTGTTTTAACAATTCTATGATTTTGATCCCTGCTGAAGTGTGAGAACCAATGGCCTAACTTAATCTTAACTTCAGGAAGCTGCATTCAGTTATAAAAACGAGAGGGCAAGGTCAGAATACTTTATGTGGGATATGGGAAGTAATGAAGAGAAAACACCTAAAATATACATTCTACTTATAGGACAGAATAATATTTCCATTTCATTTCTCTCACCTTTCTTGTTGTCATCACCAGTGCTCTGATCCCTAAATATTATTGGCCATGAGTCCTGGTTAGGACTATATCCCCAAACCAAGGACACATATGTGCAATCTAGAGGAAAAGGGGACATTTTAACCAGAAAACAAGAGATCTTGCACCTGTCTATAAAACCTGCAAGTGTAAAATGCTGTAACTGCCCTTAAATTGTAAGTGAAACTTGCAGTTATGTTTTGGCTATGGTAAGGATTGGTGCTGTGATACCCCTACCTTCTATAGGCATCCCCCTTATACTCAAGGCACAAACATTGTTGTTTGGAGGTTCAGTTCATGTAGAGTTGTGAAAGAGGAGGAGGTTGATTCTGATTTTGGCCTTAAAGTGTGTTTTGGTTACCAAAGTGATAGGAGATCCTTTCAATATCTGATACACAGCTGACATCTCCTTTAGATTCTGTGAATATCATCAAATATTAGAAGAGTATTCACATAAGTATCTTCTGTTCAATTTAAACTTTATCACAGATTTACTTCCCATCAAAGACAAGAAGACTCTTGTTAAAGCTAGTTAACACAATCTGTAGAATGAACTTTCCTCTCCCCATAGAAGCAAAAAGAAGCAGATTAGACTAGAATTGCAAGCCTGGGTAACTTCAGGAATGTGCACTGGTACTGACTCATTATTTCTTTCTCCAGCAGAAAATTTCAAACTATAGTCTCTGAAATCAACAAATTGCCCCATTTGTAAGGATTGCCTTTGCACTTGTTGAACTATTGGCACAATTTTATTCTTTGAAACCAAAGAGTAAACAAAATTTGCCCCAAATGTGTTTGATTTTGCACGAAGGTACAAATAAGTAATTCATGCCACATCTGAAATTCATTACCATGCTTCTTTTTCCAGGAGGTAACTGCAAATTGCACACTCAAAAATAAAACTGATCAAGAAAACTGCATTCAAATATTGGCAGAAGAAAACAGCTGTCATTGCAAGCATTTAGCCACAATTGCAGGCTTGTAGCTTGAACCTAAATGATTTGTAAACATTTAATAAAGATGAAGTGAAGGAATGACATGAATCGAAGGCTGAGTGCCAGGATACTGGCAGCAGCATGAACAGCTTATTGCTGTCAATTTCAAATAACATTTTCAAATTAAAAGGAGGGACAGAGAATGAATCAATGTTATGTAAATGTGTACAAAGTGACTTAAAAACTTGAGATATTCGGCTAACTCAACTCAACTAACCTGAACTACCTTTGAAATAATTGTACATCCATACTAGTCAAAGGTAACCAGGCAATATCACAAGCAAAACTGATCAAACAAAATGCAAAACCATTCAGTTAATGTTCAATAAAATCCAATCAAATTTTAAGAACCACTTTCTGTTGTAAGGCACTTTGATAGAATAAAAGTAGAAGGAAGGAGTGGCCATTGTCCTCAGGGAACTGACCATCATTAACCCATGAATTATAAAATAACAATAAAAGAAGCAAAATATATAGCTCAGGAAAGTTAACACACGGGACATCACAGTAAGTACATAATGAATTGCCAAAAGTAGTAGCAAAACCAATATGTGATACAGGTATGCTTACAATTTATTAAAATCCACATTTAGACAGAAAAAAGAACATGTCCCCAGAAATGTGGAACAAAAGCCTGGTTCCTCCCTGGAATGGAACATTTAGAAGAGAATGATGAGGGGAAGTTGAGAGGTCTGATGAGGAAATTAAGATCCGAAGAGCGAGGGAAGTAACCATCTTACAGCCAAGCAGAAAAAGCGAAAAGCTTTATGTCCATGTTCCTTCTACCCAAGAGTGGTTTCCCAGGAGAGTCCCCCAGAAGCAGGGTGCTGCTGATAGGAATGCTAATGAGGTAAGGGATAGGGGTACGTGGAGGAAAACAAAATTTGATAGTACATGTGATGCTGAAGCACTGCAGAGCAAACATCTATGACTAGTACTCCATCCTCAGTAACTCTCCCCAACAAAATACTAATGTGTTCCTCCAGCCCTGTCTCAGTATCTTCCCAAACTGTGTCCCATTTTACTTATTATTGAAAAGGCAGAAAGCAAATGTTTCATGTCTGTGTGTACGTGTTTGAATAAATGAATGTTTTTTAATCATCAGAGAATTCAGGCTTAAAGTTTACTTGACTTCTAAAACCATCCTTGAAAATGAGCAATTATGTACCATATGTGTATAAGGTGTATTTCCCAACTCTATATGTATCAAACTTCTTATTAATAATGGAGGGTGGGAAGGAGGCTCAAGAGGGTAGGGATTTGGGGATATATGTATACATACAGCTGATTCAACTTATTGTACAGCAGAATCTAACACAACATTGTAAAGCAATTACACTCCAAAAAAGATGTGAAAAAAAAAGTAGATAAAAAACAATAATGGAGGTCTTAAATATCTAGTTCCCATCTTAAGCTTAAGCCACTTGAAAGAAGGAACTATGAAGTCTATTCTTTATATTGTGGATTGTTAGGTTTTTAACAAACATTGGTGAATAAATAAGTTGCTGTTATTCCTAAAGCAAGACTAGTAATTAGAAATACTAGAATTCTTTTAACTTTCTGACAAGACATTTAACCAGTGAATGCATCTCTATATCAAATATATCCTTCCTCAGAAATCTCATGGTGAATAATGAAAATACAGTTGGGTTGGGGAAATGTAAATATTTATGATATTTGAAGTGAAATAATCACAAGGCTGGAAAATATTTATGTAAGCTCTCTAATACTGTGAAGAAAATCAAGACACTGGGTGAAGCTCTATAAAATAAGAGCAAGAAAGGAAGAAGGGATCAGAGCAATCCATCTTGGTTCTTTCCCTTGACTGCAAGCCAGAAACTATCTTTTTCGTAGTTGTTGTTATGTAGTTGTTTTAATTGAAGTAAAATTGACTTATAATATTATGTTATTTTCAAGAGTACAGCAAAGTGATTCAGTTATATATTTTTTCCAGATTATTTTCCATTATAAGTTATTACAAGTTATTAATATAGTTCCCTGTGCTATGCAGTAAATCCTTTTTGCTTATCTATTTTATATATAGTAGTTCGTATCTGTTAATCCCATACTCTGAATTTATCCCTTCTCTCCCTCCATTTCTCCTTAGGTAACCGTAAGTTTATTTTCTATGTCTGTGAGTCTGTTTCTGTTTTGTATATAGATTCATTTGTATTATTCTTTAGATTCCACACGTAAGTGATAGTATTTGTCTTTCTCTGTCTGACTTATTTCACTTAGTATCATATTCTCTAGGTCCATCCATGTTGCTGCAAATGGCATATTTCATTCTTTCTTATGACTGAATAATATCCCATTATATATATACCACATCATCTTAAGTCAATCACCTGTTGATGTGCACTTGGATTGTTTCCATGTCTTGGCTATTGTAAATAGTGCTGCTATGAACATTAGGGTGCATGTATCTTTTCGAATTAGTTTTTGTCTTTTCTGGATATATGCTCAGGAGTGGGATTGCTGGATCATGTGATAGCTCTATTTTTAGTTTTTTAAGGAACCTCTATACCGTTTTCCATAGTGGCTGCACCAGTCTACATTCCCACCAACAGTGTAGGAGGGTTCTCTTTTCTCCACACCGTCTCCAGCACTTATTATTTGTAGACTTTTTGATAGCCATTCTGACCAGTGTGAGGTGATATCTCATTGTGATTCTGATTTTCATTTCTCTAATAATTAGTGATGTTGAGCATCTTTTCATGTGCCTGTTGGCCATCTGTATGTCTTCTTTGGAGAAATGTCTGTTTAGGTCTTCTGCCCATTTTTTATTGGGTTGTTTGTTTGTTTTTTATATTGAGCTGAATGAGTTGTTTATATATTTTGGATACTAACCCCTTGCCTGTCACATCGTTTGCAAATATTTTCTCCCATCCCATAGCTTGCCTTTTTATTTTGTTGATGGTTTCCTTTGCTGTGCAAAAGGTTTTAAGTTTGATTTGTCCCCATTTGTTTATTTTTGCTTTTATTTCTATCACCTTGGGAGAGTGATCTAAGACAATATTGCTACGATTTATGTCAGAGAATGTTTTGCCGATGTTCTCTTCTAAAAGTTTTATGGTGTCATGTCTTATATTTAGGTCTTTAAACCATTTTGAGTTTATTTTTGTATATAGTGTAAGGGAGTGTTCTAATTTCATTGATTTACATGTAGCTATCCAGCTTTCCCAACACCACTTGTTGAAAAGACTGTCTTTTTCTCCATTGTATATCCTTGCCTCCTTTGTCATAGATGAATTGACTGTAGGTGTGTGGGTTTATTTCTGGGCTCTCTATTCTGTTCCATTGATCCATGTGTCTGTTTTTGTGTCAATACCATGCTGTTTTGATTATGGTAGCTTTGTAGTATTGCCTGAAGTCTGGGAGGGTTATGCTTCCAGCTTTGTTCTTTTTCCTCAGAATTGCTTTGGCAATTCTGGATCTTTTGTGGTTCCATATACATTTGAGGGTTATTTATTCTAGTTCTAAGTGTCATGAGTATTTTGATAGGGATCACATTAAGTCTGTAGATTGCTTTGGGTAGTATGGCCACTTTAACAATATTAATTCTTCCAATCCAGGTGCATGGGCTATCTTTCCATTTCTTTGAATCATCATCAATTTCCTTTATCAGTGTTTTATATAGTTTTCAGCATATAGGTCTTTCACCTCCTTGGTTAAGTTTATTCCTAAATATTTTTTATGTGATTTTAAACTGGATTTTTTTTTACTTTCTCTTTCTGATATTTCATTGTTAGTGTAAAGAAATGCAACAGATTTATGTATATTAATCTTGTATCCTGTTACCTTGCTGAATTCATATATTAGTTCTAAAAGTTTTTGTGTGGAGTCTTCAGTGTTCTCTATATAGAGTATCATGTCATCTGCAAACAGTGACAGTTTTACCTCTTCCCTTCCAATTTGGATATCTTTTATTTCTTTTTCTTGACTGATTGCTGTGGCTAGGAATGAAACTATCCTTTTTAACTTTATTCTGTTAAAATGCTAAAGGGTAGAATCCAAGAAAATCACTTAGTTGGTTGTAGGTGACTTAAAGAAGCACAGTTCTGATCTGGTCCCAAGGTAGGAAGAACTGAATTTCTAGAGAAGTGAGAAAGAAATCCATGGGTCCGAGAGGCCCAGGAAAGAACACAGATTACTGAGGGCCCCTTGGGAGCTAATAGCTAGCTTGTATTATGTACTTAACTGTATGTGAAATATGAGTGTGAAGTAGACAATGGAACTAGAGACAACCATAAAAGCTGTGTGTATTGCTTTATGTGTGCCCAGCTAAAGGGAGAATCATGATGGAAATTGCAACTGCCTTTATGCATATAGTTAAATCTCAAAAAGCTCCAGAGACTGTAGTGAAATAAGTTTTGCACTCTAAACAGCTGTGTGTGCTGCAGAGAATCTAATCCTACTCCCTTGAGTGGAAATGTGGAACACAATCCAAAACAGGAAACAACTCAGAGGTTCCCATTCAGTGTCCACCCTGGAGACCAGGTCTATCACAACCTGGATTAGGGAAGAATTTTTGTTTAGTAGTGATTAGTTAGATCTCACTATTTTGCAGCAAAGCCCTCCTCTCATACATACATTCACAAAATGAGTATGCCATTAAATTGTTGCTGACTTTTTCACTATTCACTAAAAAACCTAAGTATCTCAATATGCTTAAATATACCAAAATTATGAAGAGCAGTATAAGTCTGTTTTTCAGAGTCTGTTGTTGAATCCTTCAAATTTGTTGTTTATTTGAGGAAGCTTCTTAGAGAATTAGTTCAACTTTAATCATTCTCCTAAAATATATGAGTGATTGAGGTATTTGGCATCACTCGAAACCCACCAGTAAGCTTTTTTCCTAATCACTGCTTTTCATCATTTGAGGCCTAAGGAGATACTGTTACGTAAGATGGTTTTCTCTCCTTATCCATGTTCTGTCCTGAGCAGTTTGTGATATCAGAAGATATCTCGTCTAAAAAAGGAAAGGACATTCCAAAAGAAGCTGTTAAAAGACACCTTAGAAACCTGCCCACACAGCCTAAATACCCCCTTTCTTTCCTAGATTTAGTTTATTCCAGCTATTTACACTCACACATATGCACACATACACATACCCACTCAAGTTCATGCCCATATACATGCATGTGCACAAACATGTAACAATGCACCATTTTTTGGTAGGAAAGTAACATGTACAAAAATTAAACTGATCAAAGCTGATAATGCTTCTAAAATGATTTGGAACACAGTTCCCCCTCTTATTATTCTTGTAAAATCAACACTGGGAACTGCTTTCTAAATTCATGTGTTTACCTATCACAAGGGAAAGGGCACCTTGGACAGCTACTACATGATTTAATCAATAAAGACATTATTGGATGGAATATAGAAAGAGTCAACAAAGAAATAAAAGTGTTAAGGTGTAACCCCTAACACTCTGTTGCCTTACACTTCAGCAACATCCTGACCATGTCTTGACTAATCTTTCTTAGAGATTTACCTGGATTCCATCCTGACCTGCCTTTGTGTTCTTGGGCAACTGAATTTTTAACAAAATAAACTTTTTAGATAGACCATCATAGAGTGGATTAGAAAATAACTTATCTGGGACTGACATTGAATCCCCATGCTCTTTTATTCCTCAGACTTTGGCAAATTATATAGTCAGGATGTAGCCAAGAATAAAACGTCACTCAACAAACAAGGCAGAAAATTCCAGTTATTCATGATTAATTAAACTTCCCAGTAAAAGCTGTGGGCCCTTTTTGTAAAACTAGTTCACGACTTGGCGCATCAGAAGAGCCCTAATCCAGGGAGGAAGGTAGCTAGAGAAAAATGTCCTTCCACACAAGCTGGTAAAGATGCTGGGCTTTGTTTTCAACTTCAATTCCAAGACCTCCTTTCTTTAGTAATTGGGCGGGGGGGCGGGGGGGCAAGCTAATGATAAAAAAACGCTAAATAAAAGAAGGAAATTTAATTGTGGTGCAATTTATACAGCTAATGATAGTTCTGAAAAAACAGGAAAGATTATTTGGTGATTAGTTCATTTTAAAAAATGTTTAATAGGAAAGCCATTGTAAATTACAGTCCAACTGTAAGTAAACTAAACAATTGTCTCTGATTTTTCAATTTAAACAGAAAAATGGATTGTTTAAGCATGCCAGAGCAATAGTTTCCAATAAACCAAGCTATCACTGATGGTTAATACCCCAAATAGAATATCACTGTATTAGAAAAAGAGCTTGGGCTATTTAGTTGTCATTGTAAAAACCTGGCCACAAACAGTATTAGGGTTCTAACAGAGTTTTAAAGAATTATTAGAAAAGCTGGTTATAATATCAAAGTCAGGAGTAGGCACAATTACATACTCCCCAAAGCATTATGAATCCATAACAAAATGTATGTATTTTTCTTGGTAAAATACACAGTTTCTGGTCTTGTATTAAAGGGAACAGTTTATAATGACAAGGGAGAATAAGGACAACATCAATAAGGAAGACTGCATGAATTATTTGATTAAATATGAATGATGTTTTGAATTTTCTCAAGAGCTTAAAAAATCAAATAGAGGTCCTGACAAGGGGTAAAAGTAACTGCAAGCAACTGGCCTGCCTATTCCTCAGTATAAATCTCAAATTAGGAAAAGAAGAATCAGGTGCAGATTCAAAGTCAGACCAAGCCTCTGTAGTTGATTTGGAGAGCTACATCTTAAAATTATTCTAATAGATGACACATCAGTGTTATATCAACTCTATTACTCAGCAAAAAAGAAAACACCACTTTCCCTTAAAGGAGAAGAAATACTTTCTCTTCTCTGTTACAGTTAACTACAGAGATCATAACTGGGTAACTACTGTAGCTAAAATTTCATGACTTAAGCATTGCTTGCTCATTGATCGATTTTAAATACAGTGTCCCCACTTATCCTTGAGAGATATGTTCCAAGACCCCCAGCAGATGCCTGAAACCATGGATAGTACCAAACTCTATATATACAATTTTTTCCCCATACATACATACCTATGATAAAGTTTAATTTATAAGTTAGGCACAGTGAGAGATTAACAACAGTATCTAATAATGAAATAGAACAATTATAACAATATACTGTAATGAAAGTTATATGAATGTGGTCTCTCTCTCAAAATATCTTATTGTACAAATTTAATGCCTTTTCCATCTTAACTAAGCACTTATCATGCACTGACCATAACTTTTACAGTTTGAGTTTGGCAGCAAAACTAGCATGAATTTCTTTTTCCTTTTTTCACAATTTCACATTTAGAAGATTCATTCTTACTGTAGATCTTAGCAACCTCAGCATACAAAATTTTTTTCTTTCCTTATTAAGTCGAGAACTTCCACCTTTTCACTTAAAGGAAGCACTTTACGGTTTCTCTGTAGCATACCCTAGTTGCCAGCATCACTACTCTTGAGCTTTGAGACCAGTATCAAGTGAAGTAAGGGTTACTTGAACACAAGCACTGCGATATCCAAAACAGTGGATCTGATAAGCAAGATGCTACTAATCGGTTGATGGGCAGGCTATGCTAGACAAAGGGATGATTCGTGTCATCAGCAGGACGGAGTGGGATGGCAAGGTATTTCACCACACTATTCAGAATAGCAGGCAATCTAAAACATATGAATTATTTCTGGAATTTTTCATATAATATTTTTAGACCATGGTTGACCATGTGGGTAACTGAAACTTCGGAAAGCGAAACCAAAGATAAGAGGGGTAACTATATATATATATATATATATATATATATATATATATATATATATATATATATATATACCACGTATTCTTAAGATGAAACAGTGAAGCCAGTTATGAGAATTTCCCTGGCTCTTCTGCTGAGTGACTCAAGTAACAGTGATACTTCACCCCCAACACCATCTACCATCACCACACACCACTCAGTATGAAAATCAATCATCTAAGGAAAAAGCGAACATGCAGTGAACACCTGTGATGGTAGAAGCCAGGAATGTATCCATACATTTATGGAGAAAAAAAGCAAAACAGAGCAAACAGTTGAGCTATATCCTTCTCTTCCAGGGACCTCCTCTTACTCTGGGAGACAAGAGCAGTTGTAAGAGGGATGAGAGGCAGAAAAAGAGATGTAGAATGGAACTGGAAGAGAGAGAAAAAGAGAGCAAGATAGAGTAGAGGACATGAGCAAGCATAAGACTATTCTAATCAAAAATAGGTTCTGCTGAAGTATCTTGTAAAATAGTATTACAGTGACCATTTTCTACCTGTGTATATGTGGATAAGTACATATTTTCCTCAAAGGACTGATGAAGAAAAAAAGAAAAGGTGACACCTGAATAAATCAGTTTTTCTGCTTTTATAAAATTGTCTGAGGGATTCTTTAAATTTGGGATTCCATTCTCTAATATGTTTTTGAGGATCTTCTATATGCTTTGTGTGATAGACCAATGATTCTCAAACTTTACTGAACATGTGAATTCCTTGGGGATCCTATTAAAATGAAGATTCTGATTCAGTAGGTGTTGGGTGAGACCCACGGTTCACATTTCTAACAAGCTCCCAGATTCTGTTGGTATATTCAGAGCCTATCTTCCAGTAGCTGACAATTTGTGCTGCCCACCAAGAAGCTGATATGTCTAGTGATTCTTCATTCTCTATTTTCTGCAGTTAGCAGTGTGGTATACTTTGGATAGAATTAGATCTGCATGTGGTGGGTTTTTTCTTTTTTTTTTCAAAAAGATATTCTTCTCCTCTGATTAGACACTCAGTTTCTCCAATATAAATTCCATTGTAACAGTTACAGCTGTAATGCACAGATATTTCCCTTATTAATTAATAGAATTTTCTTCTGTAGTGGAATGTTTTTATGCTTGAATGCTCAGGGGGATCCAGAAAGTAGTCTTTGGCAGCAAAAAGTGGCAGAAACTCCATGAAACTCAGCAAGAGAAAAAGGTTCCCATCTGAATCTTCCCCTAAGTGACTCTGACTGTATTAAACCAGTTAACCTCTCTGGGCCTCAGCTGTCAAAATTAAGAGTTGTCCCTTCCAGCTCTCATTCAAAATAATTTTAAAAGAATGAGAAAGAGAAAAAGAGAGGTAGAGAGAGTGCACTTTGTCTAGGCTACAAGCCTTGGAAGTGTGGTCGCTATATGGTTCTTGACTGATACGTGCGGCATTTAAACTATTTCTACTGATAGGAACTCTTCTTTGACTTTCAAATAGCATTTTTATCAGGAAAACATACCAGAGCAAGTTAAAATCTGCCCTGAGAAGAATGCAGGTGTATTCTGTGATTATAATAGCATTAATGACTCAGAAACAAAAAACCAGACAGTTCTAATGTCTTGAAGCTTTATTGACAAAACAGTTCACACCTAGTGCTGGTTGTTTGCTAAAAGTCTGGACCAAATCACTGAAGCTTTAAACACTAGGTCACTGCAGTCTTCCCCCCGAGGCATGGACATGGGTAATTATTATGGTTCATGCCACAGCCAAGGACTCCATTTCAATCCTAGCTTGGAAAGGAGTTGTTTTTTGTTTTTGTTTTTTTTTCGTTTTTTGGTGCAGAATAAATATACTTTTTGCATGTATTACTATAAACTCATTTAAAACATAAAGGTGACAACATTAAATATTACAGGTTCTTTATTATTTTCTGAATTTTGAATTAAGATTTTTCTGCCTTCACTGGGGGACATGAATACCTTTCAGCAAAGAACAGCCTGTTTAAAGTCTACAGGTTTGTTCATTTCATATTTCAGGATGTTTTTCAGCCTCAGATTCAAACCAGGCTTACAACCAAAGCAATCAGTCTTTCCTGAGCTCATGCATTATTATCTGTTACACAAAAAGCCTAAGGAAGCCTATGAGTTATCTGTTGCCACGTGACAAATTGTCCTAAAACGCAGCAGCCTAAAACAACAAACATTTATTATTTCACAGCTTCTCTGGGTCTGAATCAAAGTACGGCTTAGTTGGGTCCTCAGGCTTTGGGTCTTTCACAATCTGCAGTTGTCTCAAGGCTTGACTGGGAAGAATCCCCTTCCGAGCTCACTCAACTAGTGGTTGTTGGCAGCATTCACTTCCTGCCTGCATTTCTCATGAGTTCTTCCTCCGTGGCTCCTAGCCACATATACCTCTCCCTAGAGCACCTCACAGCACAGCAGCCTTCTTCGTCAGAGTCAGCAAGGGAAAGGGCAGGAGAAAGTGCCAGCAAGAAAGTGAGTGCTAATAAGACTGAAGTCAAAACTCACCCTTCCCCCTCCCCATATCCTTAAGTCCGTTCTCCAGTAGGTCTGCGTCTTTATTCCTATCTTACCCCTAGGTTCTTCATGACATTTTTTTCCCTTAAATTCCATATATATGTGTTAGCATACGGTATTTGTCTTTTTCTTTCTGACTTACTTCACTCTGTATGACAGATTCTAGGTCTATCCATCTCATTACAAATAGCTCAATTTCATTTCTTTTTAAGGCTGAGTAATATTCCATTGTGTATATGTGCCACATCTTCTTTTGACAGGGCGAGAGAGAGTCATGGACATATACACACTAACAAACGTAGTAAGGTAGATAGCTGGGGGGAAGCAGCCGCAAGGCACAGGGATATTAGCTCGGTGCTTTGTGACAGCCTGGAAGGGTGGGATGGGGAGAGTGGGAGGGAGGGAGACGCAAGAGGGAAGACATATGGGAACATATGTATATGTATAGCTGATTCACTTTGTTGTAAAGCAGAAACTAACACACCATTGTAAAGCAATTATACCCCAATAAAGATGTTTAAAAAAAAAAAAAAAAAAAATGGAAAGACAAATTTAAAAAAAAAAAGACTGAAGTCACAGTCTTCTGTAACTCAATCACTGAAGTGACAGTCTATCACTTTTGCCATATTTTGTTCATTAGAAACAAGCTACTAAATCCAGCCCACAGTCAAGGGTGTGAATGCCAGGAGTCTGGGATCATTGCAAGCCATGTCAGAAGCTGCCTACCACAATCTGTAATTAAATTCTCCCTGAAATGATTCCATCCAAAACTTTAGAGTTAAATCTAGAATTTTAAATGGTTTCAAAAGCAAAATATGAGTTAAAAAGCAAAATGCACCCACCTCCCCAGCGGTGCAGGAGCCTGGATGACTCACTCAGATACGCATCCTGATGGGTGTGGTTGAAACAGGCAAAGTACTGTTCAAAAGAAGAACCTCACAGCTTCTAACAGCTCCTTTTGAATGAATGTACCCTTCTCTTCTTCATGGATATGGAACTTCTAAAATGCTATCAATCCTCTCCAAAACCACTCATAAATAATTATGAATATATACTCTGATTTTCAGACTTTTTAGTTAAAATCCTGCTTTACTCCACTCTACAAATAAACAATATCCATGAAACAAAAACTTTATGAGCAAACACAAAAACTCCCTTTATTTTTGCAGGTTAGCATGTATCCACATGCCTGTTATATAAAAGAAATTTAATAAACACTGTTCTTGCCTCAACGTGAACTTTTGTCCTAGACATCTGTAATATTTGTGTGTTTGTTAGGGAATCATGGAAAATGTTCTCCATCTCTCTCATAGAAATCTCTGTTCTGTTTCAGTCACATTTTTCTTCCTACAGCCTATTCAAAAGCCTGCTTCCTAGTCATCATTTTTGTGTTTAAATATGTTTACATCTTTTGCCTCAAAATTCTACTGGGAGACGTGCTAAATATAACCTAAGGTTACAATAAATAAGTTGTGTAAGACCTAAAACTTCAGAGGCCATAAAGTCCAACATGAATTTTCATCAGTTCTGAGGAGCAGTTATCATGATAAGGGGCAGAATAGTGATTTGTTTTTCGACAAGGAGGCAGTAATGAAGTAGAACAGCACTCTAAGGGAAAGGGAAAAGAGAAAGGATGCATGAGCAAAAGTAGAAAATCACCGTGAGGGTGGAAACCAAGAAATTGAACAACTAATAAAAACAGATGATAACATGTAGGGAGCGCCACCAGCCACATCCAATCTCCCCAAAAGAATATTCTGATGGCCCGATTGTGACTTAACCAGAGGGAAAGAATAGAGAAAAGGCTAATGCAGCTGTTAAAAGGAATAACCAAAATCCAAAGCAAAGGGTTTTTTTTTTCCTTAAAGAAAATGGGAACAGACCAAATGTTCTTAAATTGCTTTTTAAAGTACATAATACAGCTCTGTATAGAGAACAGTACATTTTCTCCTAGGTTCACTCTCCCCCAGAATTAGCTTCCAGATTTTCTCAGGTGTCTCTGATGCCAATAATAAAAACCTCTGTGGCCCTGTTGAGTGGGTAGTAGGATAAATGGGTGCCTCAGAAGCCAGGTAGAAGCCAGCCTCTGACCTCGGGCCTGGAGCATCCCCGGGAGGCTGGGCTAATTCATGAAGCAGGCAGGGGCTCCCGGTCAGATGTGGTTCCCTTTACCATGATGTACAGAGGAGGAAAAAAAAGCATTATGCTCATAAGATTTCCTCATATTCAGCCATCCATTTACTAGTACATTCTCTTGACATAAGTAGCCTCACTAAATTCCTCTTTCCTCATCACTGACTCTAAAATGACAGTTTAAGGATTATCCTTTCTGCCACTTACCGTGAAACACAGCTCCAGATCAGTTTGTTGTAGATTTCTGAGCTTAACCACATAGCTCGCAACTGAGTGGATAATCAATCATTCTATGACTAAATCCATCTGGAACAAATTTGAAGCAGTGGCCATGTAGGTTTCTTTTGAAAAAAAAAAAATTAAACTGAAACCAGAGTTGATCTTTTCAAAGGTTCAGAAAAATAAATACATATACAACTTAGCAATGACTTTTCCCCCCAGGAATCTATTAGTAAGACTTGTTTTGCCCTGGACCCATTTTGCATTTCATTTAATCTGTGAAAGAAGTGGTCCTCAAATGCTTTGGAGGAGAGTCCACTTCCCTGAGAATGAGGTCATGACCCCTCCTTGGTTAGAAGGAAAGGGGGACATTGTGTGGACAGGTTGTCACCATAACTTCATGCTGATCTTAAATTCCTAAACACACAGGACTCAACAGAGTCCTGTGGAACTAAAAGAGCCCATTTCTGGCTATTCTTGCTAGACCCACTACTTTTTTGCCCTGTAGACATTAAAGGATAATTCAAGTATCAAGAGCCTTGGCTTTTAAGAATTCTACCAATCTTATCCTCAGTAGACTTCAAATTGTTTGTATTAATTTAGGATATATTTTTCCATGTATACCCTGAAATCTGTACCATTCACACATTCTTTTATTCAATTTTCAGTCACTTTTTTTTTTTTTTTTTTTTTTTTTTTTTTTGCGGTACGCGGGCCTCTCACTGTTGTGGCCCCTCCCGCTGCGGAGCACAGGCTCCGGACGCGCAGGCTCAGCGGCCATGGCTCACGGGCCCAGCCGCTCTGCGGCATGTGGGATCTTCCCGGACCGGGGCACGAACCCGTGTCCCCTGCATCGGCAGGCGGACTCTCAACCACTGCGCCACCAGGGAAGCCCCCTTCAGTCACTTTTTCATCAATTCATGCATCAATGCATTCAGTTAATATGTGTTCAAACTGTACTAGATGCGTAGACACACCACCTTTTTTTTTAACATCTTTATTGAAGTATTATTGCTTTACAATGGTGTATTAGTTTCTGCTTTATAACAAAGTGAATCAGCTATACATATACATATATCCCCATATCTCCTCCCTCTTGCGTCTCCCTCCCTCCCTCCCTATCCCACCCATCTAGGTGGTCACAAAGCACCAGGCTGATCTCCCTGTGCTATGCAGCTGCTTCCCACTAGCTATCTATCTTACATTTGGTAGTGTATATATGTCAATGCCACTCTCTCACTTCGTCCCAACTTACCCTTCCCCCTCCCCGTATCCTCAAGTCCATTCTCTACGTCTGCGTGTTTATTCCTGTCCTGCCCCTAGGTTCTTCAGAACCTTTTTTTATTTTTTTTAGATTCCATATATATGTGTTAACATACGGTATTTGCTTTTCTCTTTCTGACTTACTTCACTCTGTGTGACAGACTCTAGGTCCATCCACCTCACTACAAATAACTCAATTTTGTTTCTTTTTATGGCTGAGTAATATTCCATTTTATATATGTGCACATCTTCTGTATCCATTCATCTGTCAATGAACTCTTAGGTTGCTTCCATGCCCTGGCTATTCTAAAGAGAGCTGAAATGAACATTGTGGTACATGACTCTTTTTGAATTATGGTTTTCTCAGAGTATATGCCCAGTAGTGGGATTGCTGGATCATATGGCAGTTCTATTTTTAATTTTTTAAGGAACCTCCATGCTGTTCTCCATAGTGGCTGTATCAATTTACATTCCCACCAACAGTGCAAGAGGGTTAACTTTTCTCCACACCCTCTCCAGCATTTATTGTTTGTAGATTTTTTGATGATGGCCATTCTAACTGGTGTGAAGTGATACCTCACTGTAGTTTTGATTTGCATTTCTCTAATGATTAGTGATGTTGAGCGTCCTTTAATGCGTTTGTTAGCAATCTGTACATCTTCTTTGGAGAAATACCTACTTAAGTCTTCTGCCCATTTTTGGATTGTGTTGTTTGTTTCTTTGATAATGAGCTGTGTGAGCTGCTTGTAAATTTTGGAGATTAATCCTTTGTCACTTGCTTTGTTTGCAAATATTTTCTCCCATTCTGAGGATTGTCTTTTCCTCTTATTTATGGTTTTGTTTGCTGTACAAGAGCTTTTAAGTTTCATTAGATCCCATTTGTTTATTTTCGTTTTAATTTCCATTTCTCTAGGAGGTGGGTAAAAAAGGATCTTGCTGTGATATATGTCATAGAGTGTTCTGCCTATGTTTTCCTCTAAGAGTTGTATAGTGTCTGGCCTTACATTTAGGTCTTTAATCCATTTTGAGTTTATTTTTGTGTATGGTGTTAGGGAGTGTTCTCATTTCATTCATCTACTTGTAGCTGTCCAGTTTTCCAGCACCAATTATTGAAGAGGCTGTCTTTTCTCCATTGTATACTCTTGCCTCCTTTATCAAAGATAAGGTGACCATATGTGTGTGGGTTTATCTTTGGGCTTTCTATCCTGTTCCATTGATCTATATTTCTGATTTTGTGCCAGTACCATACTGTCTTGATTACTGTACCTTTTTAGTATACTCTGAAGTCAGGGAGCCTGATTCCTCCAGCTCCATTCTTCTTTCTCAAGAGTGCTTTGGCTATTCAGGGTCTTTTGTGTTTCCATACAAATTGTGAAATTATTTGTTCTAGTTCAGTGAAAATGCCATTGGTAGTTTGATAGGGATTGCATTGAACCTGTACATTGCTTTGGATAGTATAGTCATTCTCACAATGTTTCTTCTTCCTATCCAAGAACATGGTCTATCTCTCCATCTGTTTGTATCATCTTTAATTTCTTTCATCAGTGTCTTATAGTTTTCTGCATACAGGTCTTTTTTCTCCTTAGGTTTATTCCTAGGTATTTTATTCTTTTTGTTGCAATGGTAAATGGGAGTGTTTCCTTAATTTCCCTTTCAGGTTTTTCATCATTAGTGTGTAGGAATGCAAGAGATTTCTGTGCATTAATTTTATGTCCTGCTACTTTACCAAATTCAATGATTAGCTCTAGCAGTTTTCTGATAGCATCTTTAGGATTCTCTGTGTATAGTATCATGTCATCTGCAAACAGTGACAGTTTTACTTCTTCTTTTCTGATTTGGATTCCTTTTATTTCTTTTTCTTCTCTGATTGCTGTAGCTAAAACTTCCAAAACTATGTTGAATAATAGTGGTGAGAGTGTACAACCTTGTCTTGTTCCTGATCTTAGAGGAAATGGTTTCAGTTTTTCACTATTAAGAACGATGTTGGCTGTGGGTTTGTCATATATGGCCTTTATTATGTTGAGGTAAGTTCCCTCTACGTGTACACTCTGGAGAGATTTTATCAACAATGGGTGTTGAATTTTGTTGAAAGCTTTTTATGCATCTATTGAGATGATCATAAGGTTTTTATCCTTTGATTTGTTAATATGGTTTATCACACTGATTGATTTGCATATATTGAAGAATCCTTGCATTCCAGTGATAAACCCCACTTGATCATGGTGTATGATCCTTTTAATATGCTCTTGGATTCTGTTTGCTAGTATTTTGTTGAGGATTGTTGCATCTATATTCATCAGTGATATTGGCCTGTAGTTTTCTTTCTTTGTGACATCTTTGTCTGGTTTTGGTATCAGGGTGATGGTGGCCTCGTAGAATGAGTTTGGGAGTGGTCCTCCCTCTGCTATATTTTGGAAAAGTTTGATAAGGATAGGTGTTAGCTCTTCTCTAAATGTTTGATAGAATTCACCTGTGAAGCCATCTGGTCCTGGGCTTTTGTTTGTTGGAAGATTTTTAATCACAGTTTCAATTTCAGAGCTTTTGATTGGTCTGTTTATACTTTCTATGTCTTCCTGGTTCAGTCTCAGAAGGTTGTGCTTTTCTAAGAATTTGTCCATTTCTCCCAGGTTGCCCATTTTATTGGCATATAGTTGCTTGTAGTAATCTCTCATGATCCTTTGTATTTCTGCAGTGTCAGTTGTAACTTCTCCTTTTTCATTTTTAATGCTATTGATTTGACTCTTCTTTTTTTCTCGATGAGTCTGGCTAATGGTTTATCAATTTTGTTTATCTTCTCAAAGAACGAGCTTTTAGTTTTACTGATCTTTGCTATTGTTTCCTTCATTTCTTTTTCATTTATTTCTGATCTGATCTTTATGATTTCTTTCCTTCTGCCAACTTTGGGGTTTTTTGATTCTTCTTTCTCTAATTGCTTTAGGTGTCAGGTTGCTTTAGGTTGAGATTTTTCTTGTTTCTTGAGGTAGGATTGTATTGCTATAAACTTCCATCTTAGAACTGCTTTTACTGCATCCCATAGGTTCTGAGTCATCGTGTTTTCATTGTCATTTGTTTCTAGGTATTTTTTGATTTCCTCTTTGATTTCTTTGGTGATCGCTTGGTTATTTAGGAGTGTATTGTTTAGCCTCCATGCGTTTGTATTTTTTATAGATTTTTTCCTGTAATTGATATCTAGTCTCATAGCGTTGTAGTCAGAAAATATACTTGATACAATTTCAATTTTCTTAAATTTACCAAGGCTTTATTTGTGACCCACTATATGATCTATTCTGGAGAATGTTCCATGAACACTTGAGAAGAAGGTGTATTCTGTTGTTTTTGGATGGAATGTCCTATAAATATCAATTAAGTCCATCTTCTTTAATGTATCATGCAAAGCTTGTGTTTCCTTACTTATTTTCATTTTGGATGATCTGTCCATTGGTGAAAGTGGGGTGTTAATGTCCCCTACTCTGATTGTGTTACTGTCAATTTCCCCTTTTATGGCTGTTAGCATGTGCCTTATGTATTGAGGTGCTCCTATGTTGGGTGCATAAATATTTACAATTGTTATATCTTCTTCTTGGATTGATCACTTGATCATTATGTAGTGTCCTTCTTTGTCCTTGTAATAGTCTTTGTTTTAAAGTCTATTTTGTCTGATATGAGAATTGCTACTCCAGCTTTCTTTTGATTTCCATTTGCATGGAATCTTTTTCCACCCCCTCACTTTCAGTCTGTATGTGTCCCTAGGTCTGAAGTGTTTCTCTTGTAGACAGCATATGTATGGGTCTTGTTTTTGTATCCATTCAGCCAGTCTATGACTTTTGGTTGGAGCATTTAATCCATTTACATTTAAGGTAGTTATCGATATGTATGTTCCTATTACCATTTTCTTAATTGTTTGGGGTTTGTTATTGTAAGTCTTTTCCTTCTCTTGTATTTCCTGCCTAGAGAGGTTCCTTTAGCATTTGTTGTAAAGCTGGTTTGGTGGTGCTGAATTCTCTTAGCTTTTGCTTGTCTGTAATGGTTTTAATTTCTCCATTGAATCTGAGTGAGATCCTTGCTGGGTAGAGTAATCTTGGTTGTAGGTTTTTCCCTTTCATCACTTTAAATATGTCCTGCCAGTCCCTTCTGGCTTGCAGAGTTTCTTCTGAAAGATCTGCTGTTAACCTTATGGGAATTCACTTGTATGTTATTTGTTCTTTTTCCCTTGGTGCTTTTAATTTTTTTCTTTGTATTTAATTTTTGACAGTTTTATTATTATGTGTCTTGGTGTGTTTCTCCTTGGATTTATCCTGAATGAGACTCTCTGCACTTCTGGGATTTCACTGACTATTTCCTTTCCCATATTAGGGTAGTTTTCAACTATAATCTCTTCAAATATTTGCTCAGTCCCTTTCTTTTTCTCTTCTTCTTCTGGGACCCCTATAATTCAAATGTTGGTGCATTTAATGTTGTCCCAGAGGTCTCTAAGACTGTCCTCAATTCTTTTCATTCTTTTTTCTTTATTCTACTCTGCAATAGTTATTTCCACTGTTTTACCTTCCAGATCACTTATCCGTTCTTCTGCCTCAGTTATTCTGCTATTGATTCCATCTAGAGAATTTTAAATTTCATTTATTGTGTTGTTCATCATTGTTCGTTTGCTCTTTAGTTCTTCTTGGTCCTTGTTAAATGTTTCTTGTATTTTCTTCATTCTATTTCCAAGATTTTGGATCATCTTTACTATCATTACTCTGAATTCTTTTTTAGGTAGACTGCCTATTTCCTCTTCATTTGCTTGGTCTGGTGGATTTTTACTTGCTCCTTCATCTGCTGTGTGTTTCACTGTCTTTTCATTTTGCTTAACTTACCGTGTTTGGGGTCTCCTTTTTGCAGGCTGCAAGTTTGTAGTTCCCGTTGTTTTTGGTGTCTGCTCCCAGTGGCTAAGTTTGGTTCAGTGGATTGTGTAGGCTTCCTGGTGGAGGGGCATGGTGCCTGTGTTCTGTTGGATGAGGCTGGGTCTTGTCTTTCTGGTGGGCAGGACTGTATCCAGTGGTGTGTTTTGGGGTGTCTGTGATCTTATTATGATTTTAGGCAGTCTCTCTGCTAATGGGTGGTGTTGTGTTCCTGTCTTGCCAGTTGTTTGGCATAGGGTGTCCAGCACTGTAGCTTTGCTGGTCATTGAGTGGAGCTGGGTCTTAACGTTGAGATGGAGGTCTCTGGGAGAGCTTTTGCCATTTGATATTATGTGGAGCCAGGAGGTCTGTCGTGGACCAAGGTCCTGAACTCAGCTCTCCCACCTCAGAGGCACAGGCCTGACACCTGGCTGGAGCCCCAAGACCCTGTCAACCACATCGCTCAGAAGAAAAGGGAGAAAAAAAGAAAGAAAATATAAAATAAAACAAAATAAAGTTATTAAAATAAAAAAATTTTAAACTTATTAAAAATTAAAAAAATTTAAAAGTATTAAAAAAAGAAAGAAGAGAGCAACCATACCAAAAAACAAATCCACCAATGATAACAATCAGTAAAAAGTATACTAAAAAAAAAAAAAAGTCCAAAAAAACGGAAAGACAGAACCCTAAGACAAATGGTTAAAGCAAAGCTATACAGACAAAGTTACACAAAGAAGCATACACATACACACTCACATAAAGAGAAAAAGGAAAAAATATATATATATGTCTATATATTAAAAAAAAGGAAGAGAGCAACCAAATCAATAAACAAATCTACCAATCATAATAAACTCTAAATACTAAACTAAGATAAACATAAAACCAGAAACAAATTTTAGATGCAGCAAGCAAACCCCAAGTCTACAGTTTCTCCCAAGTCCACCACCCCAATTTTGGGATGATTCATTGTCTATTCAGGTATTCCACAGTTGAAGGGCACATCACGTTGATTGTGGAGATTTAATCCGCTGCTCCTGAGGCTGCTGGGAAAAATTTCCTTTCTCTTCTTTGTTCCCACAGCTCCTGAGTTTTAGCTTTGGATTTGGCCCTGCTTCTGCATGTAGGTCGCCTGAGGGTGTCTGTTCTTCGCTCAGACAGGACAGGATTAAAGGAGCAGCTGATTCGGGGGCTCTGGCTCACTCAGGCTGGGTGGAGCAAGGGGCACGGATGCGGGGTGAGCCTGCGGTGGCAGAGGCTAGAGTGATGTTGCACCAGCCTGAGGCCCGCCGTGCGTTCTCCCGGGGAAGTTGGCCCTGGATCACGGGACCCTGGCAGTGGCGGGCTGCACAGGCTCCCCGGAGGGGAAGTGTGGATAGTGACCTGTGCTTGCTTGGTGGTGGCAGCAGCAGCCTTAGCATTTCATGCCCGTCTCTGGGGTCCGCGCTGATAGCCGTGGTTCGCGCCCGTCTCTGGAGCTCGTTTAGGTGGTGCTCTGAATCCCTTCTTCTCGTGCACCCCGAAACAATGGTCTCTTGCCTCTTAGGCAGGCCCAGACCTTTTCCCGGACTACCTCCCGGCTAGCTGTGGCACACTAGCCCCTTCAGGCTTGTTCCCGCAGCCAACCCCACTCCTCTCCCTGGGATCTGACCTCCAAAGCCCCGAGCCTCAGCTCTCAGCCCCCGCCCGCCCCCGGGTGAGCAGAAAAGCCTCTCGGGCTCGTGAGTGCTGGTCGGCACCAATCCTCTGTGCGGGAATCTCTACGCTTTGCCCTCCGCACCCCAGTGGCTGCGCTTTCCTCCATGGCTCCGAAGCTCCCCCCTCCGCCACTCCCGTGTCTGCCCGAGAAGGGGCTTCCTAGTGTATGGAAACTTTCCCTCCTTCACAGCTCCCTCCCACTGGTGCAGGTCCCGTCCCTATTCTTTTGTCTCTGTTTTTTCTTTTTTCTTTTGCCCTGCCTAGGTACATGGGGAGTTCCTTGCCTTTTGGGAAGTCTGAGTTCTTCTGCCAGCGTTCAGTCGGTGTTCTGTAGGAGTTGTTCCACGTGTAGATGTATTTCTGATGTATTTGTGGGGAGGAAGGTGATCTCCACATCTTACTCCTCCACCATCTTGAAGGTCTCCCCACACCACCTTTCTTGCAAGGACTTTTCAGTCTATCTGAAAGGGGTTAGATAAGGTCATATTTTTTAAAATTAAATGATACATAGATAGAACAGATTGGTGGTTGCCAGAGGTGGGGGTGGGGGGTGGGCAAAATGAGTGAAGGGAATCAAAGGTACAAACTCTCAGTTATAAAATAAATAAGTCATGGGGATATAACATACAGCATGGCAACTATAGTTAATTACACTGTAGTGTATATTTGAAAGTTGCTAAGAGAGTAGACCTTAAAAGTTCTCATCACAAGAAAAAAAATTCTGTAACAATGTATGGTGATGGACATTAACTAGATGTATTGTGGTGATCATTTCACAATATCCACAAATATCAAATTGTTAGGTTGTACGCCTGAAACTAATATGATGTTGTATGTCAATTATACGTCAATTTAAAAAAGAAAAGAAAAATAACCAACACAAATAATTCAGCTCAACAATTCAAGTCAACAAAACCCTCCTGAGGGCCTCAGTCCCCATGTAGTCAATGGTAGTTATGGTTACCAAGAAGCACTGGAGGGGTCCAAAGGAGGGATTGGTTGCTGCAACCAAGGGCCAGTTAGGGCTTTGTGGAGGGAGCAGATGTGATATGGGTCATGAAGGATGAACTGGATGTTAATAAACCTGAGAAGAGAAAGGCAGGCTTTGCTGGGTGGACACCCTGTATACAGAGTAATGGGTTTGGGGTGAGGGAAAGAGGGACTACTATAGGGGAAGCAGGAAACAGGATAGGAAGGTCATTGGAGGAAATTTATGTAGAACCCTGAATTCTTGTTAAGCCATTTAGATTTAGTACTGTCAAAATTAGTGAAAGATTTTGAGCAAGGAGTGACCTAATAAAAATGCTACCTCCAGATAGTTGTAGGATAAGGAGGAAAAATAAGCATACACATATTGTTAAATGTATTAAATCAACCTAATAGGACTTGGGTGGGGGACTGGGACAGAGAGGGCATATGTCAGTCTGACTGACTGAAAATTGAGTAAGTTTCTCAAGAAAGAATGGTACTAACTTTCAAGTTAGCACATAGAGTAATGATGCTAATAAGAGGTATAAAAAGGTAGTTGAATCCATACGGACTATTTTCAGAATCATAATGATAATTTAACAATTTGTTTAAAACTATTTCTAACAGACACATTCATTATTTTTGTACATAAGTGCTTCTCCTGAGTCAAATGATGATTCTAAACAAGTTCCACTCCAAGTAGGGTCAACAGTTTATGATATTGTTTAGCAATACATTTATTCATAGGTATTACAAAGGTAAACATCAAACTTGTAAATTAATAACATTTTGGTGTAACTTCATCTTCTGCACCCAGTGAAATAACCAGTTAGGAGCTAAGTAAGCCCTTAAATGATCTTCTGGACAATCATCCTTTCTGCTTCGTGCCCACATCCATTAAACAGTAGAATGTTCGTTAGTCATAATGTAGGACCAAAGGAATATGGAGCAAGTCTCTAACCATAAACTGTGTCTAAACATAGACCTTTAAGAGTTTCTCTTATCTTAACATGTTTAAGTCTGTGACACTGCAATATGCAATGAATACAACCTAAGGAGAGTCATGCCTTAGTTAAAATAAGGTTTTGCAATTACAGAAAATTATGGCAAGATGCAATTATCCATAGGCCCACTCTCCCCTGTGAGTCTCCTACCATCCATTTTGCAAATAAGCATGAACTAAGGGAGTAATCTGTTTACAAATAGAGGAGAGCAACAAGTTCTCCTGATATGTCTAGGGGAAATGCATTTTCCAGTTAAAAATTATCTTTGTTTAAAAATAAGAATTTGAATGGAATACAAAAAGGGGAACAGCAGTTTTGGAGTGGGGGTGAGGTTAGACTGCTAAGCTAATAAAGCAAGAACTTAAGAACATAAGAATGTATAGTTTAGCCTATGGAATAATCCAAAAGAATTTTAACTAGACTTAGAGATCACTTCACTAAGTCTTGATACTCTTTGGTTTGGGGGGGGGGGGACATTGTTTTGTTTTGTCTTTGCTTTTGTTCTTTTGAAGACCTACCCAGAGCAAGAATTTTGCAAAGGCAAAACACCTGGTTTGTTCATTTATTGATCTATTTAAGTGTCCATTCTGGAACACTTCATAAACAATAGTCAGGTCTATACTTTTCTTCTCAAGAGTGGGGTCTGCTGGAGATGATGTGTTAGTTGTCTAGGTTTGCTTTTTAATTTTATGTTGGATTTGGGAATAATAAGATGGGGGGGAAATATTTTAACAATTGCTCTGTTACTTACAGTTTGGGAGATAGCACAAGACCACAGAGGTATCCTGTAGCTGGATCCTTAAACATAATTTCAAAGTGTGAGATTATTCAACAAGCCTGAGTAGAGTAACTACTGTGTGCAAAGCACAGTAGGTGTTGAGAATACAAAGATGAAAGCTTATGGTGCCTGCCCACAAAGCGCTCACAGTCTGAGCAAGTAGACAGTAACAGCAATGTGAAATTTTGAGTCCCGTTTCAGAAACTTTCCAGAGAAGGTACTACCAGGCGTCAGTCTTGGGAAGTTGTGGGAATTAGCCCTTAATGAACTGGGGGAAGGAAAGGAGGGAAAGAGAAAGAGTGTTCTAGGCAGAGGGAACAGTATTTGCTATGGTCGTTAAGTAGAATACAGAAGAAACAAGTGTTCTGTACAATTCAGTGAGCAATACAAGATGACAGGTTAAAGTCAAATCATGAAGGGCCTTGCATGTCATGTTAAAAAGTTTGATATCATCCTGAAGATAGTGGGAAGTGGCATAATCAGCTTTGCTTACAGAAGAGGTAAACACATCATTTGCTTTTAAAACTTATTTCTGAGTTCTAAATTTGTTAACCCAATAAGATAATTTTATTGTAGTTAATTAGGACTGGTTTTATTCTTCATTTATACCAGTGCTACAAAGGCAAATTAAGTATGAATTTCATTATAAAAATAGCACAGTTCTGTTTGTAAGTTTAAATCTTTATCAAACATAACACAGTGGGGAAAATACCTTAGCTCAAGGAAAAGCTTCTATAAAGTCAAAACCAGCCTTAAAATTCCACTCGGCATGTAGTCATTGTTCCAGGCCATTACGATTTTATCCACACAGAATATAACTGTATACTCTTAAAGCATTTTTACTACTTGAGATTTGTTCCATCTTAAAATTTGTACTAAAACTTACTGGAAAACTAGTTTGAAAATAAAATTGCAACTCAGCCTTTGCAGAAGCTACGAGAGGTTCTACACATTTCCCTTATTTGGCATAGCATACCCTAGTCTTGTAAAAAAATTGTTGTAGTGACAATATAATTGTAGAAATACTATGGAAGCATTGAGTGTTATTTATCTTAAGTGTTTTGCCACTTTATAATATAATAGTGCTAGAATTTACACATCAAATCTAATGGAGAGCTCAACTGGTACCTTTAACAAATTGAGGCTATAAAATTTTATAGGCCACTGATGTGTGCCTAGGGATATTCAGCTGCTGGTTTCCTAGTGGAGAATGCCAGAATTCAGTGGTCAGAGAAAAACTTCTTTAGGACCCTAAGCCACACAGAGTGCCAGAGGCACTCCTTCATCCTTAAGGTGAGTCTAGTTAAGGAGAAGAGGGGTGGGGGGATAGCTGTCCAAGATCTCTCCAAGGCAGTGGATTTTCCACAGATAGCAAGTATGCTGCTCTTCCTCTTCCTTAGCAAGGATAATCTGTAGATACAGCAGTCCCAGAGGTCAGTTGGACAAGCTGCTTTCCGCAGTCATCTTACATTGGCCAAAGGAACCCGGGAAAAGAAACTTAAAGAAGGTGGATGTGAGCTGGACCTAGAAGGGGAATCTATCCTGTTAAGGTAGAAGGGTTGGAGAGAGGATTACGGTCAAAGGCAGACAAGTGGCAACATATGTTTGCACATGGCAGTATATTGCCTGGCTGATATGGAGGGCCATACAAGATGGCACTGATGAAAGGACTAGTTTTTAGATGAAACTACCTGTTATATTGCAGTGAGGTTCATCCAATTATACAGGACCTTCTGCATTTTACTGACATCTATGTGAGTAGTCACAGGATTAGGTGGCTGGTGTTGGGGTTCTGGGGGCCTGTATAGCAGCCCACCTCCCTGAGGAGATGAAGACGGTGGGGACAGCCTGATGAGCTCCTGAGGGGTGCACTGGAGAGTCACAGCACTGGGCTAGGGAAACAGCACTCACAAACCATTGCTGAAGCAGCAGTGCCCAAGGCCTGCACACCAGTAGGAGATGGTCCTCACCCTACCTTGGATGTGGCAGCAGTCAGAATTCTCAAGGTAAAAGAATGGTCTGCCCAATTGAGGTGAATTTGAGAAAGGGCAAATGCAAAAGCAAATACTGAAATAGGAAGAAGGAATCAGAAATACAGGATGGAAAAAGGTGGGATAATAAGACAACAGAGAAGGAAGTCAGCCTTGTCACCTGCTAATTTGTCACACTGCCACCATAAGCATAGTGTTTTTCCTCAAGCTTTAAATTCTTTAATTTTTCCTATTAATTTTCTCTGTTTTACCTTTAATATGGGAATAAGAATCTATCATATATACATATATAATTTTTGTAAGGCCATAATGAAGGCATTTGGAGGTCATTTGGTTTCCAAAGAAACCAAAATTAATTTTCCAAAGAAAATTTTTCTAATATGCCATGAGTTTTTACTATATTACTAGCATAGCTTTTTTTCTTTTTTTTTTTTTTTGCGGTACGCGGGCCTCTCACTGTTGTGGCCTCTCCCGTTGCGGAGCACAGGCTCCGGACGCGCAGGCTCAGCGGCCATGGCTCACGGGCCTAGCTGCTCCGCGTTATGTGGGATCTTCCCAGACCGGGGCATGAACCCGTGTCCCCTGCATCGGCAGGCGGACTCTCAACCACTGCGCACCAGGGAAGCCCCTACTAGCATAGCTTTTAACAAACAAAAATTGGCTCCAGATCAAATCCTCCTGTGTGATATGACTGAATGGGTGCTTCACCAACTACAAATGATATAGATCACTATTATGTTCAGCGGAGACTCCTCAGACCTGCTCATTTGACTCATTTACATGCAGTTTTTCCCACTACGTTTGAAAATATTCCCCATCTGTTCTCTAGTTCTGATTTATAATTTCATCACTGTCTTGAAAGATGATGACCATAATATCCTTGACATAGTCAATATAATAAATAAAAATTGCTTCTGAATTTTACACTTTCACAGCTTTTTCATAGCTAGGACTTGTTCACACAAAAGTTCTCAGAGTTACACTTAAGTTCTAATTAGAGCTCTAGTTAAAGCTATGTTTGCTAAGTAGTCTTCGTAAGCATTAACATTCCAATTCTGTGTCTAGGTCCTATTGCCACCAACTGTCCTTTCATATCACAAAATATTATAAAATGCAAAAGATTCTAGATTCTTTTTGTTTTGCCACATCACATTTGTGTGAATGTTTGCAATTTCCCTAATGAGAAATAACTTTAAGAAAGAAAGGCTGATTTTGCCTGTTCTTGCATCTATTCATCTGGAATACGCAAAAGCAAGGGAAGTCATTTGATGCTATGGTTGTTCCTCATGATTGGATTTCACTGTCACACTCAAAATACGACACTGAGCAAAGAAACCAAGATAGGATGTGTAATTACATGCAAGGACATAGAAAACTATATTAAAAAGCCCTGCCTTTCTGCAGTTTTCTTGCTTCCTTCCACTTGTCTATAACAGAAGTACCACCCTTACGTATAGCAAATTCACAGTTTTGTTAAATACAATTTATTGAGCCCTAGTGTCAACCAGATACCATTTGGGGTGTGTATTACTTCAGTTAGTCCTCACAAGAATATTAAGAAATGCATATTATCCCTACTTGACAGACATGGCAGTGAGACTTGGAAAGGTTAAGTGACTTTCTCCCGACACATACCAAAAACACGGTGTTGCTTGGGTTTGAACTGAGACTTATTTGACTCTAAAACTCATGATCTTACCCACTCTTCTGTCTCAATCGTATTTCATATCTTTCTGTCAGGGAGTTGTATAAGAAAAAAATTTATTCTGTGGTTCTCAGACTTTCTAAAAAGGTCAAGTCTTCCTGTAAACTCTAATTCTTGGTATAATAAACTCTTGGTATAATAAGGCTATAAAAAAGGCTAGCACAAGCAACTAAAGAAGGAAACAACCTCAAATAAAATAATTTAGAACTTAAAAATACTATGCAGTGAGAAAATAGTACGGTTGTTCTAATTCTGAAAGCCATGGAAAGAGACCTGTAGTTGAAGGTCACTGACAGGACCTCCTTACATCTACCTGGCAGCTTCACAGTCATCCATATTGACCACATATGTGCCTGAAGCCAAAGGTTTTCATTTAAAGGTTTCCACAAACAAATTATTACATTTCTAGGGAGAAATAATTCTAGGCTAATTTTAAAATTAACAATATGAATTGCTCAATTTTTCCATTTTCTTCTAAAATTAAAACTTGGAATATGATGGACTGTATGGATGTGCTCCATGCAGTAACCATTTTAAGTATATATAACAGATCTAAGAACATAGACTTTTTTTTTTATCTGTTTATTCATGCCAAGAAATTCTCTTAAAGACTGCCTTAGTTTGGCATCTACCTTTAACACATCAACTACATAACTGGCACACGTCCATCTCCCTCTGTACTCTACAGACAGAAACCATGTATGGGGCATGTTTCCCCACAAGATTTTTTTCAGAGTTTATGCTGCCAAACAAGCATTAAGCTAGTCTAAATTCCGGGCAAGTATGTAACTTTACAGGCACACAGTACTGCACCAAAACATTGAAGAGAACTTTCTATTCATCCCACTCTGCTAACAGAGCCATTCAATCCTGTCCAGAAAGATGAGTCCATTTTAAACCCTCCTTTGATTCTACAGATTAGGAGGAGGGAGAAGTTACTGCTGAAAAATGAAAAAGAAGGGAAGAAGAAACGGTCATGGCCCCCAAGAAGCAAGAGCATGTTTTTCAGGTTTCCCAGGTTCCAACATTTTGTGTTAGAGAGGGCAGAAGAGGTAAGAGCTGGAAAATGAATCCTTTCCACAACAGTGTTCAGGATTTCAGCAAAGTGAGCTTAAATTTCAGATTTTTTAAACTGAAAGACATTTCAGAGAATATACAGTCCAAATGTATTTTTGCTTCTAAGAACTGTAAGGTAAAATGCCCCAAACTCATTTGAAAGTCCAAAGACTATTTTATATGCTAGCTTGAGAATTCTTTAGCATCAAAACTCACCAGGGCATAGTTTTAGGAAACAGTATTTTCTTTTGTCCCCTATTGCGTTTAGGTACTCCTCAAACTAACACTCAGGAGTTATTTGAATGCTATTTCTTCACATCACTGCAAGTGTTTTAACACAGGGGCTGGGAGATATCCCACAGCCTATGTACATCAAACACAATTTATCAGCAAATTAAATTCAAGTATGCATGATAATTCATGAATAATTTGAGGGAAATAGTAACTATAGTATCAATTTGGAACAAAACCAAAAAGTCAAATCTCACTTGGTTTAATGGCATATGAAACACTTGGGCACAAGCTGATAGTTGCTTGCATTTAACATTTTGAACACCAAATAATCTTATGCCTTAATATGATGAAGGCTGCAGAGTCCCCCTTCCTGAAAAATTCTTAATACTTACAAGGAATAATAAGTCTAGGATTTCTTAACTACCTCCTTGCTCAAGGAAGAGAGAGAGAATAAATAACCACTTAGGATGAGATCTTTCCTTGCTATGCTTTATCATAGAGTGAGTTTTTCATATGTTAGAGGAAATATTATAAAAGTATAAAAGTAAGCATCACAATACATATTGTATATAAACAAAGATATATGTATGTACACCATATGTCAAAGAGAGAAAGTATAGATATTCAATCTTGTTGAATCTTCACAACTTTCTATATTGGGGTGGATGCAGCATCTATTTTTCAATGTTTTTAAATCAAGTTTTCAAACTTGAAGTTGAAGGTATGACACAGATTCAGAAACTGTTAACATTCTGCCATATTTGCATGCCGTGCTTTAGCACCATCTTTAAACACAGGTAACTGGTCAAATCCCCCCCACACACACACTACTGGGATTCACATTGCACCATTTGCATATTTCCAGTGATAGGAACCTCATTATCTCCTAATATATTAAAATGTCCAATGACCACAACATTTTTTTCTTTCACTGAACTAAAATCTGCCTTTCTTTTTACCTGCTTATTCTAGTTCTGCTCTTTGGAAAGACATGGTCAAGATCTTTTCCTCCTTCTCTAAACAGCCTTTCAAAATCCTCAAGTCCACTCTCACAACAGACTAGCTCAGATACAAATCTCATCTTGTAAGTTGAGTACAGTCAGCGGGGTGGGGGGAAAGATAGGATGATGTAAGGGGAGGAGGGACTATAGGCCTTCTTAAGGGTTGGCCTTTTTCCCACAGGTTTTGATACGTAACATTTTCATTTTCATTCAGTTTGAAATAGTCCTAAATTTCAATTTTGTTATCTTCTTTAAATCATGAGTTCTTTTGAAGTGTATTTCTTCTTTTCCAAAAGAGAGGGATTTTTTAGTTTTGTCGTTGTTGCTGTTTCTATCTTATTTGCATTGTAGTTAGGGAACAAAATCTGTATATTGCAATTTTTGAAGTTTATTTAGACTTGTCTTAAGACCAGAATATAGTCATTTTATTTTAATATTTCCTCAATACTTGAAAAGGTTATGTGTTCTGTACAGTGTTCTGTGTATGTAAGTTCAAAGTTTTTAATCATGTTATTCATATTTTCTATTCATTTCTGAAAATGTAGGTTTATTCTTTTAGTTACTGGGAGAGAAATGTTAAAATCTCTTACTGTGTTTATTCATTTTTCCCTTTAGTTTTACCCATTTTTGCTCTATCTATATTGAGGCTATGTGATTAAATGAAGTTAAATTTAGAATTTCTACATTTTCCTGGTGAACTAAACTTTTATCATTACACAGTACTACATTTTATTCTGTAATCTTTTTTCCCTTAAAGTCAACTTTGATATTGCAAAGCCAACTTTCTTTTGGTTAGTGTTTGCATAGCATATTTTCCATGTTTTTTCTTTAATCTACCTGTGTCCTTATACTTAAATCATTTCTCTTGAAGCAATGTATTTGGGTTTTGATATCAACCTGAGAATTTTTAGTTTTTATAAGAGCATTTAATTCACTTACCTTTAATGTAACTATTGATATGTTTAGGTTTAAACTACCATTTTACTCTTTGCCTTTTTTTTTTCATTCTGCACATTTTAGTTTCTTTTCCTTTCCTTTCTTGCTTTCTGTCTAAAATGATGTACTGTTTTGTATTATTCCATTCTCCCCTGTATTTGATTTGCAGTTTTATACTCTTTGCTGTTCTTTTAGTGTTTCCCTAGGGAATACTTTAACATGTACCCTTGACTTATCAAAGTCCAAAATAAATTGGTAGTTTTACCTCTTCCCAGACTATAGAAGGACCTTAAAAAACTTAAACTCCATTTACCTTCCTGCCAACCCATGTGCTTTATTCCCATGTATTTTAATTCTAATTTTTTATAAATCACAAAACACCTTACTATTTTTGTTTTATATAGTTGGTGTTCATTAAGATTTACCCACATATTTATCCTTTCATTGCTTTTCATTTTGCTGGAATTTCGAATCAGAAAGAGACAAGAAAAAGGAATTTAGTACAAATTTGATGAGTCACACCCCTCACTCCCTTCATACTACTATCAATTTGGAATTCAGAAAAATATAAGGGCCCTGAAGCATATGGGGAATCATTGCACAGAAACCTCATAAGTACGATGTAATGAAATGGGCAGGAAAATACACACAAGAATGTAACATTCTCTGAAGGCAAGAGGCACAAAGATACACTTTATTTTCAGTCTTAGGCAGTTAATGATTTGGAGAAGTATTGCCAAGTTATACTCAGCAAATTTAGTAGTATGCCTCAATTTAATGCTCACAAAAGCTGTTTATTGTTGAATGAACAACAAGTATAATGTTAATCGGTCTCATACAATTAGGAGGTCACCAAGCCATGCTTGTTATAATTGGCATTGTCACAGCCAGGGGCTTATGTGACCTCAAGTGATGACTGGCCTGATGGAGTAAGCCAGGAATGTGTGTGCTTTGGGCTAGAGAGACTGACTGATCTGACTGTAAGGCCTCAAGGAGGGGGACCAGGAATCAAGCCACAGTGCTCACGGAGGGCATGGAGGACTCAGTTGAATGTTCTCAGTCTCCATCCAGTTCATCAGTCTCCAGGGGTTTGATCTGGAGCTGGGGATAGGAGGGAGGTGGGAGGGGCAAGGTGAAGCAGTGGAGCACCAGGAAAACACAATTGAAATATCAATGCAGAGGCATCCCCTAATAAGATGGGATCATAATTCCTCTGAAGGCCATCCAGTTTGAATTAGATTGCCAGCTTGTATGGGATGGGCTTGAACTTGCATACAGTCTTTAATTCCTGGTACTCAGCCATCCTAGAGCAAAGACTAATGGTGCTGCTTATTTCAAAACACAGTTTTACCTCCACAAGGCTGTAGATTGATGATTGATTGTAATATCATTCCAAATACCAGGGTCATCCTTTCCCAAACATTTTTTAATGGATAATTAAGTTTAAGAAGAAAGAAGGGAGTTTACCTGGGTATGACATATTCTCAGAGATGCCAGAGAACACTCCTGACAATTAACAATCATTTATCAGTAGAAAATGTCTTTCCCTTAAGATTCTGAAAGCAATAAGCTTCACTTTACCAGTGTGCAAAAAGAGGGGAAGAATGAGGATTAAGGTCTTTGTGTCCTTGCTTTTCTCTGTTTTAGTCTATGATTGGTCCATTTGGTTTGTGTGTAGTACAGAGGAGTCACGAGTCGATCGTTCATGTTCACCAGTTGGTTTTCTCCCCCACATTCATGAATATTTAATATGAATTCACGAGGTTAGACATGAACTGTATGTCTAACCTCATCCAATCATCTTGCAAACGAACACCACTAGCCACAGAAGAGACTAGGTGAGAGAGGGTCGACGTGCAGTGCAAATCCATCGTCACTGCTGGTGAAGCAACTGCAAGTACATGTAGCACGATTTTTCCATATGGGAACAGCGTATTTCAAGGTTCTGTTAGAACACAGTGCAATGTCAAGGACTTCCAGAACACTTGATTCACCACTCTCTAAAACAAAGAAATTAACTATCAGGGAGGCTGATATTTGTTGATTTGGGTGATATTTTTGTTTATCATTTAAAGCACACCAAACTATTAACAATCTGTTTGGCCAGAACAGATAAGAATTTAGAACTATAAATCTACTGCTGGCCATCAACGAAGTCAGTCCTCTTTTTTTACTTAATATCAGTATTTATTTTCTCCTCGAGAACTGCTTAGCTTGGGTGAATTCTAGCTGATAATTTCAGAAGGGTGAAAAGCTAACTAGAACTGGGCATTTTGCCCAGATAAATCTGATTCCAGTACTATGAAAGAAGCAGCAAGGGAAATAGAAAATTTTGACAAAAATTGTTGATAATTGGCTAAGGATTGGAGGGAAACAAAAGATTTGGAGAGCTATGAAAGTTATTCTAATGTAGAAGAAAGATGCAAGGGAGGAACCAACGCCCTAAAGATTAACAACCTTCTCTTTAAATCTAAGAAAAATTATGTATTTATATAATATATATAAGAAATTTATAAACATATATGACTACAATAAAACTTCTGCTATCCCAAACTCTTAAGAAATAAGCCTTTCTGGAAACCTAAATTGCAGAAGCAAAATAGAAATCTTAAGTTTGAATCTCCGCTCTGTGTGACCTTGGGCAGGTCACTCATCAACCTACATTTCAGTGGCAACTCCTGCCTCATCCAAAAATTGTGGATAATGAAACCATTATTCCACAGGGCTGTTACTAGGATTAAATCAGAGGCCTGTAGATCTAATTTCCTAATCAAATAATAGATGTTTAAATACTGTTAAATATTTGCCTATTTTTATGCCAGTTAATTTTAGAATTTTAACAAATTTGTATGTGAAATTATATAAAATATTACACACCTTCTCCTTAATCAAATTTCAGTCAACATAATTTAATGTCTTGACTACTCAGGTTATCATTATTAATAGCCATTAATGGATGAGGCAGCGATAAAATAGCAATGCCTCAGCACTTGTTGAAATAGTTGCTACCTTCCAGGATTATACTGAAAAATAGGATTAATATCCAAAATAACTGTAAAATCTTCACCCAATGAGTCCCTTTTATTCAAAAAGCTTCATAGATGAAGTAGAAAGAGTACTTTGCTGGGAACTAATTTATTGTCCTGTCACTAGAGAAAGGAAGAAAGGAAGAGAGAGAGGGAAAGAAGGAAAGCAGGCAGGCAGGAAGGAAGGAAGGAGGGAGGGGGAGGGAGGGAGGGAGGGAAGGAAGGAAGGAAGAGAGAGAGGAAGAAAAAAAAGAAAGAAAGAAAGCGGCCAGGAGTAAAGTAGCTCATCCTTATAGCAAACATGAATCTTGACCTTTTTTTTCCTATTTTACTCCGTTTATGAGATTAAATTAGTATAGTTGGAGAAGAGATAAAATAACATTTTAGACCCACACAGATCAAGAAATAGCAGCAACTTGAACTTAACCACTACCTCTTCTTTACCATTAAATAATATTTACAAAGCATGCACAGTGTCCAACTCAGAACTAGTCAATATATGGTTATTTTACTCTAAGATTTTACGGTCTGGAAACAAAAAGATTTATTTTGAAAATTCTGAACTTTTTGAAATCTGTGCATTATCATTAAGGAAGACAGTCTATTTTACAGATGGAGAAACAGAGAGAAAAAGAATTGATGCCATGGCCCTAGATCACAGAGACAGTGACAGAATAAAAATAATTATTTTTATTATTCCTATTTCAGGAATAATATTCCTATTTCAGTGCATTATCATCAAACACACCATCTGGTCAATGGTGGCTTATTCCAAAGTAGTTCTGAATTATTCCCTAAATGTAAAGCAGCACAAATTAGAAAAGTTTAAGTGGTAATCTAAAGCATTTAAGGTACATAAAGTCTTTGCCCAGGAAAACACAGTGAAGTGACTCCATGTCGTGGTAAGTTATCAAATTATGGAAAGAACATAGCAGAGATTAAAATGTTGCATAAGAGAGAGAAAGCAGCATGAGTCAGGGGTTTGGGAAATATGAGTCAGACTGAAGGGCAGGAGCCAAACACATAGAGAATGTGAGCCTAAGCAGGGACTTAATGGACACGACAGAGATGTGGACACAGTTGCCTCCATTAACTTTGAGAGAAAACCAAACGTGCAGTTCCATAGACTGGGGATCATTGTGATAAAGGGGCTAGCAGTGAGAGCTGAGCGAAGATCAGCTGGATTATTTAACGCAATGAGGATGCCAAAGTCAGCAAGAGAGGGACCTACAATAGTATAAATCACTAGAAGGGAGAGTGTGGGCACATTTTTGAAAAATGAGGAAATCACCAAATATTGCCATTAGCTATTCTTAATGCATTAGAATGATGAAATGTGAGTTGATTTACGTGTTGTGATATTTTAGGAAGCACATTCTATTATTTTGTACTTTGGTAATGTTTCCATTAGGCTATGTCTACATAGTTCAGAGCTGCTTCCTGTGGTGTGCAATCCAAACTCTAATCACACCTATAAGGCCTTGAATTTTGCTCGTGACTTGAGCTACCATTTTATGAGCACCTTCAACCAGGCACTGCACCAGACTCCTCATACACAGCACCTCCAGCCGTGCTGATTCCAGCTATCTGCCATTCTTCTCATGCAAACTGCTTTTGTCTTATCAGCATTTTCTAATGTGATCTCCCTTCTGCCTAGAAATAGCCTCCTATTTCTGCCAATCCATGTACCTTACCTTCTTCAAAATGCAGCTCAAAATTCACCTCCTCAGGCCAGCCTTCCACCTCTGATGCTGCTGTTTTCCTAGCTTTGCACTTCTCCACTCCATTGCTTTACAGCCATTTCCATTTACTGACATCTTGCTGTGTTTCTTACGTCTTGCCTGTTACTCAGCCTTGTAAATGTTTAGTTCCATGAGATAAAACACTGATCCTACTTTCTTTAAACTCTAGCCATCAGTTCTTAGCAAACAATCTTGGTTCATTCATCCATTTATTGAACAAATATGTTTTGAAAACCCACCCTGTTTCTTGTACTCTGCAAGGTGCTAGGAATACATAAAAAAGTAATACATAGTCCCTGTCCTCAAAGAGCTTGGGTTCAGGGCCCAGGGAATGTGTTAACTGAACGTGTTAAGAACTGAACGTGTTAAAGAATGTGTTAAAGAACCTAGTAAGCTTAACTGTCAAGGACAACTTACAGATAGTTTAAAAACAAAACAAAAACTCCTCTCCCCAAAGTATCGTTTCCTAGATTATCAGGAAAACCATAGCTGATGTGAGTAGTTTCCATTATGAATAAAGAATTGCTTTTGCTAATACAGGTATTCCCACCACGGAGGACTTTCATAAACATACCTGGGAGAGCCAGGTCTTCTGGTGCATCTGCACAGAGATGGATATTCTGCTTTGAGTTTCTAACATAGTAGTATATTTTAGTGATTTTCTTATCACATGATATTTAAGACATAGAAATGCATACAAGTAGAAAAGATAAGCATAAAAGAGTTTAACAATGTAAAACAGTTCTTACATGATTTTGTATAGATGTGTGAATAAACAGGATCTCAAATTACAACTTTCAAATTAATAAAACCGTGTTATTTAAATAAACCAATAAATTGATGGTATAATTGAAGATAGTTCAAAGAAATCCAGTCTATCTACACAACCTTCAGCATTAGATAACCTGCTAAGAGCAAAGAGGATAAATATTCTAAACTCAAATTGGAAAAGCCATAAATGAAAATGCAGTCTGTTCCTTTACTAGCAGATCCAACTCAAGGTATAAGATGAAGCATCCATTCAACTCCTTTGGAATAATTTCTTTAAGGGGATTTCATGCAACTGTGTTTTATTGAATTTCAGGGAGGTTTCCCATCTGAAAGAATTAAAACTAAAAGTGAATCCAAGTAAGTAGAAAGTGTATTTAAAATACTACCAGTCAGGGACATCCCTGGTGTTCCAGTGGTAAAGAATCCACCTTCCAATGCAGGGGACACGGGTTCGATCCCTGGTCAGGGAGCTAAGATCTCACATGCCGCAGGGCAACTAAGCCCATGTGCCACAACTGTTGAGCTCATGCACCTCAACTAGAGAGGCCACGTGCCGCAAACTGCAGAGCCCATGCACCCTGGAGCCTGCATGCCACAGCTAGAGAAGAGAAAACCCATACAACCGCAACTAGAGAGAAGTCCAAGCACCACAACAAAAGATCCTGTGTGCCGCAACTAAGACCCAATGCAGACAATAAATAATTTTTTTGTAAAAAAAGCTTATTCTGTAAAATAAATAAATAAAATAAAATACCACCAGTCAATCCTAGGTGAGGTGAGTCCTGTTGCAGTTTTGTTTGTTATTGATAGAGAAAGGAAAAGAATATAGTGGCAGTAGAGACAGTGGTATTTTATTTTGTTTTTTTTATTAAATTACTTTAACTCACCTAATAGTTTTATTAAATAATCCTCCTTAGAAGGTAAACAGACCTGGTTCTTAAAAAGGAATAGGTCCAGGGAGCATGGCTTTTATGTTTGAAATCTATTTAATGATATATTAATTCCACTGGAAATGTTAGACTATTAATCAAAGAGAGAACTAAATGACAAAAAATAATAGGAAGGAAATCACATCAGGAATGCGATGGGGTGGAGGCAGTTTGCAGAGGGATGTCTCAGGAAGAAAAGCCACAGTCACTGGTGAAGCCTCCTTTAGAAAATGTAGCAGCCAGCCTGAGCCCTTGATTTTCTGCCAGCATGTACCGAGGAAACTTGCCACATCTGAATCTCACATTGCCGTATCTCTCAGTGCTATTATCACTGCAAATGCTGGCAGATGTTCTTGACATAAAACAATATGAACTCTGCTGTCACTTCTGCATTAGCGGGTCATAAAGCTCTGAAGAAACCCCAGTAGACATGTTTTCATCAAGTGCATACGAGAAAATAATAAAAGACACAAAAAGGGCAGATAATTTCAAAGCAAGATTGCTGTACCTCCGCATAGTACCTGAAAAGGACAGAGTTGTAATCACCGCTTTGAAAATAATAATAATAAAAAATTTCAAAACAAAAATAAAAAACAATAAGAAAAAATTCACCAAAACTTTAAAACCAGATAATAAGAATTATGTAAGTAGATGCTTTTATAGGTTATTATCCAATAAACAGCCATACATCCCTCGAGTATTCTTTATCTCCCCTCCCTCCTTCTTTTGGAGAGAATCTCTCTTATCATTTCCACACCCAGCTAACTAAAGCCAATATCTGAGGACAACTCTCTTATAACCTGAGCTTCCTACATTATTACACTGGGTGTAATATTACTGGGTGTAATAATGTGCATTTATGTGCACAGTGCAGCAGTTATGTTTGAAAATAAAGGAAGATGAAAGGCAACACACCAGGGGCTACTCTCTGAGCTTCTTAAAGGGAAGGCAGGATTTAAGGAATAAATTCTAATTACTGATGATTCATTTTTGGTACTGATTTTTGCCCCACTATTTCTTCCAAAGCACCACCATGGGTCTGTCACAGTGATGATCTAAACACCCCTAAACCTTTCTCAGTTTTTATGCAAAATTTGTCATCTAGGAATTACAAATTTTAGATATTTTTTAATGAAGCTTAGAGTCTTCAGTTGTTGAAGAATGCCAAAATTTTATAATCCTTTCATCTGTGCTATTTAAACTCATAATATGAGAGAGTTGAATGAATGAAAAGGTGATATGGATAAGGCAAAATTATATTTCACTTATAAATTACTGTAATATGAGAGACACACACAAGTGCCCATCATATTTTGATTGCCAAGAAATTTGTTATGACAAGTTCATATTATGACTGAATATTTTTTACTTTTCTGGAACTATAATCTACCTACTTCTTAAGGTACATTTAGTAAATTATTCCAAGAAGTGAAATGCTTTGGGAAAATATGTATTTTAAACTACACCAGCCTATCTCTCCTAGAGGAATGTGATTAAATTGAATCCTTTCTATTTTGAAATTTGCAATGAAAAGTTTATACATTTATGTTGTGCTAAAGTTTACCAAAAACAACAATAACAACAACAGCAACAGGGAATGCATAATATTAAAGTTTGATTTTTACCTAGTTATTGGGCAGATTTTTAGGGATTAGTTACTAGAGATTATTTCAAATGTCATATATTGGGTGGAAAAGCAAGTATCATACAATTTATTTACATTTTAAAACAATACTGTATGCTCTAATGGGTGCATAACTGTATAATAAAAGTATACAAAAATCTCAGGGAAGGATTCACACCTACCAGGATGGTAGTAGGTGGGTGGGTAAAGGGATGAGGATGGAGTAAGGCTTTAGGTACATCTCCAGTGTTTCATTTCTTAACAAAACAAAGTGAGCTGAGGCATGCATGGCAGAATGTTAGCATTTGTTAAATCTAAGTGGTACACACTGACATCTATGAAATTACTTTTTGAACAGTTGAAATAATGTATCATTTTAAGCATTTCCAATATAACAGTATTACAGAGTAAAAACCTGGTTTCTTTAAGAAAAGTATGATGGCAAAATGGAGGAGCTATCAACATCTTCACAACCGACTCAAACTATTTTTGTGCTGTGTGTCTTTAACAGACATAGATGAGTGCACTGCAGGGACGCACAACTGTAGAGCCGACCAAGTGTGCATCAATTTACGAGGTTCCTTCACCTGTCAGTGCCCTCCTGGGTATCAGAAGCGAGGAGAGCAGTGTGTAGGTAAGTACAACAGTGCACTAAGCCAAGTCCTGTTTGGAGCATCTTAACTGTTTAAACCTCAGTCTTTTAAAACAAAGCACTCATCTTTATTTGGAGAATGATAGTGCTTATTTTTTCATTGACTACCAATCCATTTTCCATGTTAACAAGAAAAAAACTAGCCTTAAAGGTCGAGCATATTCTGGGTATCAAAGTTTTGGTTACATGTTAGACTAAGCAAAAGCAGAAATTTGGGGTGTGAATGAGACCACAAAAGCAACCGGGAATATCATTTTAAATTAGTTATTTGGTACCCTAGCACTAAAACACTGGTGCTATGGGCTTCATTCACCGGTTGTAGCATAGCATAGCTTATAGGGCAAATGGTGAGGTTCAAATCCCAGCTCTACCCCTAACTCACTTTGAGACCTTGGGCAAGTTACTTAAATACTCTGTGCCTCACTCTTTTCCTTTGTACTATGGAGATAATACCAGTCCCTATCTTAGGAGCTCATGTGCAGGAGTGCTTAGAATGGCTCCTGGTTCTGGGTTGAATAGCTGTGTGCCATCATTATGTAATGAGTTAACAGACTTGTACTAAACATTCTTTACGTGGCAAGTGAGTGCAGTGCTAGGGATGCAACACATGTGCCCTCCTTGAGAGCTCTACTTGAGCTCTCTGAGGACAGGGGCCAGGCCTGGTTTGTGTCATTGTTTTCTCCCCAGTCCCTGAAGAGTGCCCACCAAGTAGGTGCTCAATGCATGCTTTCTGAATGACAGGAAGAACACGATATGGGGAGGCCAACTGGCAAATAAGAAGTAAACTAAAGTGTTCAAGTAAACTAAAGGGCTCAATCTTGAGGCCCAGCACTAGGATGAAACTCTGTAATTGACTCCCTCTGTCCACTGATTTACATACCACCTCTTACCAGAAGATCAGTGAAGGGTCCTTATCTTCTCTTAGGAACAGAGGATAATGATGTGGGGACAGGCAACCCAGCACCAGTATTCACCTGAGAATGTGAGCTCTTGGTGTCAGGATGTCAACACTGAGCTCCTCATGGGCCCTGGCCCTGTTCTCCTGCCATGGGGTTGTGCATAGGTGCTGGGGCCAGCGCACAGCCTCTGAGGAAGGACCAGGGCTTGCACTGACTGAAGCTGTGACTTAAGAGAAAATTGTGTGGAAAACTCCACAGGCACCAAAATTTTGCCCACTGTATTCGTCAGGAAAATAAACAATTGAGGGTATAAAAAGTATAGAAAAAGAAAAAACCCAGCCTACTATGGGAAGAATCAAAGTGAATGGAACTTATGGTTAGAGCCCTTTATGGTATGGCAGGAGATGTCCTTAAATTCAGATCTAGGACTTCCCTGGTGGTCCAGTGGTTAAGACTCCATGCTTCCACTGCAGGGGGTGCAGGTTCGATCCCTGGTCATCCCTGGTAGGGGAAATAAGATCCCACACGCCACGTGGTGCCGCCAAGAATTAAAAAAAAAAAAAATTCAGATCTAATCATGTGGCTTCCTCACTGTTCCCCTCACCCATAGAACCAACACTACATTCCTCAACCGAGCATATAAGGTCTTCCTCTATCTAGTCCTTGCCCAGCTCTATTGTATCAACACTCCTCTCCTGCCAAAATAATTACAACACTCCAGCTTTGTCCCACTAGTTACAGTTCCCCAATACATCACACAGTGTCACACTTCAGTGCCTCTACCAGAGACATGTAGTCCTAACAAACTCCTGTTCAACTCTCAAATTCTAGCTCAAGGTAACTTCCTCTGGGAGGTCTTCCATGATATACCCAAATATAATTAGTCACTCCCCCCTCTCTGCCAGTAATTCTCAAACTCTGATGTATCCTTTGTAAATTTCCAACCTGTTATAGATCAATACTTATGTAGAGTACAGTAAGAATGTTGCAGTAACACCAAATTGTTATTCCTAAACACTTGCTCCCAATTTCTGTACTTATTCATTGCAGACTGGTCAAAATGGTCCGTGGACTTGTAGTGGTCAGCAGGACACACTTTGAGTAGAATGGTGCTCCCTCTCTCCCTTGTACACTTTTCTATTTTGATCTTATAATTCCATGCATTAATCTGTTTTCATGCCTGTTTTCCATACAAGACAGGGGTAGAATATATATATATGATTATCATCGTTATAAACCTACATTACAAAACACAATGAAAGCAAATAACAATGGTTCAATGAATGTTTACTGGCAGAGAAGACATGCATTATTTATTCATCAAACATTTAGTGAGGGCTGACTGTGTGCCAAGTTCTAGGTATTGGGCCATCATAGTAAACAAACAGATTTTACAGAATTGTAGCCCACGGAACTATTAGAAAGTACCACTTACATAATTTAGCTGTTGATATTGGCACCTGGCTGTAACACTAGGTACTAGGAAGAACCGTGCTAAAATTACTTTTAATTAGTATGAACTTTCCATTCATTCAGCTAATGTTTATTGAGCACCTACTATGCCAGACCCTGTTCCAGGTATTAAGCACACAACAGTGAACAGACAAAAAATACTTTACCTCTACCTCAAGAGGAGGAAATCTGCCTTGCATTATAGGGAGGGACACAGACAAGAAGCAAATAAACACATAATACAATGTCAAGGAGTGTCACTGGCTACAAAGAAATATAAAGCAGGTTAAGGGGGTAGATGGGGAAGAAGTTATTTTATATGGATGGACAGAGATGGCCTCCCTGAGGTGACAATTTGATCAGACACCTAAATAAATTAGGAGGGAAGCCATGTGAACATCATTACTGTTTATTTCAATATTCAAGTTAAATCAAATATATTTTGCAGCTTATTCATAATAGCTCCCTTTTTTTTTTTTTTGCCTGTTTTGTGCAAGGAAGTTCACCTAAACCATCTCATGTAAGCCTCCCAACAATCCTGCCACATTGCTGATTATTACTCACAGAAGAGGAAATGGAAGCTGTGAGAGGTTAAGACCAAGCTAGTAAATGCCAGAATGAAGATTCAAACTCAGATTACCTTGCAGCCACTTGAGCACACTGCCTTCCACACTTTTAGTTATTAAAGTACTGGAAGGGTTCAGCATAAAGTTTTGTTTTGTTTCATTTTTTCCATGAGATAGTCACTCCATAGTATTACAGTGATTTTGCATAATTGTTATTTTTAATTACACATGCCATATTGGAGTTGTCACAAAGTGTAGAATCATCAATTAATGGAATTCTATTATGCTTCTAAAATATTAATCCTACTTTGCAAGTTCTCAATTGAGCATTTTATAGTTGGAAATATTTATACGAGAAGGACACAGGCTGGAACACATCATCAATGTGTCAGAAGGGCACTCTCAAGAAGTAACTTGTTTAGTGTCCCATTCCTTCCACAGCGTTCTTTCACGTGATTCTCACAGAAACTTCATAAGATACACACGCAGCATTACTATCCACATTTTACAGAAGAAAAAACCTAGATACTGAACATTTAAGTGACTTCGCCAAGGTCACCAGCTGAGCAACAGCACGTACCTCCTTTTATTAGTTTTACGCTACATCACTCAATTCTTCCATAGTTCTTTTCTACTTCTATCATTATAAATAAGCTTTTAGATTCCCAGCCTGACATTCTCACTTATATGTGAAATAGTTTTAATTACTTTTCCCTCTTTAAGTCTCAACCAACCCAACCAGGTTTATGAAGTCTTTGTTCTTAACATCTCATTTAACTGCAGAGGGCAGACCAAAGTGTATTTAAAGCACAGATACTCTAATTTTTTTAAAAGAAAAATAATTACTTTTAAAAGGATGTCTCTAGATAGGTTTTCCAGATAATGCTCTGCTGAGAACTTGAGATTAAACAGCTCAATAATAGTAATTTGGATAGTCAATAATTTGGTTCTCTTTGTATTATACTTGATAACCTAGATATAGACGAATGTACCATCCCTCCATATTGCCACCAAAGATGCGTGAACACGCCAGGATCATTTTATTGCCAGTGCAGTCCTGGGTTTCAATTGGCAGCAAACAACTATACCTGCGTAGGTAAGACTTCTGGAAACAGTCATCCTGACTGATTTCTGTCTTCCCAAGCCACACTGCAGTATTTCCAGTTTTCTATGTTCTTGAGTAAACTGGTTTCCATCAACTTCCCTGCATAAAGCTGAAAAGACAGTAACCAATCTGGTTTTTTAAAACACATCAAGATGTGAATGGAAAAATTTTAACTTTGGTTTTAGTTCTCTTCTGTGAGTGTATCAAAAAAAATTTTTAACTACAGATCAATTGATATACACACACCAATTAGTCAAGAGTGTGTGATATAAACACTGAAGGTGCCAAAGGGGTTACTGCAAGTTCAAATACATAAACTTTCCGCTGAAAGTGCATCTGATTTTTACATGCTTCTTCTGCCCTTTCAGAATGCAATGTCACGGCACACAATTTTAAGACTGGCATGACATGGAAAGAATCTAGTGCAGGAAAAATGCCTTTTCACAATATTTTCAGTGCCTTAGAGCATTGCAAAACTCTGTATGGGTCTCAAAGGCTTATGTTATAATTGTAATGGAATTTAACAGGACCCATTTAAAAAGTACTAAATAGCACAGATAAATCTTCACTACAGCATGCTGAGAGACCGTATTAGTATGTGTCTTATATCAATTATTTATAGACTTGGCATTTTGCATCTGAACAACAATACAAGAAAATAGATACTGGAATGTATATTTATTAGAATCATTAAATTCTTTTGGAAAGATTCATCAAACACCAAACTAACTGTCATTCCCAGAAAAAAAAATATTCTGGTATTTTTAAAAGAAGTATATGACAGATGTTTGAAGTTGTTCCAACAAATATGAAACCTGAATGGATGTTCTCCAGCGAGCTTCTGCAGAGCAAAGAATCCAGCTAGGGAATTACTCACTTATCATCGGATGACATAGGTACAAAAGAGCAAGGCTATGTTTAAAGACATAGGTATTTAAATGTGTATAACCTTGCCTTTCAGACATAAATGAATGTGATGCCAGCAATCAATGTGCTCAGCAATGCTACAACATTCTTGGTTCATTCATCTGTCAGTGCAATCAAGGATATGAGCTAAGCAGTGACAGGCTCAATTGTGAAGGTAAAATATTGTCCAAATAATTAGTAATCACGGTCCACTTCCTGTGATTGCTGTTGCTTTAATCCAAGTGTGTACCTGTTTATGAAAGCAAATTTTTATCCATGGAAATTCTGTTCTAAAATCCAGTTAATTTAGTTCAATTATAACACTGACTTTTTAGTATGTTTTCAAAAGAAAGGAGAAGAAACAAAATAATTGAAATATTAGATGTAGGCTGGGTCTGATAATTAGCAAGGGTGCTCTAGTGTCTTGTTTCTTACATGTGATGCAACGGCTAGCAGCAGTGGCACCTCCTGGGAGCCTGTGAGAATTGTAGAATCTCAGGCCCCAGCCCAGACCAACTGAGTCAGATTCTGCATCTAATGAGAACTCCAGGTGACTGGCATGCATGTTTAAGTTCAAAAATGGCTGATTGCATGTCAAGAACATTAGAAGAGAAACCAGGAGACCTGGCCCCTAGTCATGCCTGCCACTGTGTAATTCAAAAGGCATAAGACATCCTGAAGGGGATACCATTGACACTTCATGCTCCCGACTTCCTCACAAACGCTCCCACCTTTTCTTGGGACAGCACCATTGAGAAATGCAAAGCATTCTGCCAGGGCATCACCTCTAGAAGCTAGCACAGGGATGGAACTTGGAGTTCAAAACTCAGATGAACTTGGGAGCAGAGCCACCCAATTTCTGAGAAGGCAAATATGAATCTGCATCACTAGGTGGGTCTGCCAAGCACAACATGAAGATCATCAACCACAAGCCAATTCTTTCAGTCTGCTCAGCTAGTATGGTTAGTTCCAGGATTCGCCAAACTGTCAGCAATAAGTGAGCAAAACTGATGGTAAGAAAAATTCTCTGTGCTGTGAAGCTCTATGGGAAATGAGCTGATATTGTTAGAATTTGCACTTGAGCTTCTTATAAAGTATTGTATTTCTGTGTCAGAGTATGAAGTGTTAAAAAAAAATTACCAAAATAGTGACATGTAAGTTTTCAACTCTGTCTTATTGCTCTTGTCTGGTTCAACAGACATTGATGAATGCAGAACCTCGAGCTACCTGTGTCAATATCAATGTGTCAATGAGCCTGGGAAATTCTCTTGTATGTGCCCCCAGGGATACCAAGTGGTGAGAAGTAGAACATGTCAGGGTAAGTTTATTGTTTTCATATCTGTTAAGTTTTAACCAGGAAAAGCAGGGAGGAAGTTGTAGGATTCTCTATCACAGACTTTCATTTTTTACAATTTGAGCTCTTTTTTTTCCCCTGTTGATCATGAGACATGCACATCTCATAAAGAGGATATTCAGTGTTAACTCTCTTTGAAATTTAAAGCAATCATTTTTCTTTCTTAAAATAAATAATTTTGATAAAATATTGGTATGCCTTCTATATAGCCTACATAATCCCTATGATATATATCCTCTAATCATCCACCAGAAAAGATTCAATTATTAAAATATTTCACCATGAATTTCAGTGTAGAGCATAAGCTTAATGTGTGGTTAGGTGCACCTCAAACTGATCTGAATTCTCTAAAACACCAGGATTATAAATTGGATAGTAATTTAAGTGTTGAGAATATCAGCTTCATGTGTATTAAAAAGTACTTGAATACTTCAGTAAAAAAACCTATTAATCCAAAAATAGCTAATGTCTTTGGGTCCAGGTTTAAAATAAATGTTCAGGTGATTTTCACAGCTACATGTAGGTGGAAGAAGTGGCTCTCTACATGGTATGATTTCAGAGTCTCTTTGAAAGATTTGAAAATGTGCACCCTCTCCTCCCTACCTCCTGCATGTAGCTTAAAATTTCTTTAACAGGCAAAAGACTATTCAGGTAAAACTAAAACTAGATAATCCAGGAAAAATTGGTACAAACAGAGGTTTACATAAAGCAGTGAGAGAGTGAGAAAATAAATGACTGAACTTGAAGACACAAAATCTGTTTGAGACCTAGCTGTAAGGCATTCTATCTATACAATTTGAACAAATTATCAAACTTCTCTGAGCCTCAACTTTCTCATTTGGAAAAGGGAGTTGAGGGAATGAAATGGAATAACATACATAAAAATTATTTACAAACTATAAAGACTATAAAGTTCAAGATGTTTTTATGAAATTTACCCAGCAATATAAATGACTAGTAGCAAATCTTCTCTAGAAGAAGAGCAGTAAAATATTAAGAAAGGAAAAGATCAAGGAAAGGAGAGACTCAGGATTCTCAGTCTATATCATGATTTTACAGGGAAATATTAATTCACAGGAACATCCATGACCTGAGATTTTATAGTGTGCATGTGATCATTCAACTAGAATCCAACCACTAAATATGAGCAGAATCAGAATGTAGTTCATTGCACAATAAACATCTTTCTACCCCTTTCCACGTTACTAGAGACTCTGTAATGTTAATTGTGGAGAAACATTGCATTCCAATGGTTTTACTTTCTGAACCCTAATTGAGACTTTTAACATGAATATTACATGCAGGAAAATGTTAGCCAGTGGGATTCCTTAACCAATTTCCCTGGAGTCCTGAAACAAATGTCTATGTGTTTCTGATCATAAATGGATTGGACACCCAGCAAAAGACAGAAACAAGTTAACATTCAGTGGAATCTTTCCAGCCTACTCTATTTATATCTGTTATAACGAAAGGTGAAAATGCAATGGAATTGCAAATAGGAGATTCATTAGTGTTATATCTTGAAGAATGTTTGGTTAAACCAAAACAGTTTTTGTGAAAGAGACTTACCATTCTTTTAGGGTGCAAAACAATTGGTTTCCCCCACTGAAACCATTCCTTCCCAACTCTGTCCACAGATTAAAGTAAAACCAAAAGAGTCTGGATTCTTACCTTCCCCAAAAAGGTTTATTTTGGGGATGAAATAACTGTTCTCATTTCACAGTCTTGGAAAAATTAAAACTCTGTGTGTGTGTGGTGGCAGGTTGTGGGGAGGGGAGAGGGACAGTGGGGAAGGAGAGAAACAGAGAGAGAATACACAGATACACAGACACACATTCATCAAATATTTTAATACTATTAATCATTTCTGAAAAACCTTCCAAAATGATTAAGGAGTTGATTAAGCTAGGCTCTAAATTACTGGAAGTAATAAAATTATCACATAAAGTTTCCTTTTGCTGCTGTTGAACTCCATATAACAAACCAGTCTTCACTTTCCCTGTAGCTAAACAGCATCTTTATTTTTCAAAAAAGTGAAAAATATTGAAAGGACAAGTCAGTTGTGATTTCTTCTGAGGAATCTAAGTTCTTTCTTTGGCCATAGCCAGTCCAAAAGAAGATACTTTTTGTAACTGACTCTTGGAAACTGCATAGCTTTTCCAGTCTCCTCTTGGGTTCCAGATAGCTTTTGCCAGTTTGGAAGCTAAAAGAAAATTTTTTCTCCAAAGACAAGGAATGGAATTATTCTCATTTAGAGGATGCAATACCTTGCAGTGGAGAGATGCCTGTCACTAACTATATGAACTTGGGTCAGCCACTTAACCCTTATTTGTTTTCCCTTCATGCCAAATAGAGATAATATATTTCTCACCATCTCTATATGGTTTGTGTGAAGAGCAACTTGGTTCAATTTAATATTTCTTAAAATCCAGTTGCCCCCAGTGCACTCATGCTAGGTGATAAAGGGATAGAAAGATGTGCACAATAGCCTTTGTCCTCCAGGAGCTTACAAGCTAATAGAAGGATTAAGACAAACATGCAGATTTCAATAATGCAACGCAAAAAGCAATGAAGAGGAACCAAAAGAGGAACATGAGATATAAGAATTCAGAGAGAAGAAAGAGATCCTATCCCAGCAACTAGGCCATGACTACCTGTAAATTAATGAATGAAAATATCTGATTGTGGGGAAGGAATGACTCAGAAAAAGGCTTATATTGGATAAAATCTAATCACTATTCCAATGTAAAGGGAGACAAACATACATAGCGATGTGGATATTAATATAATTTTCATTGTCGTAAATGTAATGGTTCTCTAGCATTGTAAACTCTTCTCTCAGATGTCATCTGGGAACTCCTAATTCCCAAATCTAAATTCAGTCTTTGTCCATCCTGGCCTTCCCACAACCCTCCTTCCAGGGACCCTCTCTAGCTCTGACCTTGCACTGCCTTTTCCTGGGTTGCCTCTCACTGCTGACACTGACAGTCCCTTCCTTAATTCCCCTTCTTCCCCATGGTCTTTAAATAGCCATGCTCTACATGGTAGGATACTTCATAGCTTCCCTTCTTTTGCTGTGAACAGATTCCTATGGACAGTGTAATCCACTCCCAGAACATTAACTATCCAGCAGCATGCTACAGCTTACTGCAACCACATAGCAGCCTTTCCCTCTCTCCCAAGCTTCTGAGCCTGACAATAAACTTCCATCTCCATAGTTTTTGTTTGCTGCTTTCTCAGCCTGGAAGGCCCTCCCCACCGCAATCTGAAAATTCCATCTAACCACCACCCTTTTCAAGGCCAAAGTGAGAGGCCTCCTCCTTCTTTCAGCTTTCCTTAATTCCCCAGAGGGCAAGAAATAGTGTCTTTCATTTTTATTTAAACAAAGTCAATGGAAAGCATTTGGCTTTGAATTCAACAGATGAACAATAGGTGCTTGATAAAATACCATGAAATGACACATATTAATCTGTAGAGAATGGCTCCACTACATCTGTCATGAATTAATGCAATGAACCCAGGTCCCACCAAGTCTTGTGTCTAAAAGCAAATTAAACACAGTCCAGATTCTTATACACCTCCTTCCAGTGGCAAACTGGAATCTGCCACTTACGCAATTGACTTATATCAGTAAACTCTTTGACTCTACATCTCTACAGATATAAATGAGTGTGAGACCACAAATGAATGTCGGGAAGATGAAATGTGTTGGAATTATCATGGCGGCTTCCGTTGTTACCCACGAAATCCTTGTCAAGATCCTTACGTTCTAACATCAGAGAAGTAAGAAAAATCAGAACTTTTGAAACTGAGAATCTTTTGGTTTTACCAAGCCTAACTGGTGAATACTTTTGTTTGTCTCTGCAGCCGATGTGTTTGCCCAGTCTCAAATGCGCTGTGCCGAGAACTTCCCCAATCCATAGTCCACAAATACATGAGCATCCGATCTGATAGGTCTGTGCCATCTGACATCTTCCAGATACAGGCCACAACCATTTATCCCAACACTATCAATACTTTTCGGATTAAATCTGGAAATGAAAATAGAGAGTTCTACCTAAGAGTAAGTATCCTGAGGGCAGCCTTAGCTGTTGAGAAAGTTCCAAGTTTGTTGTTGTTGTTTAGTAGTAATTCACATAGAAAGAAAGCTAACATTTAAAGCGTTTTTTATGTGCAGGCATTGTGTAAGCCCTTCCAGTGTGCATTATCTCATTTAATCCTCTTGGTAATGCTTGGTCAGATTAATATTTATCTCCATATTTTACAGAAAAGAAAAGTAAGACTCAGGGAGATGAAGTAGCTTCTCTAAAGTCACTCAGATAAAAGTTGCACACTCTAACAGAGTTGTGTGTGACCACCAAAACACAAGCCTACACACACACACACCTCAAATAGATACCACAAATCAGTGATAGCTATTTAATTGTACATAGAAAAAATAATTCCTGGAGAGCTTTTCAAAAACGCTGAATTCCTTATTGTTACATTCGCAAGATTATTTACATCTGCACCAAAACTAACACCCAGAAGTATCTGAGAAGTGACCCCAACTCCCCACCCCCCGCACCATGTGTACAACAGATAGTTGTACCATTCTTGCAAATTTCCAGGCAGGCAATGTGAGGTGAGGTCACGTTTATGTTTTCCCTTTCTTTCATTGCCTATATGAAATCTTTCTCTGAATTCTGCCATTTCTCTCTCCACAGTGTCCCCTGGGCTATCTTTGTTTCCTTGTGTCTCTGCTTCTCTTCCTTTAAACTGGCTCTTAGCACCTCTCTAAACCCTCCAAGGGCTTCCCAGCAAATCTCCCTGACTCCAGTGCCTCAGCCTTCCAGTCCCCCCTGCAAAATCTTAGCAAGTTCATTTTAGGTTAAAATTCCGACATATTTCAAATACGGCTCACCACTTCATGTGAAAATGATGGCACCCCACCAAGCAGTTTGCAGGGTTACGGTAAGTCTTTCACGCTAAGGATGTTATTCATCCAGTTCCAATTTTCTCAAAACTCCTTTGGGCACTCTTCATTTTTAATCAGATTTTAAGGTCAATATTTCATTTTGAGAATATGAAAAGTAAATTGGGAAATTCATCCTCGTGGTAAAGTTTACAGATTTTTAATGTTTACTCGTTTATCCTGTTCTTTGATATATTAAGTTCCTTTCCAGCTCCAGAATTATGTGACTCTGTTTCTTTGCCAGTAAATTAGAAATGATTAATCTCTCATGACCAACTCCTGAAGAGAAAAACCCAACCCAAAATACAATCTATTACTATTCTTTTTTCTAATAACTAAAAATAAACTTCTTTAACATTTGATGTTTAAATTTGAGATATACTAGATATATGTAAGAAGTTTACTCTAAATGAATTTCACACAGTTCAGATAATAACAATTTAATAATTTTAACCCAAAGAAATAACATTATTTGTAACCCGTGGCAGTAAAATAGGTTCATCTCAAAATCATTTTTAAAAATAATTTTCCATTTTGAACTCTTAGCCGTAAATTAAGAAAATAAAATTTCTTAGCAGAGTCAACAAAGAGTTAAGCAAAGTACCTGCATGTTGTTTTTTTTTTTGCAATAAACATGGCACTTTTAAAGTTTTATGATTCATATCAGTGAACTTACTGACTTGATATTTTCAGATATAAATACAGTGTTTTTCTCAAGTAAAATCCTTTTTTATGGATGATATAAAACATTGCCAATTTTGATAATCCCAGAATTAAATACTACTATTTGAAACCAAAAAAGCATTTAAAATAGGAAGATATTTCAAGACTATTTATTATCACATAATTCAAAAACTAGTTGTATCAAATCCTACAAAATTTTTCCACTGAAATTCCACTTGCGCAGAGGGCATTTAATCATAAGACTCCATCAGCAGGCCTTAATTAAGCACCTATTATATACTCAGCTTCATGCTAGGTGCATGTAATACACAGTTCCTTACTTCAGAGAGCTTTAAATATTACTTTGCGGCATAGTTAACATCTATGAAAAAAGCAGAGGACAAATTTGTGTTTAACTCCATGCTCCAAGACATCAAAGAATTAATGTGGGCTGCAATAGTCAAAGAATGTTTCTTGAGAAACATGAGGCTGGACCTTATCCTTGAAAGGATCTGTGGGATATAGGATTTTATTTATATTCCTTTTGGGACAATACTGAGAAAATCATCTTCCCTAGAAAAGGGAACATATTAGAAAGAAGTAATACATGAAATTAAAGGTAGAATACCATCCTCCACCCACACCGACCAATATCTATCCTTCCTTACTGAGACTTATTTTTCTTCACAGTCCTTATCACCATCTTGCATAGTATTTATTTGTTTGTGTCACCTACTACCTACTAGAGTGTGAGTGTAATAAACAGAGACATTACCTGTCTGTTCACTCTTGTATGCACAGCACATAGAATGAATGGTACCTGGCACATTGCAGGTGCTCAAAAAATATTTTAAAATGAATACATTAATTCAATCAACATCTTCAAGGTATCACTGTTACCTATAAGAGGCAAGCACCATGCTAGGTTCTAGAGACATAGCAGTGAATAAAACCAAGCCAATTCCTGCCACAGTGGGGCTTATAGTTGAGACATCGAACAAGTGTTCACAAGTATGCTGAGCGTTACAACTGAGCACTGCAGATTGTTCATGAGTACACCACAAGTTAACCCCTAACCAAGGCAGCAGTGGTCTGGGAGATTCCTGGAAGAAGTAGATTTAAGCTGAAGACTAGCAACAAAAGACTAGCAAATGGAAGGAATAAAAAGCAGACAAGTTGATCTGGAACTCCAGGTGCTACAGGCAGAGTGACTTGAGAGGGACCTGGAGAGATGAGCAGGGCCTAGATCACACAATGCCTGACAGACCATACTAAGGGTTTCAAGTAGAGGAGTTGCTATCAGAGTCTCATGTTAAAAAAGATACCTGGCTGCACTGTAGAGCCCGGATTGGAGTGGAGCAAGAATGGAAATGGAGAGACCAGTCAGTAGCTCAAAAGATGGGGGACTAGTGTGGTAGCCAGTGAGTCCAAAAGAAGTGGACAGATTTATGAAGATATAGGAAGAAGGACATGGCTTGGTAACCCATTTGCTATGGGGAGGTGGAGGAGAAGGAAGCGTCAAGGATAACCTCCAAGTTTCTGTCTTGAGCAACAGTAAATGGTGGTACCATTTACTGAGATAAGGAAGAAGGAGCCAGTGGAGAGAGGAAGGTGAGGAGTTCAGTTTGGACATACTGAGTCCTGGTCACCATGAGACATCCAAGTAAAGATGAGTAGAGAATTGGATACGTGGGCTTGGAATTCATAATATAGACTTTTAAGTCACTGGCAGATATGTGATAATTGAAGCCATGGCTATGGATGAGATCACTCAGGCAAAGTATGTAGGAAGTAGGTGAGATCACTCAGATCTGGGCACTATTATAGTCATCCATTACCTCAGCCTACAGTTCTCTGGCCGTCTCATCCCCCATGACCTTCAGCTTCATGTCGCTCTGCCACCACCCCATGGCCACATGCTGGACTTTGTTATCATGCAGAACAGTTCCACATCATCATCTTAGTCTCAGGTGACCCCCTCAGTGACTGATTCTCTTTCCTCTTTTTCATGTCCTCACTCCCACTCTATGTGCTCTTCACCCTCACAGTGATGCTAATCCTCTGACCCCTCACCCACCATTTTCTTCCACTCCATCAACTTCTTGGTGGACCCTTGAACTACTCTGTCACCAACACCTCAATTCCCTGTCCAACAACTCTAGATCAATTACGTAATCCAAATCTATTTTCACACCCAGCTTGTCAGCACAGATTGGTAATACTATAAATCTCCAACTTCAGATGTGTCCTCAACAATCCTATTACTTTCTTTTATTTCTTCTCTTCAGCCACTGATCGCAAATGTCCCCATATTCTTTAAGTTCTTATACCCTTCATTTTCAGTAGGTAACCTCATCTCCTACTCTTCTGAAACCACTGAAACCAACAGGCATAAATTACTTGAACTTCCCATCCCATCCCTTGCAAACTTAAGTCCATGTGTTCCCCTTCTAACCTTCTCCTTTAAATTTTCCAAAGAGTGTTTCACTTCTATCAATCAAGGCCAACCCACCACCTGTATTCTTCACTCCATTTCCTCTGGAACCTTGTTCTATCAAACTCTAATATACCTCCTCCATATTTAACTTGTTTTCCCTCTAAATGTTGCCTCCTCTCTCTCTTCTCCCTTCCTAGCCAAGGTTCTTAAAGCACAGTCTGTAATCACAGTCTCTATTTTCTTATTTCCTAGTTATACTTCTGTCTTCTATTCTCACTACCCTACTGAAATTGCTCTGGAAAAAAGCCACCAACAGCATCCGTACTGCTATATTCAGAGGCATTTTTCAGTTCCAGTCACCCTCATCCTCCCCTGCTGTATTGAGCACTGCTTGCCATTCATCTGTTTGCCACTTAATTATCTATTTCTTCTCAGCTTCCTTCAATGGCTTCTCTTCTGCCCATTCCTTAAATGTTGGCCTCTCACAGACCCAGTCTTATCACATATACGTTCTCTTCCTTGGTTTAATGTCCACCTATTGACGTGACTGCTAAATCCTAATCCACTGTTTCTATCCCTGCTCTCCTCTTGGCGTTCAGATTCACACATCTACCTGCCTGCCTGTCCAAACTCATCTCCCTGCACTCTCCAGCACCCATCACATTGTTCATCAAAGTGAAACTGCATCCAGTTCTCCAGAACATCCTTCTTTACAAAACTCCCACTTATTCTGGGTGACTGTCCTCAGGCATTCAAAGGCCTTCCCTCAATGCTTCAGGGTCCCTCTGTTTTTCTCTGTGAATGCACACCTCTGTGTATCTTCATATATACCCTGCATATCCCTGTATATCTTAGCATTTGCCATATTCTATTGAAATTAACTACTTACATGCCTCTTCACCTTCTAGAATGTAGACATATCCACAATGTTGAGAAGTGAAAGATGACAACTTTATCAGTTCAAAAAATTATCAGATTCTCACATGAACTGCAGTCTCTATAAAGGCTAGAACTACTCAATAAAAGTGAAGAGAACCATTAACAGAGAGGGATGAGTAGAAAACAAAGAACTATCAAAAGAAAGCAGGTCCCTGTATCTGGAACTAATGACTATGTGTGTGGATAAGGGATAAGATCCAGAAGGATTAGAACCAAGAAGGGACTAAGTAATGACTTTAATCCTACCTCAAAATTCTTCACTTGGGCTTCCCTGGTGGCACAGTGGTTAAGAATCCACCTGCCAATGCAGGGGACATGGGTTGGAGCCCCGGTCCCGGAAGATCCCGCATGCTGTGGAGCAACTAAGCCTGTGCACCACAACTACTGAGTCTGCACTCTAGAGGCCATGAGCCACAACTACTGAGCCTGCGTGCCACAACTACTGAAGCCCACGCACCTAGAGCCCATGCTCCACAACAAGCCACTGCAATGAGAAGCCTGCGCACGGCAACGAAAGAGTAGCCCCCACTTGCCACAACTAGAGAAAGCCCACACGCAGCAATGAAGACCCAACACAGCCAAAAATAAACAAATAAATAAATAAAATTTAAAAAGTTCTTCCCCTAATTCTTATAGGAAGTGTATTCACAAATAATAGAAACTGCAATACAAGAAAAATTATTCTCTCACTCCCTCTTTTTTCTTTTATTTTAGCAAACAAGTCCTGTAAGTGCAATGCTTGTGCTGGTGAAGTCGCTATCAGGACCAAGAGAATATATAGTGGACCTGGAGATGCTGACAGTCAACAGTATGGGAACCTTCCGCACCAGCTCAGTGTTAAGATTGACAATAATAGTGGGACCATTTTCATTTTAGTCTTTTAAAAGAGTCCACTATAGGCATTTAAATCAGCCAAAGAATATTGTTATCTTAAAGCACTATTTTATTTATAGACATATCTAGTACATCTACATCTATATACTGTACACTCACCAATAATTCAAACAATTACACCATGGTATAAAGTGGGCATTTAATCTGTAAAGATTCAAAGTTTGTCTTTATTACTGTATGTAAATTAGACATTAATCCACTAAACTGGTCTTCTTCAAGAGAGCTAAGCATACTCTTTCCGGTGAAACTTGGATTCTTTTCTGTAAAAGTGGGACCAAGCAATGATTGTCTTCTGTGGTGCTTAAGGAAACTTACTATAGCTCCACTGATAGTCTCATAAGGAGGCAGCCATCATAACATTGAACAGCATGCAAGTTCAAGAATGAGTTTTTTAACTGCTTGTAAGAAAATGGAAAAAGTCAATAAAGATATATTTCTTTAGAAAATGAGGATCTATCACACTTGTGTTGGTTTTTATTTTCATGATCAGTCTAAATGTAGTTGTTTATTACATAGTAGTAAATCATTATCACATAGTATAGTGGTTTCTATAAGATATTTTAAATTTTGTCAGAAATTTTTGTTATGAATGTAAAAAAGCACAGTAATCAAAATTCCCCAAATGAATAAGATATCCCCTAGAAAATCATTATATTGAGAAATCTATGGGGAGGAGATGAGAAACAAATTCTTTCTAAACCACTTTGGAGTTAATCTGAAGAAGCAAACTCGGTGTACTAGTCAGTTTGAGTTGCTATAACAAAATATTATAGACTGGGTGGCTTATAAACAACAGAAATTTATTTCTCACAGTCTGGAGGGTGAAAATCCAAGATCAGGTTGCCAGCATGGTCAGGTTCTGGTGAGAACTCTCTTCTAGGTTGCAGACTCATATCCTCACATGGCAGAAAGAGAGCAAGAGAACTAATCCCATTCATGAGGGCTCCACCCTCATGACCTAAGTACTTCCCCAAGGCCTCAGGTTCTAATACTATCACATTGGGAGTTAGGACTTCAACATATGAATTTTGGGAGAACACAAACATTCAGTCCGTAACACTCAATAAATGTAATAACATTCCTGAATTCAGGACTTCCACAAGATGTGTAGCAAAATGAAGAAAAGTTATTTTTCTGAAAAAGTTTTGATTTCTGAATAAAATTAAAACCCTAAAACTTCACTAACATATAACTAAAATTTCTCATCTTTATATTTGTTGCTCACAGAGTAAAGAAATGGTGATGGTTGTTATTCTTGGCATCCAGATTGACAATGAACTAAGTCAAATTACCCTCCCTCCTAACTCTATGAAAACATTTTATACCTTCTTGTTTGTTTAAAATGTAACTGCTTCACTTTGATGTATTATATTTTTAAATAAAAATAAGTATTCTTTTTTTTTTTTTTTTAAACATCTTTATTGGGGTATAATTGCTTTACAATGGTGTGTTAGTTTCTGCTTTACAACAAAGTGAATCAGCTATACATATACATATGTTCCCATATGTCTTCCCTCTTGCGTCTCCCTCCCTCCCACTCTCCCCATCCCACCCTTCCAGGCTGTCACAAAGCACCGAGCTAATATCCCTGTGCCTTGCGGCTGCTTCCCCCCAGCTATCTACCTTACTACGTTTGTTAGTGTGTATATGTCCATGACTCTCTCTCGCCCTGTCAAAACTCACCCTTCCCCCTCCCCATATCCTTAAGTCCGTTCTCCAGTAGGTCTGCGTCTTTATTCCTATCTTACCCCTAGGTTCTTCATGACATTTTTTTCCCTTAAATTCCATATATATGTGTTAGCATACGGTATTTGTCTTTTTCTTTCTGACTTACTTCACTCTGTATGACAGATTCTAGGTCTATCCATCTCATTACAAATAGCTCAATTTCATTTCTTTTTTAAGGCTGAGTAATATTCCATTGTGTATATGTGAAAAATAAGTATTCTTTTAGAGGTTTTTTTCTGTGTAGCTAATAACAGCCAATATAATTTTTGTGTCCAGGAAAAAATTATTTGTAGCTGCCAGAGCAAAAACAACTATTTGCTTCTTTAAAAAGAAACAATCTAAAGTTGAGGAAACAAAAGACTGTTAAAATCATTCCACAAAAATATATGCAGTCAATTTTTCTCTTACATCCAATTTCAAAGCACATATGAATAACCAGATAACCTTGCCACAGAAACAAATGTTCCTCAAAGAGTTGACAAAATGTGCAGTAATTGTCAAAAAGAAAGTTCACCAAGAGACCAAGGAACAAAACACAAATTTCTTATGTGAATAGGGCACGGGATGGGCTTTTAAAGGATACAGGGGCATTGGAACAGTGATGAGAGAACAGGTGTAACCAGGAGTCAGACAAGGAAGCAGAGTAAACAACCAGCCACAACACAGCAGGACTGTTGCGTATGTTGTCACCCTGTCCACATGATTACTTATAGTCCACGTAAATTCAGGTGTGATCTAAACTTTTCCATTCTTAATCAATATACTGATTTTCCTACATATAGACACAGTTTTCAAGTCAGAGCTGGGAAAGATAAGAGTAAAAAAAAAAAATGCCTAAGACCTTACAACAGATTTTTTACTCTTAAGCAAGAAGGCAGTCTTATCTGTACCTCCACAGAGGATTGTAGGAGAAACAGGAATCTCTATGAAATATTTATGCATAAGTCCTGACCCTCCACCCCCACCTCTAAACATATATATAAAATTATAGAAGTATATATAATCTATATATTAAGAAACATAGATTACATATAGATTATATATACTTCTATAATATATTCTATAAATAATTTATATATTATAATTTATATAATTTAAATATAATCTATGATAAAATAATAATATATTTTATATATATATTTGGACCTACAGAAGCCATTAACTGCAAAAAAGATGGTTTCCCTTTCATCCCAAAGCTTAGTCCTATTCACAAATCATAAAGACATGAAAAGGGTTGATAAACTAGTGTCACTGATGCAATCCCTTTTTTTTAATTGTAAAATACACATAAAATTGACCATTTTAGGGCTGCCCTGGTGGAGCGGTGGTTGAGAGTCTGCCTGCCGATGTAGGGGACACGGGTTCGTGCCCTGGTCCGGGAGGATCCCACATGCCGCAGAGCGGCTGGTCTCGTGAGCCATGGCCGCTGAGCCTGCGCGTCCGGAGCCTGTGCTCCGCAATGGGAGAGGCTACAACAGTGAGAGGCCCGCGTACCAGAAAAAAAAAAAAAAAAAAAAATTGACCATTTTAAAGTGTACAATTCAGATTGCAATGTTATGCGAATATCACTACTATCTAGTTCCATAACATTTTTGTCACTCAAAAATAAATCCCATACCCACTAGCAGTCACTCCTCATTCCCCCCTCCCACAAGTTCTGGTGTTACCACTAATCTACTTTCTGTCTTTATGAATTTGCCTGTTCTAGACGCTTCATACAACTAGAATCATACAGTAAGTGGCCTTTTGTTTCTGGCTTCTTTCACTTAATATAATGTCTGCAAAGTTCAGCCATGTTGTAGCATGTACCAGACTTCATTCCTTTTTATGACTGAATAATATTCCATTGTATAAATATACCACATTTGTTTGTCCATTCATCAGTGGATAGACTATAGTTGATAGGTTGTTTCCACCTGTAATTTCGTTTTATCTGACTATTCATCTACTAATTCCTAGACTATTCATAGATTAGGAATATAATCCTAGTCTATTAGACATTATTAGACTATTATTAGACTATTAGACTGTTACATGTCTATCCTAGACATATAGATTCCTAGACTATTCATCTACTAATTTTACAGCCTAAATCACCCATTTTTAATTTCATTTTTAACTAAAATGAACAGCAAGTGAAAAATCATTTTTCATTCACAGAAGCAAAGTCCTGGAAAGAACTTTGAAAAGCTAACACATGAGTTCCTTTACAGGTACAACTGTCCTCAGTAAACATAAAAATCTCATGCGCTCTTTAAATGTAATTTGAAATTCAAAATAAAGTAAATATCATCACTGAAAACAAACCAAAGCAGTAAGACAAAGCTGTGCTTTGTTTTCAAACTACACATTACTCCTTCCTCCCCTCCTCCATGAGAATCACTGATGTAAACCAGCTCCCATAGATGAGAATTATGAAAATAATTCATCATCAGAATCATAATTATTCAGCAGCAAACTTCATTGAGCAACTTCTATGGTAATTTCTTCCAACATCTAACAGCCTGATGAAGCATAGAAGAACCAGGGTTCTAGTCTCAGTTCTAACCTTAACTAGCTGTGAGACTTAGCTTTTTGGGACCTTGGTTTCTTTATCCATAATACTGGGATATTGAAACAAGGTGTTTTTCCAGCTTTAAAAACTGTACCTATTCCCTATGCCAGAGCTGCACTGAGAGAAAAGGTGACTCTATTTGCCAAACTTTTTAAAGCATTTGAGTATTTTTGTATGTAGTGGCTGTTGGGAAGCACTGGGCATTGGTGAAAAAGAAAACTATAGCTCCTACCCCAAAACAGGTCTTCAAAATGAGGGTTCGCTACTGGGGACAAGGACATGAGAAATAACACAACTTAGCTATAAATTATTTGAATTACAATTCAAAATAAATATTTTTAGTATTCACTGTTAAATCGTGCATGTTTTACTCCTTTCCACTGATTCTAACTGAAGTATTATTTCTCATGTTAAACTGAAAGTCATTTTACATTGTTTCACTAGCAAAAAAAAGTCCAGCCATGGGTTCCCCCACTTCCAAACATGCTTCCAGGAAATTCACATGTTCCTACTAAGTAAGCCTCAATAATGAGGACTGAACTAGTCATTTCCATCACTTCACCATTCCAGTGCCCATACCTGGATTCTCAAACTTCGTGCTCTCTGACTGGACAGTGTTGTTTTCTGATAGCAGTTAGGAAAGACCTCTTGGTTTTTAAGACTTCTCAGAAAGGAGAACACCTTCACTTCAGCTGCCAAATTTCCCTCATAAATAGCTGCGCTTTTTTTGACAGCTTGCAATCTCCATCCCCTCTAAACTTAAAATCAACCATTACATATGCTTCCTTTTAATAATAATAGGATTCTAAACTTAGATGCCACCTGGTCAAACCATGTTATTAAGACTTGCTCAAGGTCACAGTTTGTTGAGCAAGATCCCTGTGCCTTGAATGAAGGTCTTATGACTTAGATTAGGGCTCTTTTCATTGGCCATGCTCCAAATTTCAGCAACAACAAGCAATCCCCTTCCTTCCAAGGCTTCTTCCTGCAATGCCCACCCCAAATTGTGGACCAGCTTTGCTCGTTGCCATGACTAGTTGTCACCACTGCTGTTAACTGCAGTCGGATTGAAAAAGCACAGATACCAACTTGATTCTGATTTACTCTGTTAAGCTTTAGCTCATTTGTTCTTTTTAAAAACTCCAGAGAGGTGGAAATAATTGTGTTACACAAAATACTCCTGAACTCTAGAAACTGAAATTCAAGGACCAATCATGTAGACCTTACTATACTTGAGAGGATAGCAATTTCTAAAAGAAAAAAAAAAAGCCTATTCCTAAAGATAAAAACAGAGATCTCTCTATGGGGGATCTTTGAGAGCAACAGTAAAGATGGAATGGGGCTAGCATTATCCTTGTTCAAAAGTTAGACCAAAAGGCTTAAAGAGTCCTTCCTTCCATAAGATCAGTGAAAGGTAAGGGGTTAATGAAAGATTACTGCCATTCTTGACATTGGTTAATATGCATTAGGTGATTACTGAAGGAGCAAACAATGAACATCATTACCTCATCTCCTAAAGGATTCTTGCTTTAGAGGCTTGAAATAAGATAAGAGATACCACATTTTATTAACAACTCAGCCCTCAATGGGGCTTTTGTTTCTTTCAAAATGTTTAAGTTAAAATGACCTCCCCCTGCAAATTAGGGTTTTTTATTGTGATTAAAAATATATAAATATTGGAGGGTGGAAATCACCTACAAACCAATCCCCATTTTTATCTAAAAAATTGTATTCATCTCTACCACTCTGCCTCTGCAAGGAAGGTGTTTTAGTGAATCTAAATGATGGAAATAGAAACATTGTTCAATACCCTACGACCACCTGAACACAACCCAATGGGATTATTATTTGGGGGGAAGCTTCACAAATACAAGTTTATTGTTGAACCTTGTTTCCACAATGCAAGCAGTTGCTTATGTTTTGAATAGCCATATATGCTTCTAACTTTCTAACTCTTCTTTTAAAATATAGAACAGCTGCTGGTCTGCTCATATGTTATGCATAAGAAGCCCACAAGGGACAAAGCCTTCCATTAATATGTCGAATTATTTTTAACACATTTATATTTCTATCCTGAATCATCATCTCAGAAAGATGGCAAGTTTCCATCTTCCCAGCTGGGGGGAGCACCTGCAAAATACAAGCACAAACTGTGACACATCTGGTACCAAAAAACCAATCTTGTTTCATCTGGCCAGCAGACTAAAATATCAAGATCGTTGAACAGAAACAAGGCAAAAAGTTAACTGCCATTTATATGTAGTCAACACAGATGTCTAGTTAAGCTGTTTATATTGTAAGCGCATGTGTATGTTAACGGAGCACAGACCCCTTTAATAAGCCAGAGTTGGAATATAAACGCAAGAGAATTTTAAAGACCTGAATGCAATAATTCAGTTCTTTTTTATCTTCCCATAGAAACTAAATTAGTTTCATCCAAATCTCAGCACTCTTTTTAAACAGATGCATATAACACGAATAATTTTGTTGCATAGCTCCAAATTGTTTATTTATTTCCTTTAAAACTGTATTCTATCTTTTTGTATCTTAATATTTAGACTGTTTCTTTAAGTGGTAAATTACTTGCACATGACTTAAACCAGGTGTCCTGGTTTCTGTTGCCTCAAAAGAAGACCCTGTTACAGAACTTAGTCTTGGTAGTTTGACAGGTTAACTTAGGAAGCACAGGTGAGAAACTAGGGAAAGTTGAGTCAGGGAAGGGAGAGATGCCAATCAATGAGTGAGTTAATGAGTGGGTCACTTCTGTGGGCAAACTAGCACTTAGTATCTTTGGGGATCCTCTGAGAAATAGTGTGGAACTCACCTCAAAAGCATCCCACCAGAACCCGCCTAGACTGGGCTGTTTATCTGCAACTCCCATCCCTGTGGTGAGGGTCACCTCCTGGGCCACTAATGCCACACCCACTTATAACTACCTGCAGGTGGGTGAGCTTCCTGGCACTGGACAAAGCCCTCAGGCAGAGGAGAAGAGAAACAGAAGCTTGATAGGGGAGCTTGTCAGTGAGCTAGAAACTCCTACTGCAACCCCCAGTAAGCTTCTGTTGCTGAGGGGATGTCTGGTGGGCAGCAATATCCACACTGCTTGGAGTCTGACAACAGAAGCACATGTAACTGGCCTGATGGCTTCATACCTCATGAGTCTTTCCTTAACCTTTTTCTGTTGGCTCTCTACCTTTTTTTCCCCCTTTCTTCCTTTCTGTAGAGAAAACTCTAGTCTTCTCCTCTGTGTATCACTCACTTAGCAAATCAGGCACCAAACATGTCCATTCGATGCAAAGACACACAAGACATTACATAAAGTGGTATTGTATACTTAACACCATGAGCCTATCTAATTCCAGAGCACATCACAAGTCCAACTACAGAGTATTATATAAAATTGGTTGCCCTTCAAAGATGAATTTTCAAGGAACCTAGTGAAGCTAAAACTTCAAGGCCCTTGCCTTGCACCAATCCTTTCCAAGGCCCTGAAGGGATCCTACAATGTGTTCACAGTGTCATATTATTTTTGTAAAATTTGAAAAAGTAATACATTTTAGCTGGATGGGTTAGTATTGATCTTTCCTCTTAGGTTCCACCCTTCACACTTCTCCTCATGTTAGGTAGCACTGGGACGGTCACAAGGATTTTTGGGAATCCAGCCCAGGAAATTGAGTTAGGAGGGTACATTTAACTTGGCCTTAGTGGAATATACCTATATAGTTCACAGTCACTTCTATGTATGTTTAATTCCAGTTCCTGTCTGGTGTAGGAATAGCTTCTAAAAATATTCCTACCACCTTCTGTGTTGATTTTACCTGACAGCATGCACAGAGTCTCAAGGCCAGGGGTCCTATCACAATTTAATGTGTCCTACAGTATCCAGCACCAGAGTAGGTAGTAGAAGAAAAACAAGTCTTGAAATATGCAGAGCCAGAAGCTAATCTATGGAATATTCTCCCAATCACCAGAGGTATAAAATGAAAAGCAGAGGATTTGGTTTTTATTCAATGCCTTTTCAAGAATATATTTAATTATGTAGCATAGGCAATTATAAATGCACCATACCATGAAAATATTTTTCATGTATTTCTATAAGAACTCACTAGAAATTATTCTGACAATGAGAAGTGAATTATAACCCCCAAAACTCTGTTTCAGATAATACCAAAAACTGTAATTAATTGAGACGAAGAAATAAATTTCAAATAGAAGTAATGAATAGACTCTTGCGTTGATCAAATTAACGAAAAGGAATGAATCATGTGAACACACTGGGAAGGAATTTAAGTGTCCTGCTACTTTGATATGAACACTAACACCAGTAAAGAAAACATAAAATTGTAATTTTACTACCACAACAAGGGCACTGTCAACTCACTAGTTAGTGTGGCCATTTCAAAGGGTGTTTAACATTAGTCCCTGCACAAGAAAACTTAGAGTGATTTAGAGTTGTACATATCTTATGTGATAAAAACTTGATAGGGGTTTCACAAATTTGACAACAATTCTAAAAATTTGTATATCATTGCCAAAATGGCTTGTGAAACCAAGGAAACCTTTCTGTAAACTGTCAATTTAACATTTTTTCTCAACCATTCTAGAAGATAGAGTTATCTTTCTATTGTCTCTGTAAGAAAGGACTGTATAGCACAGGGAACTCTGCTCAATACTCTATAATAACCTAAATGGGAAAAGAACTTGAAAAAGAATAAATACATGTATATGTATAACTGAATCACTTTGCCATTCACCTGAAACTAACACAACATTGTTAATCAACTATACTCTAATATAAAATAAAAATTAATAAAAAAGAAATGATGTTACAAAATTATTGCCATAGGCAATCAAACAGCATTTTTCCAAAAAAATGTAGGGGAAAAATTATTACAAAGGAGTTCCTGGCAGCTAATTAATAAAAAATATTATTTTCCCAGACTGTGATATTTGCTGTCAGCTTTTAAAATTTGTGATTTCTTTTGCTATTCTAAATAAGAATTCACTTTTGTGTCTAATTTTGCATTTATAATTTTGTATTCTTTCCCTTAAAGTGAGCTTCTAAATATGTATAAGTTTTGCTCAAAACCTGGATACATCCCTAATTGCATGAAGTCGCCCTGTGCCTAGCATATATGCGGCTTTTGTGAAAATAGACAAGGACATTTAATCTGGGCCTTGGAATATTTGAATAGGCAGGGAAAAAAGGTATAGGAGATGACCCTTTATTTCAAACTTAACACCACAATGTACAGGCATCAATTAATCTTGTTAATAACAATTGTGTATTTAAGAGTTGCTAATTTCTGACTCAAGCTCAAAAGTTCAAAAGTATATTTCAACCTCTGGCCTCTATTAGATGTGTTCTTGTAGTGATTCAACATTCTGTTCCCCCTGTTTGTCTCTTAGCAGCAATTATCTGCCTTTATTTCCTAATCTGGTGATTAGCCATTAAATATTCACTGGGAATCCACTATGCACAGGGCACTGTGCTAAGTACTAAGGGAGCAAAGGTAAATATGACATAATCCCTGGCCTCAAAGAACTTACAATATGATTAGAAAATTAAACACAATAAATTTGGGTTCAATTTGTTTTAAGTAGTCACTATTTATTGAGCACCTATATTTATTGAGGTGCTTTCAGTCCATTATCTCATTCCTCATATTCATCCAATGAAGAAGGAATTTTTAGCTCCATTTTACTGGTGAAGAAGCAGATTCAATGACTTGCTTAGGGTCAAATATCAAGCAGGGGCAGGACCATGACTGGAAACAAGACCCATCTGTCTCTAGAGCCTTAATATGTTCTAAGGGGAGCACAGCTGAGAGCATTTAACCCTGCCTGGGAGATATCAGAGAAGGCTGGGCTGATCTTAAAGGTGGAATAGGGTTTGTCCCAGTAAAAAAAGGGTATTCCAGCAGAGGGGAATTTACACACAAAGGTAAGGAAGTAAAACACAACAAGGGACATGTCAAGAAACCTCATAAATCTTGTAGTTCCTAACTTAACAAGATCCTGACTCCTAATACTAAACAATGTGGTAACAAATCTCACTCCATCCATCAGTTTTTTCATTTCCCCAACCTTTCTTTCTTTCTTTACTTCTCTCCTTATTTTATTCTTTCCACAAGCATGGATATGAGGGCTGTTTAAACACCCTTCCTGCATTTAATGAACTTAGTTTATTGGGGGAAACAAATTAATTAAATAATCTCACAAACAAATGTAAAATTGCAATTATGACAGAAGCTACCAAAAAGGCAGGTGGTGCTCCAAGAGCCTATAATAGGAGGAAATCAAATGACCTACCATGGCATCCCTTGAAAAATGTCTCTAGAGATGAGCTCTTGAAGATGAGTAGGAGGTAACTGAATAAAAAGGGAGGGAAGGGCTTCCCTGGTGGCACAGTGGTTGAGAGTCCGCCTGCCAATGCAGGGGACATGGGTTCGTGTCCCGGTCTGGAGGGATCCCACATGCCGCGGAGCGGCTGGGCCCATGAGCCATGGCCGCTGAGCCTGCGCATCCAGAGCCTGTGCTCCGCAAGGGAGAGGCCGCAACAGTGAGAGGTCCGTGTACCGCAAGAAAAAAAAAAAAAAAAAGGGAGAGAAGAGCCTTCAGATAAGGATCTACATACACAAAGGCCCTTTGGAGGGAAGAAGTATTTTGTGGGATGGAATACAAGGGACTGGAATGCCGGTGTAGGTGAAGCTGAAAATGTAAGAGGTGGCCTGATAGGAGATAAAGCTAGACAGGGTACCACTGAAGAATTTGTCTTTATTCTTAGAAAAATTGAAAACTATTTAAATATTTTAAGCAGGTAAATAATGTCATCATATTTGCACTTTGGTAAAACACCCTTTTACCTTGAGATAGACTGGAAGGGGGTCAGAATGGATGCAGGTTAGAAGACTATGCAAGCAGCCCAGGAAAAGCTGATATGCTAACTTGGACAAAAGTATTGGTGGAGAGCATGAAGAGAAATGAACAGATTCAATATACATAGGAGACAAAGGACTTAATGACAGGTTGCATACGGATAATAAGGGAGAAGGACATGTCAGGAATGAGCCTAAGTTTCTGGTAGCCCAATAGGCAGACAATTGTTTCCAAGCAGAGATTCAGGAACCGAGTTTCTTCTATTTGGGACCTCTACTCCCTGCAACTGATGGCTTCCAAGGTCCCTGTGCTCATCTACATCAAGAGGTAGATCAATGGCGGGTTGAAAGTGAGAACATTTTATGGGGCAGGACTGGAAGTGGCTTACATCGCTCTGCTATATCCCTTTGGCCACACTTGTGAGGAAGGCTGGGAAATAGAGTCTAGCTGTGTATTCAAAAAGAAGGGCAAAGGAGTTTGGTTACTAGCTAGCAGTCTCTGCATCAATGGAGAAGCTAGAAAGTGAGTACGGTTGACCACTGAACAATGCAGGGGTTAGGGGTACCAACCCTCTGCCCACTCAAAAATCCATCCAGCCCACCTTATACTCCATATCTGAGGTTCCACATCTACTGATTCAAGCAACTGCGGATTTTGTAGTACTATTTTATTTACTACTGAAAAAATTTGCATATAAATAGACCCATGCAGTTCAAACCCATGTGGTTCAAAGGTCAACTGTATATTCTTAAGTATGGCAATGGAAGTGTTCCACTGGAGCAGAGAACAGTTTTCTAACTCCTTGATTATTTTTTAGTTTCACTTATTTTTCTCTATATCCCTTCTCTTTAACATACTTCTTGTGTTCAAGGGTAAGTAGAACACTTTACTTAGTTCCACACTTGTATGTATTCATTTTTAATGAGGGCAAATCACCTTTTCAATACCTATTTATTCATTCAATGGATATTTAAATGTCTACAGTTGTCTCAGTCTAGTTGTTTACTCCTTGTCCAAGGATGGCAGAAAGAAAACTATTCTTTTATTTAAAAAGGGTATCAGTAATGGGTTTTAAATTTATAAGAAAAATGTTTATGTACAAATATGATTATTTTAGTGTCATTTCTAATAATCAAACAAATGAAAACAGTTTAAATGTATAATAATGGGGGAATGGCTAAGTTTAAACTATGGCACATCTATACGGTGGGGCATTATGCAGTGATTAAAGTGTTAATAAAGAGATTTTTATGGAATGGGGAATATTTGTGATATAGTATTAAGTGGACAATGTAAGAGGTACTATCTCAATTACATAAATATATGTATGGAACGAAAAGGGACACCAAATATTAACTATAGTTATTTCTGGGATAGGATTAAAAGAACACTGTATTCTCCTCTCTGTACCTTCCTATATCTGCAATTTAATTTTTTTACAATTTTAAAAAATTAAAAGCAAACTCAAAAAAGCCATAGGAATCTTGGAAATATGATAGGTAATCATAGCCAAGCCATATTAAAGCTTCCTAAGCAAAAATGGACATTAAAGCTGAAGGTTCAGTCTAAAATTTGTGAGGGGGTTACAAGAATCTTCCATATGAGTGCTTGTTCAATAGTAGTAAGAGCCCACCAGTCCCATTAATTGGGGGCTTCAACATCTTGGTGACCTACATGCAGCCTATGGGATGGGTCCATCAGTGCTGACCTGGTAAGGCAAAGCCAAAAAGAAGAACTCAGACCAGAGAATCAGACTTTGGTAGATGAGGAGGCATAACAAAGCCAAACCTCCTGGTAAGAGAGAATCAGGGGGAAAAGGCCGGCCTTTGGCTACATCAGCGGTCCCCAACCTTTTTGGCACCAGGGACCAGTTTTGCCACAGGCCGGTGGGGGGCTGGGGATGGCTCAGGCGGTAGCACAAGCGATGAGGAGGGGCAGATGAAGCCACTGGCTCAGCTCATCCGCCGCTCACCTACTGCTGTGCGGTCCCGTTCCTAACAAGCCGTGGCTCGGTACTGGTCCACAGCCTGGGGATTGTGGACCCCTGGGCTACACAACAGCAGAGCAAGAGGTCCAGATGTCAAACAAGTAGATGCAAAAGGCAAAAGCTGCAGGAGCAGTTTTTATTCATAAGTGCTTATTCAGAAGTGAGGGTCGGGAGCAAAGGATTCAGGTGCCGGGAGTTCATATTAATCTCCTAGGATGGAATTTAGCCCAGGGCCTCAGGTGAAAATCTAAGGCATGCTTACAAACATCTTAACAAACAAACACCATAGCTTAGTGTTACCAAATCTGTGTTACCCTTTTCCAAGAAAGGCATTTTTTAATGCTGAGATATTTAAATAGTAATGACAATAACATTTCCTGAGCATCTATTGTATGCCATAGACTGTGGCCTCACACCATGCTAAATGCTTTTGATGCTTTACAGATACTATCTCATTTTATGACAGGGGCATTTCTGTCCCATTTGAAAGATGAAGAGACTGAGTCTTGGAGAAGAAACTGGCCAAGTCACACAGGGAGAAAGTGGTGGAGCCAGGTCTATGACCCAAGTCAGTTTGACACCAAAGCTCATAGACTTAACCACCTCATTACTGGTGAGTGGCTAATTTTATGTGGACATGGATATTTTCTGTGCTTCTTTTTAAAAACATGTCAGTAAACCACAAATCCTGTCTACCAGGGATGAGGCTAATAGACACCATGGGTGAGTAAATTACATTAAGGGCTTTGGTGCCTGTTAAAGGAATATTACTAATAAAAAAAAACTACTTATGAGAGTTAATTTGGAAAATAAAGAAGTCTTCTCAGCATTCCTAACATTACAACATAAGGTCTGAAGATGACTCTTCTTCATCTCTAGCTGAGGTAAATAGGGAGTAAATGGAAAGTTTATGCTAGGGATAGCTAAGGCAGCCATGAAAATTAGCCTGGATTCAGGAAGGATCTAAATGGAATAAGCAAGGCATTAAGCAATTAAGATTTCTAATTGAAAACACAACATACAGCCCTTATGTGATTCTTTGGATCACTGAAACGTACCCTCTTTAGACCAAACATCTGAATGACACTGTTAAATATACGTATAAAAAAACCTTTATAGTGCAGTAAACATTTCTGTGGACTGAAGCATAAAATCGATTGGGCAAAGTTGAACAATGAATAAAAGAGTAAATACTCCTTCGTTTGCTTCTTAGAGATTTATGTAGAGCTGTTGAATATCAGTTGCAACTTAATAACACGCTTAGGTTTTTTTTTTTTTTAATTTATCAAGATTTGACATGTTTTCGTCTGTTGAGTGAAAGCTCATGCAATTAGCTGTGCAGAAAGCTACAAACACACCCAGGCCACTTTACCTTAGCAGATGTAACTGCAAATCATCCACTGAATACTCTCCAGCACTGGTCAAATCTAGTAGACCATTCCAAAAGTAACCATGGGGCTTTCAGTACATATCATTTACTTCCTCCTGTTCAAAAAAAAAAAAAAAAAGGTTAATCCATTCAGCAGCAATTCTCATCCTTTTCTCAAGAGATGTTTTAAATATTCTGTGATTAAATTATGCAAAGAAAATAGAAAATAAGTGATATTGCGAATGTCATTAAATGGCAGTGGGGAAGTCTCATAGCAGCCCATGATCACCTTGGAGCGGGGTAAAAATCAAACATCTGCTCAAAAACACCAAAGAAATTTTGGTTTTGTTTGGTTTTATTTTTTTTACTGGTCTGAGGGCATATCTGAAGATTCCATTTGCAAGTCACTGCACTGATATCAAGATACACTTTACATTCTATGAGTGTGCTTAAAGGAGGGCAGAGTAAGTTTTGATGTCAAATAAATCGAACTAGAGGATAAATAAAAAACAAGAAATGAAAAATTATGAAACACAAAGCTGTTTAGCTCTGCCAGATGCTTCTGTAGCAAAGAAGGAATCCCAGCAAGTCAAATGCATGCCCTGTTATCTTCCCAATAGCTTCAGTAACGAGCTATTTGGTGTGGAAGCAAGCTTGGGCCCTAGCTCTTGACAGTTTTATAGCCCGTGGTCAAAGTTTTCAACAGCACTTGAGCAGGCGTGACTAGGCAGCTAGATTATACATACTGACTTTCCACTTGCAGATACACAATATTTACTTTACAGGGTGAGCCAGTAAACCTGCTGACCAATTAGGCCACAGATCTTTCATGCCTCATGAAAGCTAAGCAAAGACTGAATATAAAAATCTCAGAAATGCATGCAAACTGGACTTTCCTTTAATGTGTCTTCATATAATCTCCACAAAAAAGAATGTCAATGACCAACAGTCTTCAGAGCCACTTCAGTGTAAAAAACAGAGTGTCTTTCAAGCGAAGAGTTCTAGTTCATTGGATTTATGGAGACCCACATTCATATGGGAGATAGGATCAAACTTCAGAAAACAAGGCAATTTTATAAGAAATCTCCTGAACTCCTCTAACCCCTCTGTTATTTGGCCTGTTATTCAAGTCTCTCCACAAAAAATTTTCCAACTTTTTAAGCCAATATCTCCTTCAATGAATTCTCTCTTCTAGCCAAATTGATCTTCTCACGGTCCCCTGGACATGTGATGTGTATTCCTACCTCGCTGCTCCATCTCAAACCATCAACCCCTACTTAAAATGTCATTATCTCCTCCCTATCTCTCCTTGCCCAGCCACCTATAGGCCACTTCTCCTTGAGTGGCTGCCTTACTGCAAATTCAACACATCTACTACCAAGACTATATTCTTCTTAAATTTCCATCACTAGCACCATCATTCTTACATCTCAGCCAGGCTCAAAACCTTGAACAGACTTTTGAGTCTCCTTCTTCTTCCATACATCCTATATTTAATCAGTCACCAGGGCCTGTGGATTCTAGCATTGTTATATCTCTTGCAAATAACCACCTGCCTTTTCCATTTCCACTGCCAACACCCTTGCTCAGGCCTTCATTTCCTCACCTGGATCATTTAAAAAGTTTCCCACTGTCCTCTCTGTCTCCAATTTCTCCACCTTTAATCCAATCTAGACACCTCAGCCAGATTAATCTTCCTAAGTACAGCTCCGAGTCACATGACTTCTCTGTGTAAATACCTTCAATGGAATCCCATGGCCTAGTAAAGTTTAATTTAGGAGTTGGCCCCAAGAGCATTTCCCAATAAACTTTCTGCACTGAAATCTTTATCTCAGAATTTGTGTTCAGGGAACCCAACCTAAGACACCCAAACACCTTTCACATCTTTCACTCCTGTCCTCCATATAGCCTACATTCCAGTCAGACTGGGGGAATCTGCCATCCTTAAAGACACTCCATGTGTTATCACTAACTCATTCATCCACAAAGTATCTACTGAATATCTGAAATGTTCCAGGCTCTATAAGAGGTATTGACCAACCTAAAGGGATATAGACAAGTAAACAGGCCATTAGAATACAGTATGAACAGTGATTTCCCAGCTGAGTCCAGAGGCAGAGCAAGGGAGAAGAGCGTGCTAGCTGGGAACTGTGTGCACAAAGTCCTGGAGATGGGAAAACTCACCTCAGGAGTCTGTAAACTGCAAGAGCACTTCAAAATGGCTGACGCTCAGGGAGCCTGAGTGGTGGTGGCAAGAGATGAGGCAAGAAAAGCCAGCAGGGCCAGAACAAGAAACGCAAGCAGCCTTACTTAAGGATGTAGACACTTTGCCTTAGGGCAAAGGGGAGCTATTAGGAGGCTTTAAGGTAAGAAAAAGCATGATGGCATTTGTACTTTAGAAAGACTCCTCTGCCTGCAATGTAGAGAAAAAATTAGCTGGAGGAAAGCTTGAAGGCAGACGGCTACTATAGTCATCCAAGCAAAAGATGATGGAAAGCTGACCCAAGGAGGTAACAATGGAGACAGAGAGACCTGGACAGATTCAGGAGATATTAAGAAACTATAATATAAAGGGCATGATGATTTATCATATGGAGGGTGCTGGGAAGGGAGGAGTCAAAGATTAAACAATGTTTCCAACTTGAATAACTAGATGTACATTATTCATTGAGATAGGCAACACTGAGGAAGATGCATAACTGGGGAGAAAGATAAGGAGTTCAGTTTTGGTCATGCTGGACTCAAGGTATTTAAGTAAGAGTTGGATATGCGGGTGTCAACAGAAGAGAGGTATAATAGGTTTGACCTTCAAGAGAGCAGCCTGGCTAGAGGCACAGGTGAGGCATCATCAGCATACATATGGTCATAGAAACCTGGGGGTGAGGTTGAAAAGAGCTGTCAGAAAAGCAGGGAGAAACCCAGTGGAGTGTGGTGTCATGAAGCCAAGAGAACGCTTCAAGATAAAGCAAAGGGTCAACAGTGTCAAATATCGCTCAGGCCAAATAAAATAAGGACCAAAAAGATTGTCCACTGATTATAAACACATCTGTGGTTTTGCTCAAACTATTCCACAACCAGAAACCATAGAAACATTTCCCATCTTTCTTTCAAGGATCGTCTCAAATTGCCTCACATTTGCATGGTGATTTATTGAACATCGTCACATGTTACCTCATTTACTGACTAAGATTTCGAGGGTTAAAACCATCTCTTATGTATCTTGGCATCTCTCTCAGCTCATTAAAATGTGGATGCTGTAGGTTCAGAAAAGGAGCCAAATTTGCAGGGAAAGCTCCATGAAAGAAGAGAATCCATGGATGGGAAGAGCTGGTCCACAGACCAGAACTATTGTTTGTCCCTGTCAGCAAGATGGCACAACTAAGACAAGTCTGTGTCCTCGTGAGAAGAGTCATGAAGAATTGCCCTTGACTGTTTAAAAAAGGAACACCAGACAGTCAGTCTTTATCCTTATATGCAAACTTATTGAATGAAATGATGGTGACAAGGCCATCCTGCCTTTTCACCAAGACATTAACCTCATGGACCAGTTTAGAATTAGATCTGGAGCAAAATGCCCACATCCCCCACACACTGACTGACCACACTCACTCCAAAAGAGAGGCCATGAGCAGCCACTGATATGGACGCATTCATCTTCTGACTGTTCTTTTTTCTGGAGGGCAAACATCTGAAAAGGAAAACCTATTTGAATAGGTGTAACTGCCAACTTCACTTACCCCTTCATAGTTAATGAGCCTATTTTGTTTTATGGGTGCTTCAAAAGAGCTGACAGAGAGGAGAGACAGCTCTGAATGGAAAACAGCTTGCTGAGCCCTCATTGTGAGGTGATGGCTTGCCTTGTCATGCCCTCTCAGACCTATATTTCAATGATTCCCCTTTCAAACACTGATCGAAACCCAAAGGAAAAGAGAATTCTCACTCTCCTCCAAAGTGTCAACATGTTAGAATATTTCAAGGCAGCTTGAGGAAGATTCAGCCACCAGCACAGTAACAGTTAAAGCAGTAGTGATGTGGTACATTTTTTAAGACACTCAGCCCAGACCTCCAAAACTTGCTGCTCAGCAAGTTGCCCTCCCCCATCCCTGCCTACACAACATTCTTCTTAAGTTCTCAAGAGGCCCTGGCATTTAGAACATTGGCAAGTATTTACTCAATGCCCAGAAGAGTACCTTCAAAATGGTGGGTGCTTGATAGTGGTGACATTCAACAAATAGTCCTTTAAGCATTAGCTTTTTATAAATGGAGTGAAGATAAAAGTTAAAGATAAAAATTCCTAGCAGCTTCTGTCTGCAATATGTTGCCTAAAGAAAGTTCAGTTCAGTAAGACGTTAATAATATAATAAGCCTATTAATATTAAGTACCACAGGAGTTCAGGAGTTCCCCTCTTTTCAAGTCATTTTGTCATTCAGCATTGCCTCCATATTAATATTGCACATAATATTGCAAACTTCACTTCCGGATGACTTTACCCCTTATACTGTGGTTTCCACTGACAACCCTGAGTGGGTTAAAAACAGATGATCCATTTTACACCGGTCCATTCTACAGGTGTCCAAGCATGCATGGCATCATTAAAGTGGGACCAGCTATGTAAGGAGAGCATTTCAAACAGGAGAAAGAGTACTATAAATCAGAAGCTTAAGAAGGAAAGTAGGGATTTAATCCAATGCCAGCATTTTACATGACTAAAAAATTTTTAAACAAGCTGAGACATGAGAGAAAGTGCTTTACCAAGGTCACATAGTTACAAGTATCTTCTCAGAATTAGTTTTATTCTCTTGTGTCCCCACTGTTTTAACAACTGTAATATTAGATTCCTATCACAATATACTAGTATGCTACATTTTATAATCTTAATAACCACACAGAGCACACAGCTGATTAGTAGGCCTTCAGGAGTAGCATAGATAGAAAGATTAAGAACAATTTAGGTAGGAAAGAATTTGCTCCAAACACCAACTACATATTAAGTTGAGAAGAAGGCTATGTGTAAATAGGCCAGAAATTTTTCACCTGTAGCTAGTAAAATAATAATAATAATAATACTAACAACAACAACAAGAGGTAGAATATTTTAGATGTATCAACACATCTAATCCTGACAACCATCCTATGAAGTAGAACTATTATCCCCATTTTAGAAGTGAGGAAACCAGGGCCCAAAGAGGTTAAGGAATTTTCCCAGTTGTTCACAGGTTCTATAGCTAATAAATGAGAAAGTAAGGAGTTAGACCTAAACTGTCAGGCTCCAGAGGCTGCCCTCTTAACCACCATGCTGTACTGACTAGGCATAATATACACAACCATAAACAACATGCATGAGAGTAATTTGATTAAAAAAAGCTTTCCTGGTGGCACAGTGGTTGAGAGTCCGCCTGCCGATGCAGGGGACACGGGTTCGTTCCCCGGTCCGGGAAGATCCCACATGCCGCAGAGCGGCTGGGCCCGTGAGCCATGGCCGCTGAGCCTGCGCGTCCGGAGCCTGTGCTCCGCAACGGGAGAGGCCACAACAGTGAGAGGCCCGCGTACCACACACACAAAAAAGTTTTCCACATATAAAATTAATATTTTTCTTCTTTTATATTAGGTCTTGGAAGTGTTGATCTAAAACAGAATAATTCAATGTCTCACAATTTTCAAGCTGTCCTTTCCACTGAATGTGTTGCATTTCATTTCACTAGCTAATTTTTATAACTAGTATAAGACTGCGTCTACTTTAAGAGCTACAGGAATGCACTTATTTTAATATTTTTCAAGAACTTAGACTTTTTTCTCTAGAAGATTGCTTTTTCTAAACTAAAGATTTAGCACCTCTACCTTTTGGTCGTCATTCATAGCTTGTTCCAGTTCTCATAATTTATTAGTGGAAATTATGCTTGGTTTTTGGAATAACACATTGCAGATTGTAAATGGGGTTACTTTCCACTAAGTGTAAATAAAAGATTCCAATAGTTACTACATATTTTACCAGTGAGAAATTAACTGTAACTTCAAGTGAGCCCTTTTTGAAACAGAATCTGAATTTTTTTTTAAATGGTCAAAATAGGAGATGGCTTCTCTGTCAAATACTTATCTCATACTTTTAAGCTGATCGGAATTCTCCAAAGTGTCAAATTATAAATCACTGTCAAAAATAACAAATTAAATTAATTATCAACTTACAAAATAATTTGAGTAATTATAATTCAATAGAATTTGTTAGGTGACTATAATGTGACTAGTCAGTAGCAGTAACAAGTATCCATATTATTTATAGGTAGAAATAAAAGGGTTATTTACTGATTAAATGTGAACAATCAACTTCTTTGTAGCTCTTCTTCTCCAAGTAGCATATGGACCCCAACAGTTAATTTTTCACTCATTTTCCAAATAAGATGAAGTAAAAATCTGACTTGAAGAAAAAAATCAAAAACTAAGCATACCAAGCATGGTATCTTACTTTAGTAAGGTACCTATGATGCACAGGATGCTCATAAGATATACCTAAAACTTCAAAAACAGGTCTAAAATCATTTTATACCACTAGTTTGACTACATTTTTATGGAGAAAGACAGACTGAAGTAAATTTCACTAATTCATTATAATTCTTTAACCAAGTTTCTATGTACATTTATAGTATTTCTAATTTTTCTATTTTACTTTTACTTTCTATACTATTTTCATTGTGATCAATTCTTTAGGGGGTGAATTTTGCAATGAAGCTTTTATCATTTATGAGGTTTTTATCTATATCAAATGTTACTGATTGTGCCTTCAGTCATTTTGAATTTTCTTTTTGTGACCATTTTTTGATACCAAGTAAAAATTTTGCCATCTAAATTTTGTCAACAATATTTTCTTCTGTTAAATTTGGTAAATAACACATTTTATCATGTGAAGTTTTAATAACTGTCACAGTTATTTCTTACTGATTCTTTACACATGTAGTATTCATTATGATCTTGATTAAAAATAACTGATTGTTGGTTCATGATAATGAGTAATTTCTCTCAGATAATCCAGGATTGACCTATTATTAAGGGCTGGCCAGTTGTATGGTTTGTATACTTCTAATCACCCTTGTATTCCATGAAGTAACTGTCCACATCATTGACTGAATTATCTTGTTCAAATTTCTTAACCTGACTACCTGACTGTTTCTGTTTTCTAATTTATAAAATCAGAATTATAATAGTGCATAACTTATAAATTGCTATATTATAAGAGAAAATACATGTAAACCACTTACAGCAGAGCCCAGCACCTAGGAATCAATAAATACAGCTATCATACTTTTTACTTTTTTTATTAACGGCAGGTAAGAAAGTAGATAGAAGGGTCAAAATGTCCTTGATATCAATATGATGGAGGCAAAATGGCAAGATCGAAACAGCAAAATCAAAAGGTGGGATCAAAATATCCTGTTTTATTTACACATAGTACCTAACTCATTTTCTCTCTGAAAGAGAAAAAGAAGAAACTTTCATTATTACATTCTCTATTATAATTTAGCAACCATTTTACTGTCTTAGGAATAACTCTATACTAAGTTCACTTAAGTAAAAACATAATGAAACACTATGTAATTCATAGCAAAGACCGCTACCTCCTTGTGACTTTGTTTTTTTGGGTTTTTTTTTTTTGCTGTAATGACTGCTCACAGCTCCTAAAAGTTACAATATCTACATTAACTTGCTTAGCAATCTGCCCTTCTCAATATGTTTTCATATCCATTGCTTCAATTGGGCCTTACAACCACCCTGGAAATTTGATTAGGGCATTATACAGATATGATAGCTAGACCACAGAGAAAATGAAATATTTGTCCAAGGTACACAGCAACCTAGGAGGTGAGCCAGAACTATAGGTTAACCCTTTGACAATATATCTCAGGCATTACCCGGATACCAAAGCCAGACAAAGACACCGCAAGAAAATAAAACAAGGCCAATATCCCTGATGAATATAGATGCAAAAATCTTCAGTGAAATAGTAGCAAAACAGAATCCAACAGCACATTAAAAAGATGACACAACATGAACAGGTGGGATTTATCACTGGGATGCAAGAATGGTTTAATATATGAAAATCAGTTAATGTGATACACCACATCAACAGAATAAAAATTTTAAATTACATGATTGTCTCAATAGACACAGAAAAAGTGTTTGACAACATTCAACACTCTTGCATGATAAAAACTCTCAACAAACTAAGAATACAAGGAAAATACCTTAACATAATAAAGATAGTATATGAAAACCCTGTAGCTAATGTCATATTCAATGATGAAAAAATGATAATTCTTCCTCTAAAATCAAGAATAAGGCAAGGATGCCCACTCTTGCTACTTCTATTTAACATGGTACTGGAAGTCATAGAGCAATTAGATAAGAAAAAGAAATAAAAGACATGTAAATTGGAAAGGAAGAATTAAAATTATCCCTGTTTGCAGAGGACATGATCTTATATACAGAAAACCCCAGGCTTCATTAAAAAAAAAAAAAACTGTTAGAACTAATAAAGGAGTTCAGTAAAATTGCAGGATACAAAATAAACATACAAAAACCAGTTGCACCACAGCAATCAGAGAGAAAAAGAAATAAAAGGAATACAAATTGGAAAAGAAGAAGTAAAACTGTCACTGTCGGGTTTCTCTGGTGGCGCAGTGGTTGAGAGTCTCCCTGCCAATGCAGGGGACACGGGCTCATGCCCCGGTCCGGGAAGATCCCACATGCCACGGAGCAGCTAGGCCCATGAGCCATGGCCGCTGAGCCTGCGCATCCGGAGCCTGTGCTCGCAACAGGAGAGGCCACAACAGTGAGAGGCCCAAGTACTGCAAAAAAACAAACAAACAAAAAAAAAAATACTGTCACTGCTTCCAGAGGACATGATACTATACATAGACAATCCTAAAGATGCTACCAGAAAACTGCTAGTAACCAATGAATTTGGTAAAGTTGCAGGATACAAAATTAATGCACAGAAATCTCTGGCATTCCTATACACTAATGATGAAAAATCTGAAAGAGAAATTAAGGAAACACTCCCATTTACCATTGCAACAAAAGAATAAAATACCTAGGAATAAACCTACCTAGGGAGACAAAAGACCTGTATGCAAAACACTATAAGACATTGATGAAAGAAATTAAAGATGTTACCAATAGATGGAGAGATATACCATGTTCTTGGACTGGAAGAATCAATATTGTGAAAATGACTATACTACCCAAAGCAATCTACAGATTCGATTCAATCCCTATCAAATTACCAACGGCATTTTTTACGGAACTAGAACAAAAAATCTTAAAATTTGTATGGAGACACAAAAGACCCCAAATAGCCAAAGCAGTCTTGAGGGAAAAAAACGGAACTGGAGGAATCAGACGCCCTGACTTCAGACTGTACTACAAAGCTACAGTGATCAAGACAATATGGTACTAGCACAAAAACAGAAATATAGATCAATGGAACAGGATAGAAAGCCCAGAGATAAACCCACACACCTATGGTCAACTAATCTATGACAAAGGAGGCAAGGATATACAATGGAGAAAAGACAGTCTCTTCAATAAGTGGTGCTGGGAAAACTGAACAGCTACATGTAAAAGAATGAAATTAAAACACTCCCTAACACCATACACAAAAATAAACTCAAAATGGATTAGAGACCTAAATGTAAGGCCAGACACTATAAAATTCTTAGAGGAAAACATAGGAAGAACACTCTTTGACATAAATCACAGCAAGATCTCTTTTGATCCACCTCCTAGAGTAATGGAAATAAAAATAAACAAATGGGACCTAATGAAATTTAACAGCTTTTTCACAGCAAAGGAAACCATAAACAAGACAAAAAGGCAACCCTCAGAATGGGAGAAAATATTTGCAAATGAATCATCGGACAAAGGATTAATCTCCAAAATATATAAACAGCTCATGCAGCTCAATATTAAAAAAAACAAACAACCCAATCCAAAACTGGGCAGAAGACCTAAATAGACATTTCTCCATGGAAGACATACAGATGGCCAAGAAGCACATGCAAATGTGCTCAACATCACTAATTATTAGAGAAATGCAAATCAAAACTACAATGAGGTATCACCTCACACCAGTCAGAATGGGCATCATCAGAAAATCTACAAACAACAAATGCTGGAGAGGGTGTGAAGAAAAGGGAACCCTCTTGCACTGTTGGTGAGAATGTAAATTGATACAGCCACTATGGAGAACAGTATGGAGGTTCCTTAAGGAACTAAAAATAGTATTACCATATGACCCAGCAAACCCACTACTGGGCATATACCCAGAGAAAACCATAATTCAAAAAGACACATGCACCCCAATGTTCATTGCAGCACTATTTACAATAGCCACGTCATGGAAGCGACCTAAATGCCCATCGACAGACGAATCAATAAAGAAGATATGGTACATATATACAATGGAATATTACTCAGCCATAAAAAGGAATGAAACTGGGTCATTTGTAGAGACGTGAATGCACCTAGAGACTGTCATACAGAGTGAAGTAAGTCAGAAAGAGAAAAACAAATATCATATATTAACGCATATATGTGGAACCTAGAAAATGGTACAGATGAACCTGTTTGCAGAGCAGAAATTGAGACACAGAAGTAGAGAACAAACATATGGACACCAAGTGGGGAAAGCAGCAGGGCGTGGGGGTTGTGGTGTGATGAACTGGGAGATTGGGATTGACATGTATACACTGATGTGTATAAAATGGATGACTAATAAGAAAATAAATAAATAAACATTAAAAAAAAATAAAAGTCCCTGTTGACAGCATATCACTTTCAAGGTAACTAATGCTTCATTTCTCTACTCTCCTTGGAAATTTCCTTGGAAAAAGCTGTCTATACACAAAGATTCCATTTCCCCTCTTTCCATTCTTTCTCATGTTTACTACAAATGAGCTAACTCCCTACCTCTACACCGAAATGGATATTGGCAAGGTCACCAGTGACCTTCATACCGACAGATACAATGATCAGTTCTCATCTTATTCAAACTACCAGCAGAATTTGATACACTTGATCAGCCCCTCTTCTTGAAACAATTTTTTATTTGACTCTAAGATATCATGATCTCTTGATTTTCCTTCTATTGCACTGACTGCTAGTCAGTCTCCTTCTAGTCTCCTTTGGTGAATCCATCTCATCTCCCTAATCCCGAACACTGGAGGCCCCAAGGTTTCAGCCCTGAGATCTCTTCTCCATCTAGATCCTTTCTGTAGATGATATCATATACTCTGGTCTTTAAGCACCATCTATGTACACTATTTGGACTTCTACCTTGAATTGCTATGTTCTTATACCAAATGTCTATTTGACATTTCAGCTTGAATGTTTAATAGGCATTTCATACCTCACACTTAACATTCACACTTAATTGAACTCATGATAGATTCCTGCCCCAACTACCATGAACGTGCTCCTCTTACAGTCTTCCTCATCTCAGTGGCAACTCCATTCTTCCAGTTGCTCAAGCCCAAACCTTAGAGTCACTCTTTGACACCTTTCTCCTTCTCTTATTTCCAATTCTTCAACAAATATTGTCCGCTCTATCCTCAAAATAGACACTGGATCTTACACTTCTTACTATTTCCAATGCCATTACCATAGTCCAAGCCACCAATTCTCCTATCTGGCCTATTGTTGTAGCCTTCTAAATGGTCTTTCTCCTTTACTTTAATCTCCTATAGTTTATCCTACAAAAAGCAGCCAAAGTCAATCTTTTAAAACATAAGTCAGATCATACCATTCCTTTACTCATAACCCTCCAACGACTTCCAATTAAAAAAAAATAATAATAAAGTTGCCTTTTTATACACTAACAATGACCTAGCTGGAAGGGAAACTAGGAAAACAATCTTATTTACATTAGCGCCAAAAAGAATAAAATACTTAGGAATAAACCTACCTAAGGAGGTCAAAGATTTATATACTGAAAACTGCAACACACTGATGAAGAAAATTAAACATGGCACAAAGGAAAGACATCCCATGTTCATGGATTGGAAACCTTAATATTGTTAAAATGTCTGTACCCAAAGTGATCTACAGATTCAATGCAATCCCTATCAAAATCCCAAAGACGTTTTTATAGAAATGTTTTTAAAACTCTACAATTTAGGGCTTCCCTGGTGGCGCAGTGGTTGAGAGTCCGCCTGCCGATGCAGGGGACATGGGTTTGTGCCCCGGTCTGGGAAGATCCCACATGCCGCGGAGCAGCTGGGCCCATGAGCCATGGCCGCTAAGCCTGCATGTCTGGAGCCTGTGCTCCGCAATGGGAGAGGCCACAACAGTGAGAGTCCCGCGTACCACAAACAAAACAAAACAAAAACTCTACAATTTGTATGGAACCACAAAAAACCACAAATAGCCAAATCAATTCTGAGAAAGAACAGAGCTGGATGCATCACATTTTCTGATTTCAAAATACATTATGAAGCAACAATAATCAAAAGAGTAAGGCATGAACATGAAGACAGACAAATAGACCAATGGAACAGAATAGAGCCCAGAAATAAATCCACACAGGTATAATCAACTGGGATCTTCCCGGGCCAGGGCTTGAATCTGTGTCCCCTGCATTAGCAGGTGGATTCTTAACCACTGCGCCACCAGGGAAGCCCCCACATGCCGTGGAGCAACTAAGCCCTGGGCCACAACTACTGATCCTGCACTCTAGAGCCTGCAAGCCACAACTACTGACTGAGCCCACATGCCACAGCTACTGAAGCCCACGCACCTAGAGCCTGTGCTCCACAACAAGAGAAGCCACTGCAATGAGAAGCCCGCACACCACAACGAAGAGTAGCCCCCGCTCCCCCCAACTAGAGAAAGCCCACGTGCAGCAACAAAGACCCAACACAGCCAAAAATAAATAAATAAATAAATAAATAAAATTTTTAAAAGATACAGTCAATTGATCTTCAACAAGGGTTCCAAGAATACACAATGTGGAAAGGATAGTCTTTTCAAAAAATGGTTTTGGGAAACTGGATATCCACAAGCAAAAACATGAAACTGGACCTTTATCTTATACCATACAAAAAGAAAAAAGAAAAAAACCCAACTCAAGTATAAGTCCTGAAACTGTAAAACTCCTAGAAAAAACATAGGGGAAAATCTTCATGACATTGGTTTTGGCAATGATTTCATGGATATGACACCAAAAGCACAGCCAACAAAACCAAAAAAATTAAAAAGTGGGACTATGTCAAATTGAAAAGCTTCTGCATAGCAAAAGAAACAATCAACAGAGTGAAAGGTAACCTATGGAATGGGAGAAAATATTTACAGATCAAATATCTGATAAAGGGTTAATCTCCAAGAGATACAAGAAACTCCTACAATTCAATAACAACAAAAAATTACACTAATAATCTGATTTCAAAAATGGGCTAAGGAATTGAATAGACATTTCTTGAATGACATAAAAATGACCAACAGATATATGGAAAAAGTGAGTGCTCATCATCACTGGTCAACAGGGAAATGCAAATCAAAACCACAAGATATCATCTCATACCTGTCAGAATGGCTATTATGAAAAAAAACAAAAGACAATAAGCATTGGCAAGGATATAGAGAAACTGGAACACTTCAACATTGTTGGTGGGAATACAAAATGGTGCGGTCACTGTGGAAAATATTATGGAAGTTTCTCAAAAAATTAAAAATAGAACTACTGTATGATTTAGCAATCCCACTTCTGGGTATGTATCCAAAAGAATTGAAATTAGGATCTCAAAGAGGCATTAGAACTCCCATATTCATTGCAACACTATTCACAATAGCACAGGTAGAAATAACCTAGATGTCCATTGACAAAAGAATGGATTTTTAAAATGTGGTATATACATAAAATGGAATACTATTCAGCCTTAAAAAAAAGGAAATTCTGCAATATTTGACAACATGGTGAACCTTGAGGACATTATGCTTAAGCCAGACATAGAAGACAAATATTGTATGATTCTACTTATATGGGATATCTAAAATGGTAAAATTCATAAAACCAAAGACTGGAATGATGGTTACCAGGGCTGAGAGGAGGAAATGAGGAGTTATTAATCAATACTCATAAAATTTCAGTTAAGTATGATGAAAAAGTTCTAGAGATTTGCTGTACAATATTTGTGTCTGTAGTCAACAATAATGTATTGTAAACAAAATTTGTTAAGAGGGTAGATCTCATGTTAAGTGTTTTTTACATTAATAAAATAAAAAGGAAATATACCTCAGTTTTAAATGTTTGCGGTCCTCTAATAATTCACAGGATGCTTATTATAATAACAAAATAAGTATTTTTGACATGTAAATCTAACAACATTTCCCACCCTATCCCCAAAGCATTTTGATGGCTCCCCATTGTTCTTAGGATTAAAGAGCATGGCCTTTGAGCCTCTGGATGGTCTGGGCTCTGCTGCCCATCTTCACATTGCCCCTTCCTGCTGCCTCATCCTCACTCTGTTCCAGCTGCCCTGGCCTTCTCTTTCCCTGTCCCCCTATCACAGAGCTTTGGCGCTTAGCCACAGTCTCTAAGGAACTACTTACCCCACTCTTCAACCAAATAAATCCTCTTGTTCCTTCAGATCTCCTCCCACCTCACAACTATGTCAATGCCACCTATTTTATGCTCTAATATCTCCACGACTTCCATTTTTTAACTCTTTTTACTGATTATCATTTTAAATGTATTTGTGTGATTACCATATGTCTTTCTCACTGGATCCTAAACTCCATGCCTGGCTTTAACAGTGTGCCTGGAACAGAGTAGGTGCACTATGAAACAAATAAACAAATGAACGGCCTAAACAAAACAAGCAGATTTGAATTTATACTATCACTTGGGTTATAACTTTGTAGTCTTCCAACATGTAGTTCCCATATTGGGCAAATTCCATAGAGGAAGCAGCTTTTTCACCCTGAATAAAGCCCTCACCACAGGAATCCAAGAGGAGGGCATGAAGTACTTTAGATATCAATGGCCTCTAGTTCCCCTGGGAGGGATTAAAGTTACCATACAGGTGAGGAAAGCCAGGGTGTGCCAGAGGAAGACCTGTTAACTGCACTAGGAGTTATTCTCACCACAGCTATTCCCCCTTCTGAGAGTTAATCTCTTCTCAGATGTAAGGATTTCTGACCATCTGACGATATTGATCTTTTGGCCTCTCTGAAAAGAGCCAAAATTTTTTATGGCTTGGAAATTGTTTTGTCTGTTTGTTTTTCAGCTCACCATAACTTCAAGCTATAATATCTGAGGGAGAATCTAAATGCACAAAAAAAGTTTACCTGATCCACAAATCCCAAGTGTATCTCTTCGTGGAATCATGCCATCCTAAGGGTGGAATGGACCTAAGAGAGGTCATAACCCATCACCTTTCACACCTGCAACTCTGAGTCATTCCAGGCTTCTCTCTTGAGTGTTCCCTTGAGCTAAGGCAATCTGTCCCACATAGTTTAGGGGACTTGGCACAGAACTTCATGAAAGTTCTGTGATTAAAGAGCAAAGAAGGATGAATCTCTCCACAAAGATGTAGAGAAATAGGAAGAGATGGTGCAGAAAAGGGAGGATATGTGGAAACAGGAGTTGGGGAATGAATAACAGGAAAAAGAAGAATTAGGGAAAATACTGAAAATTTTTTTTAAAATTCTGGAAACATGCACAAATTGAGATAGCCCAGGATATGAGTCAGAAGAGACTTAGTTAAAAAAAAGACAATCAAAGAAAAATAAGGAAAATGAAGATGAAGTTTTTGTTGTTGTCGTTCTCTTAACATAAGTTTACGGTTACTAAACCAGGCAGAAATTAGAATTGTTATAATGTACTATATGTGTAAGAAACTAAATTTTTGAGGTAAAATATGATCGTCCAAGGATATGTGCAAATCAAATGAAAAGATTCAAGATGCAAAATAAAGCATACCGTACATTTGTTTTTTTAAGAAGTCACATTGAACAGCTAAGATCCCTTCCAAAATGTTTAATTTTCCTTCTCTTCACCAGCTTCCTCAAAGTGCATTCACCAACATACCCCAGTGTTAGTGGCACATAAATCAAAACTTTCATAAAAATCAGAAAAATAAAAATATATGAGCACAGGAGGCTCCTGATATCGGCAAGACTCCAATCCACATATACTCTTGGGCCTGATCCACTAATATTAAGAAGCCAGTTTGTTCTTAGCTCAGCAACGGAGAAGGTTCTACCAACCTTAGTTTCCATGTACTGGTGTACTCTCTATAAGGAGCGAGATGTCTCCAACAAATTACTTCAGAATTGTCATATGAGATATTGCTGCAAGGTGTGTGAACTCTTCCTGACTACCAATTTGCAGCAACGCAGTGATTAAAGTATCAGAAGATTTTGAAAATCTGGCTTAATGTATTTTTTACCCACAGCAGAGTAACAGCTTAAGAAAGGATGAGTGTGAAATCTATAGCAGGGAAGCCACCTCTTAGGATAAGACACTTGCATGCAATACAGGACACTCTGGACCTAAGGAAGATCTAGTGCTGATCAACAATGAAGCAAACAAGGGTTCTGTCTAAACAAACAAACAAAAGCTCTTTGAAAGGTACAAGCTGCAGATCATATAGAATAATCTTAGCTGAAAAAACTGTCAAAAAGGAGGCACAGTAACTCCCTTTCTGCCAAAGGCTGACTCCCTGGGAGGGGCTCCCAGAGCAGTCTTCAAGCCTGTTGACTTGTTTTTTCAAGCTGTTAATGTAACTCGCAGCTACATTGGTTTGTTTTGTTGTTGTGACATGGTCTCCATAGATGTGCATTGAAATTGTGCCCAGCTACACTGAAGCCAAGAACCATGCAATCTGGAGGTTGTGCAAGCAAGATTACAAGGCTCCAAGGTATCCAGTGCCTGCGCTGCTCATCTCTTCCACTTACCTCGAAGCTTGGCTTGTCCAGCCTGGGCAGCAGAATGCTGCACTGGGACCAGATCCAAATGCTTCAGAAAAGTGGCTACATTTGCAGGGAAGGAAGGGAGCTTTATCTTCACATCAGGGCTTTATTTGCATGCCTAGGGAATGGTCAGTGATAACCAGGACCAGTTTAGTGCCTATTTGTCTTTAGTTGTCCCTCTTCCTTTTTGTACGAAGCACAACTTGCTCATCTTATTCCTCTCAGGAGTCTATCACCCTCATGTTTTCTTCATGCCCCGTGCATCTCAGGAAATGTATTTGCAAGAAATAACTTGATCCCCTCATTCACAGCAAACTTAGCAAATAAAAATACAGGACATCCAGTTAAATTTGAATTTCACATAAACAACAAATAATTATTTTTTTAGTGTAACTATGTCTCATGCAACATTTGGGACATACATATACTAAGATAATTCATCGTTTACCTGAAATTCAAATTTAACTGGTTGTCCTATATTTTACGTGGCAGCCCTACACTACAGAGTAAATGACTTGTGATGCTTTTACCTCTCCAATTTTAGCTTAGGGTTAAAGTCCCTATAGCTTAAACTAAATTAATAATTAGGAGATTTTAGCAACAAACGAGAAGAAAAACATATCATATGAGGTAAGTAATCACTTCATATACTCAGCCATAAAGTCACATTTTTTAAACTGCAAGACTATAACCTAGAGACAGAAAGCATCACTTGATTTTTACCTGCTTGGACTTAAGGCTACTTATCAATATTTATTTCAAATCAGACAATGTGATGGTTCACATTAATTGATGCTTTACTCTTCTAGATGGAGAAAATACAATTCAAAGACACAAGCCTCTGCCCCCAAACATCTATTCTCACGGTGTCTTCGGTGAAGTAGAGATATATGTGGTGTTAGTTGAACATCCTAGGCCTCAGCTCACATCTCATCAAAAAAGACTTCACATGCCATGTCTATAGACAAAGCCAAGTATGAAACATATACTCTTCAAGTTCTCAGAAATCCTATAGTTAGGGTCAAAGAAAAGGAAGAGATATGAAAAGAATGGCAATCAAAGAGAAAATAGTAAGGAGAATGGATAAAAGAAAGAAGAAAATTAACTCAATATAAAAAAAAATGTAAAGGGAGTGAAGAAGACACTTGGGCCGACCCCAATTACCTAGAATAGGTGGTTACCTTCTGGTGCGAGTTAAGGATCTCTGGGAAGAACCCTGTGGAAGATACTAGAGATGAGCTCATTTAACACCTATTCCAACCTCCTTCTGCAATGTCTTCCTGTGTATTACAGAGGATGATAAACTGAAACCTGCCTTTTTCTAGGGTTTCTAGGGTTACTAGGGTTTGGGGTACGATAAGGGCTCCATTATTAGATTCACTTTCAGAACATGAATTCAGACTCAGTAAAGCAAGGAGAGAGACTGCACATGAGGTATCGTTCTACTGCTGCACATGGAGTGTTAACTCCCCAGTTTAGCAGTAGTTTCCTGCCCACAGCTTCTCCATTTGATAGGCAGCATCCAGATCAAGACAAGTATAACAGTTTCTTTGATGACTCAGTTGTGGTGTGGCATCAGGATTTGTTTCTGGAAGCTCACCAGCCTACAGTCTGTTTCTTCTGCCCACAGACCAGTTCTATAGACCATTGAATAACCTGTCATTAATATATTTCAGCTTAAACCAGCTAGAGTGGGTCTGTTCTCTGCAACTGAACACTAACTGATACAAGCTGCTACTCCCAAAATATCTATTTCACTAGCCTAGTGGTTCTCAACTTAGCAATATCTGGAGACATTTTTGGGTCACAAATGGAAGGGGGGCTGCTCTTGGCATCTCATAAGTAGAGGCCAGAGATGCTACTAAACATTCTACAAGGCACAGAACAGACCCCACAACAAAGAACTGTCCAATCCAAAATAGTGCCAAGATTGAGAAACCCTTCCCTAGTCCAGAATCCAATTTGAAACTTTATCATTAAAAATATAATATTTGCAGTATGTTGGTTTAACAAGAACTCTCTTTCATAATGCAAATAGCCCTCAAAAAATTACAGGTAAAGTTTTGTTCTTAGCCAATGTAGTATTAAAAACCACATTCTCTTTATTCTAAGATTTACATGATTTTCACATTGTTATATTTCTGCAGCCAGGTCATGACCTAAAATTAAGGTATGCTTTTAATGTAGTGATATTTATCTCATTATTTTAAATCAAAAAGTTATTATTAAATATACAGTATATCTTAGCACTAGTGGCTTCTTGAATCAAGGAATGAGTGTAAGTTTACCAAATGGCACGCGGAGGAGAATCGCTGACAGTGAGCAAAGAGCACTGTAGTCTCAACCTTAGCTCCTTAACAGAATCAGTGCAGAGCGTTTCGTTGGTTTCAGCGTGAGTCCCAGATATCAATATTTCTTCAATGCTCTTTGCAGCCAGAGTCAAGAACCACTAATTTAGGGCATCTTGGAGGATTCGGCCCCCTAAAGATAGAGAAAAGGGAATGAAAGGGGTGCCACTATAGGGAAGATAAGCAAAAAGTGATGGCAGATAACCAGACAGACTTCAGAACCTCACTCTTACAACCAGGACCAGACCTTGTTACTATTGCTGGAAAATCTGCTAACACTCCAGCCTTATAGCTCTTGAGTAACTTTCACAAGCTCTCTGGGGCCCAAAGAAAGCAACAAGTGGAGAAGTGAACTAATAATGGATCCAGACAAAAAGAAATGGAGAATGCTTTCATCCACTCCAACTTAGCACACATTTAGAATCAAGATGTATCTTATAAATATATTTCATATAATTTGTAAATGTCTTATTCCCCTATGAAGTCTAGCCCCTGCCTTGAATGAAGAGGTGCTCTGTAAATGTTGGCTAAATTGAATTAAATATACTCCCTAAACGTGCTACTGACTTAAATTGTATGGGGAAGAGATATAAGCCCCCTTTAAAGGGGAGAGCAAAAATTCAAGAGAAAATAGTAAAAGGAAACAAAGGAACTAGCCCATTCCAATTGCCTCTTTCTCCAGCAGTGGAAGAGATCCTCACTGGTCCAAATAAAGGTTGCCTCAGAAATTTGTTACTACTGCCAACCCAACATCCCTACTATTTCTTTGTTAATTTTTTTAAGTCAAAATTGTCGCAGTAAATTCTACAGTATCCCCAACTGCCTCAAGACCCAGAGTGTAGACTTCTAAAGCCAGATCCTGGATAAGATTCTGAAACCATGCTCTGTTATACCCAAAAGGTGTGTTTAGGTGACAGGCCGTAATATTGCAGAGGACTTAGTCTCAAGGAGTAAGTAGAGTCTGAAGGCTTAATCTACCCCTTTAGAAACAATCACTCTCATCATGCCAGCAGAGTCAGTTTTCCTTTGTTTTACATTTATTTATTCAGAGACTTCTAAATATATGCTCCTCTCTTGAAACATTCTCTGGGCCCAAGTACAATAAAAACATTAATTAAAACACATGATTAGAAACACCCAGCAGCAAGACTGGAACAGTATCAGATGAGCTCTGACATTTAAGTGTCAGTCATGGAAGATAAATCCACCTGCAGGTGACCTGTACCATTCCCCCCACGTCCCCACCCCACCTGCAGCTCTGCCGTGGATTCCGGCCAGCTGATGCTGAGGTGCGCGCTCTCTGCAGATGGATGGCCACGCCCAGTTATTCCATTTCTTTCCTCACCCTTGATTTGGCACAGTCTCTACGTGCCTCTCCTCTCATTCTACAAGAAGCTAAAGAGAAATTCACAGAGTCCCCAAATTTGGCAGAGACCCGGACATGGGAATCTTACATAACAGTTGGGCTTTGGTAGGGCAGGACTGAAGAGCTGGTTGTCCTCTGCTGAAAAGGGCCCTGAACTTTGTGGGCAGCATGATTCTCCCAGAGGTGTTCTACCCTTGGTTCTGGCCCCGAGTACTTCTGAATGCAGAGGCAGCAGCAGAATTAATACGGAATACACAATGGAAGAGTCAAAGGGAACACCATAGGGAATAGCATGGATTTCAGACAGTGTAGACATTTCAGATTTGGGGGTGGGGGGGAATCCTATCTACAAAATAGACCTTCTACAAAATTATGATCTACATAATAGGTAATAAACCTTCACTCCCTTATGACACAGAAAATTCCCTAAATCCCAAATGTGTTTACACAGCCTAATTAGGCATGAAAATTTTAAATCTAGCGCAGGCCTGTTAAGAAGGTCTTGTTATATGCAGACATGTTCTGTCAAGGGTACGTATCTAGTGAGGGATGCCATCAATAGGTAATATGACTTTGTTATAAGTTCTATCTGTTTCTTAAACGTTCACAAGTAAAACAAAAGCAAAAGATCTTAGCTCCCTTCTTTTATGTATGATTTTCCCACAAATCTCCCATTTTAGAAAAACAAGAAAAGAGATTTGAAAGAAAACAATAGCAGATCAATGCTAGGTAGGAATAGTATTTCAAAAGTGGTGGAACATGTTATTTTATGTTCCACTGGATTCTGTATTATTAATTCCTCTTTTTTTTTCTTTAATGACAAAGTGCCAGTATCTTATTACAAAGAGGCTACCACCAAAGAAGATAAAAATGACTTTTATCATGCATCTGGCCCAAATTATATCTCTGGAACTCCTTTTCAATCAGCTATGGTGTTTTTCACAATTTTGTGATTTCGTCAAATTGGCTGAATCTCATGTGCTGCCTGCTACTACATTCTGAAGTGCCAGGCTGGTATCTAAGAGAAAAAATAACATTTTCCTTCACTCTTAACCCACAATCTGACTTCTCATGCTGAATTCAATCCCCAGCTAATTAGTTCAAGAGTAAGCGACTTTAACCAAGATTTGGTATTACTTTCCTGCTTCTGAGAGCGGGTCTTTCCCCACATGTAGCTCTCTTGTTACCCTTTGCATTTTAAATAAGCCATTTTGGAGCACTGGCTCTTGCTTTTTCTTTAATGTATGCGCCCCTTGGGGCTGTACTTAAGCTTGTGATGGCTCTTTGCCGACAGTCAGGGCAACAGAATACCTACAAGATTCAGCTTTGTCCTACAGCTGGCACCCATTGTGCAGCCCCAGCTGAACAGAGGGATTGCCAGTCAATTTTCTCAGAAATTCAGGGTCCCTAATATTCGAACATGAAGTCCTGAGTCTCCCTTGGCTTCCTCCATCTTGTTTGTTTTAAACATGCAGTAACATTTCCCTTATTGGCAGTTTCTGGAATAAAGTATTCCAAAGAAGTCAATTTTTCAGATAAAGAAAGACTTGCCAATGTAAGAGTTTGATAGAAACTCTTTTTAAAATGTTAAATAGTTCTGGTGGGTCTCAAACAAGGTATGTCAAATGCATTTGACTTTTTCTTGATAAGTTAGGGTCATCTTTAAACTATCAGTTATTTTACATTGGTGTATAAAACAATAACCGATACGTAAAATTATTTGCCCCTACATTCAATAGGCCACTATGCTTTCTTGGTTACTTTGCCAAATTTTTATAATTTTATTTCTGTCCCTTTCCATACTATCAAACTATCAGTGTTCACTTTGCACTGATGTTCACATGTCGGTCCCTGGAAGCAAACTTTGGGTTCATTGCTTCCAGCTTGCGGATGGCTGGAAACCCAAACAAATTTGTTGTAACAACATCTACGTTGAAAGTAAATTAGTTCTGGATGGTATTCTGAAGCTCAGCCTTCTGATCTAAATGCATAAGCATCAGTACATGAATGTTCAGCATGTATCCTGTTTGCTCAAAGCCCTTTGAGCTCTTCATCTGTACCACACAGAAGAGCATTACCAGATACTTGTCCTTGGGTATTGCAAAGTCAAGTTTAGCAATTTGTCCACTCTCAGAGTTCTCCCCTTTCCTTCCTGTTCTTATCTTCTCTTCATCCCTCTGGTTCCTTCTTTGAGCCATTTCAGTAGGCATTAAATCATCCATTGTGATAAGGAAAGAAATCATAAAGGAAATAGCAAAATATTTTAATCAATGCAAATTGAACCTTGATTTTTGGGGGGTGACGGGCAGGGGTTAAAGGATTGGTGGGAGAAGGATAAAAGTACATTGAAATGAAAGATTTTACTTTTTAAATTTGCCTCTCACCAAAATGGAAGCATGAAGTTTGGCTATGATCACAAAGGCACATGATACTCATATGTGGCCATCTCCCCAGGTTATAAAATCTCAAACTCTTTGACTAAAATCCCAACGGCTGTTTGAAATACCTCTCCAAGATGACCCAGACAAAGTTGACTTGGAGTGTCAAAAGAGACTCCTGCCGAAAAAGATAAAAGTTCTTACTCAACCCTACACTATATGATGTTGGCATTGGTTGGGGGTAGGTGAACAATTCCCTGGCTTGCCAAGGACCATCCTGGTTTTGAAACCAAAACTCCCATGTCCAGGGAACCTTCTCAGTCCTAGGCACATCAGGACATTTGGTCATCCTGGTGGCAGACAATCCCTCAAAGGTCTCTCATGTTTTCCCCCAGATGGTCACTTCTACCTTCAAAGCAAAACTTTTTATTTTTACAGTTAGCATTTCTAAGAATTCAAAGGATCCTCCTTTTCTCCTTTGCCCAGTCAGGCTAGATAATTCTTTCTTAGTAACATCACTAGCATCAATCTCCTCTTTCCTTATTGCCACCAACTTGGACTTTATTCCCTGATGCTGGGCTATTGTAAAACTTCCATGAAGTCTCCCTGTCTTCAGTACAATGTGCATGGCCTTCGCAGATTAATCTTTTCAAAACCCTGCTTTGCACAAGGTTCAGTTGAAGTCCCACCTCTTCCATGAAGCCTGGTATCTTCCCTGGCAGGAGGGAAAACATGACCAGGGTGGGAGAAAGGAGTGGCAGAAGGTATCAGCTTAATGAAGGTAGCGGTGCTGTGAGGCCAGTGCAGTCTATCACTTCACAGAAGCTGCTAAAGAACAAAATCAAGACAGGATGCAGAAGGGAGAGACAGGCAAGGCACAGAGGTCAATAACCCAAAAAGGGTGGTCTGAGTCAACCACCAAGCCAAGAAGTCCTAGCCACAGACACAAATCCCCAGGATCCATGTGGATATCCAAGAGCCACAGTGCACCAGGCTCAGCACACTAGACACAAGAGGGTCATATCAAGCAAATCCCTTGGAGAGCAGACTTTACTTCACAGCTAGTTCAAGGCAGGGCTGGCCACATGAGATGGGAAAGGAAACTGCAGTAGCAAAAACTGCCTGTCCCACCCTTTCCACAGCTAGCGGGTTCTAACTTGGAAAGCTGTTAATATATTAATGTATGCATCCCTTAAATGCAAAGACAACATCTTATAACTCTCTGAAATTCCCCACACCTAGCACAATATGTAGTCAATAAACACTTGATTTATATAGTATAAAATGTGCTGCCATGTTCAAAAGGCCATGTGTGTAGGAAACAATGAGGAGCACACAGCAACTCCACTTCTTTTCAGGGAGTCTGGAAGTCATCTGCCTGGTTGGGGTTTAAGATGCGCTAATCAGCAAGTCGAGTGAACACAAATTCTCCCTTTCCTCTTCTTAAAACTTCAGAGCAAACCATTAACTCTCCTACTTCCTTTTGTATCTTAGTTCAAAACCTAAGCACAAGAAAAAATAATAACAAAACAAACTATCTTTCACCAAGACTGCAAATCAAGCCTCAGATCCAAAATAGCCTCATGTCTTCATGCTATAGTGTTTATTAGTACTTGAAGTTCAACCAGAGGGAATGAAATAGTTCAGTTTCTCAACTTCAGAGTTTTCAGCACATATGCTAAATCACTTCTTGAGCAAATGTCATGGTGTGTCCATGCTGAGAATCCCTTTAAAATGATCAGGTCTTAAAAAGACTTTGCTAAGAATATATTTTTCATTCAGTAACATTTAGGAAAAAAAGATCCAAGTTAAAATGAGGGCCTATTATGTTAGCTTTATAAATGCAATCACCTTTCTTTATTCACTGATTTATGAAGTCCCTTGAGTAAATAAAGGTAAAAACGTGATAGTTCAGATTTACAAAAAATGTGCTATTGGAAATGCCTCAAGTGAGAGTCTTGTTTTAAGTGCCAGAGTAAACACCTGCAACTATAAAAGCAGACCACTCTATTATGTTTTCTATCAAAAAAAACCAGTGTCAGATGTTATTTTGGAATCTCTCGAGAAAAAAAAAAGGAAGGCTTCAAAATGAATCTCTGATAAGAACCCGCATGGCATGCATAATGCTAGAAGTATTATTAACCTAAAGAAAGCAACTACTCTAAACTTCGCAAATCATTAAATCAGGATTTCTCAATACTATTATCAATAGTCAAGCACTGTGGATATTTTGGACCAAATAATTATTTGTTTTGAGTGGCTGTCCTGTACATGGTGGTATACAGATGCCAGTAGCAGCCTCCCGCTCCCACCAGTCATGAAAAACAAAAATGTCTCCAGACATTGCCAAATGTTCCCTGGAAGGCAAAACCACCCCCAGTTGAGCACCACAGATTAAACTAGAGAAATTTTTAAGAAGTGAAGTCGCTTAAGACAATAGACTTAGAAGGACACAGCAAAGAATCAGTGATGTCAAGATGTCAAGGAAAGGACTTCCCTGGTGGCTCAATGGTTAAGAATCTGCCTGCCAATGCAGGGCACACAGGTTCGATCCCTGGTCTGGAGAGATCCCTCATGCCGCGGAGCAACTAAGCCTGTGTGCCACAATTACTGAGCCTGCGCTCCAGAGTCCACGAGCCACACCTACTGAAGCCCACGTGCCTAGAGCTTGAGCTCCGCAACAAGAGAAGCCACTGCAATGAGAAGCCCGCACACCACAATGAATAGTAACCCCCGCTCACCGCAACTAGAGAAAGCCCACGCACAGCAACGAAGACCCAACACAGCCAAAAATAATTAATTAATTAATTTTTTTTAAAAAAAGATGTCAAGGGAACACTGCACTAACAATATAATCAGCTTAGACAAGCAATAGAAACAATGCACAGGACTAAACGTACCTGAAAAATGGAACCATAAGTCTAACCAGCAAGAACAATGGTATACTGAAGATAATGAGAAAGGCCAGCATCTGTTGAAAAACATTTTTCCTAAATTTTTATCTGAAAAAAAAATCAGTATGGATAAAGTCAATCAGTTTCACTCAGAAACAATCTACAAAGAATGACAATTCCCCTTCCCGCTCCCCCAAAACACAAACCTACTTGTCAAGTATTGGTATTTTTATGTATGCATCTATGAATGTGAAGGCTGGCTTAGAACTCTCTGTATCCCCCACGCTTAGCAGTAGGTACTCAATAAATCTTTGATTTAAATGATAATAAAAATGCACCTTCATGTTCTAAAAGGTTTTAAAGAAGACATTTCAAAGAGTGGTGAAACGAATGATTTTGTACATCTCACCTGGAAATAAGAAGCTAAAGGAAAAACCCAGACAAAGCTCAGCAGAAATATCAGGGTGAGAAAAGCAAAGGTCAGAGAGTTGAAAAGACCTGAGTTAAATCCCAGCTGCATTGGTCCTAGATATGTGAATCTGGTTCCATTTACTCCACTGTACTCTATAGAATGAGTACAATAATCCTACCTCAAAGGATAGTTAGGATAAGTACATAAGATGAAGTACACATAGTAAGAAAAAAAATCAGCTCTCTTGATCTCCCTCTCCAAGATTAATGGAATTCTAACCACAAGTGCAATATCTACCCAAGTTAAGTTTTCTCTTTGAAGTCAGAAAGAGAAAAGTCTCAAATCATTGTGGACCTAAAACTAAGGGTTAACAAAGTCCCACACCAACAATAATAATGCAAAAAATCATTAAGGAGTACAAAAAAAGAAGACAGACACTTGTGATGGAAGTGTGGAATAAGCCAAGTGATAGAATAAGCCAAGAGAAGGGAAGATTCAGCACAGTAGAGAAAGAATTCTCAAGATGGTGTCAAAATGAATACCTCAGAAACAAATGTGTCACAGGTTTAAAAAGCAACCAATCCTGATTGGAAAAGGAAGATAAAAGGTGATAGGATGGATTTCTCTAGGAAAGAAATAAAATGGAATTTGCAGATTATCCTACAGATTTTATCATGTAGAAAGCTGTATTGAGAGCCACTTTCAGAAAAGAATCAGCCACAGATTCAAAAAATAAAACAGCTAAGCAAATGAAAATACAAAACAATTATTAACTCCAAGATAACTTAGAAACTGTATAAGAAAAGTAATTTTAGTATAAACTATATACACCCTATATACATATATATACATACCATGTTTTAGTATGTTTAAACTTTACATAGTATATATACTATATATAATATAGTGTATACTATAATCTATATATCATATAAACTGTATACATATTTGACTAAATACTATAGTATATATAGTACAAACTATATATTACATATATAGTATACATAGTATAACTATGTGATTAATTATACACAGTGTAAACTACATATATTTCATATTATATGAATTATATATAATTACATACATCTCAAATTATATAAATATATAATTATATAACAGTTATAATAAATCACTGAATATGAATTCAACCAAAAATTGTGACTCTACTACTTTGGAAGGAATGGAATGGGGAAAGGAAGTATAAGAAGGCCAAAATAAATAATGTCCAAAAATGTTGAATCAAACAATAGCAGTATATGCATAGTATTTTGATATGAAAAGTAAATACTGGATTAAACAGCTAAAGATTTTGAAAATGGTTACCTTAGGGAGGCAGGGGCAGCCAGAAGGACAAGAGGCAATACAGTGCAGAGGAATTAAGAGAATGTTGGATTTTGCCTAAGCCAATTAGCATTATTTGACTTTACGACTATGTGCTCATATTACTTCGATGAAAGGAGGAAAATATTAATTTTTTATAAAAGGAAAGAAAGGGAGGGAGAAAAGAGTGAAGTTATTTCCCTTAAAATAGATTTATACACATGTTGTAATATTATAAATATATTTATACCACCATAGTTCTAGGGACTGCAACTCTAGAAGAAAGCTACTGCTCCCAGCTTTTCAGTTGGTAAAAAACTCACCCTTACAGTTGAAGCATTCAAGTTCAAGTTCAATCTAATTGGTTGTATTAGGTCCAGAAACAATGGTTGATGGCTTAGCAGGAAGGAACACTGGCCTTCCAGGCTTTGTTTACAATTACTTCCTCAAACCCAGCCCCACGTTCTTCACAAGGGCTTGGATCACTGCTTCCACAAGGACTGAGGGCCTAGAACACAGCTCCTTCTGCTTTGGCCGTTCTCATATTGCAGTGAATAATACATAGTAAATAATTCAAAACTTTAATTATAGGTACAGGAGGTACAGGAGGACAAAGTTATTTAATTGATGGGGGTAGGAAGATGGAAATTAGCACTTTATTCACAGTGATACAAGAAGAAAACCTATCATTCATAAAATAACATCATCGTGAGAACTTCCAAGAATAAGTATGCGTTCTCACTACCACATAAACCAGGAGCAAAACAAATCCTCTGTTACATAACTCTTATTTTACCTTTCTTAATCTTTGAGTAATTAACATTGATAAAAGTTGTTTTCTGGGCGCACTCCACAGACAAATAGTTTCCCAGAAGAGACAAGCAAATAGGCCTAAGCATGTGATAGACTTGGAAAGCAATGAATCTTAACAAATTTGCAGCTGAATTATTGAACTGTTAAGCCTGCAGAGTCAAACAGAAAAGATCTGGATGAATAAATGAGGTTTTGTTACCTTTGTTTCTTTGCTAATTTTGTTTGTTGCAGCTACTTGTCATGAGCACCAAAAGTTATGACGCTACAATTCACACCGAATATTTTTATTTGGAAAATAAGATTTCACTTACATAGTTGAGGTTCATCAACCACATGAACTGTGAATGGGAGGTTTACATATACCATAAATTTATTTGCTAAACTACTGGCCTCATTTATTTTCAGATGAACTACAAAATGGTGCTCCTTCAGTTTAGAGAATCTTTTCACTTATTCATTCAAAAAATATTTGTTGAGTACCTACTATGTGCTATGTGCTACTATGTACTATGTGCTCTAGGCTCTGTGCTAAGTGCTAAAAACACAGCAGTGCAAAACAGAGAATTTATAATCTAGTGTGTTAGTTAGATAATTAAGCAATTAAACAAGCAATTATAATAGGATGATTTAAGTGCTTGGAACACATATAATAGAAGCACTCAACATATCCTAGGGCTCACAGGTAGGGAGGGCTTAGTCCGGTAAGTTTTTTAAGGGAAGTGACATTAAGTGGAACTTAAGAAATGACTCGAAGTTACCCTTGCCAAGTAGGATGAAGATGAGGCAAAGAGGCTGAGGAAGGCCAGGGGCCAAAGAGAACAATGAGGAGGCCACTGCAATAGAGGGAGAGGTGACAGTGGCCTGGACTTGGGTGATGGCAGTGTTAGAGAAAAAGAGATGGATCTGAGAGCTATTAGGAAGACAGAACTGGTGGAATTTCATGACTTACTAGAAAGATGTGAGAGATGAGGAAAAATGAGGAATGAAACACAGCTGGATTCTGGCTTGAACAACTGGGTACGTTGTAGGTGTTAACTGAGCAAAGGGCACAGAGGAAAGGCTGGTTGAGGAGGGAACTGATGAATTCAATTCTGAAAATGTTGAGTTTAAGGTACATAGCAGACATTCAACTGGAGATTTCTAACAGGCAGTTAGAATACAGTGTCTGGGCTACAGATATAGATTTGGAAGTCATTATCTAAGAGCAGACAGCTGAAGCCATGGATTGAGGCAAGACTGAGAAGTGAGAAAGTATAACTGGCAAATGGAGACAACCCTTTCAAGTAGGGTGACCATGAAGAGAGACAAGAATGAAGAAGAGTAATCAAAAGGGACAGGGAGCTAAGGATGAGGGGTTATTTTATTGGTTTCCTTTCTTTGGTTTTTAATTATATGAGAGATTTGAACATGCTTATATGCAAAAAAAAAAAAGTGCCATGGAAAAGAAGAGGTTAATAGTACAGAAAAAAGGCAAAGGAAAGGGGTGGTGTGTGGATAAAGATGGTCCCTGGGGCAAAAACAGGAAATGGGAGAAGGGCTCTGTAGCTCATCTTGCTAGTCTTACCTGTATAATCTCCCGTTGTGTCCTAGCCCCATGCCAGCTCTGAAGGGAACAACCAGCTATGTAAAAGACTGCCCCACTTCACTCCTAGAATCACTGACCAAGAGCTTTAAATCTCTAAACATGGGATTTGGAAACAATTTGTAGAGCTCTTCTATGCCAGAGCCAAAGACTCAGGCATTTGCATGGTGCTAGCAGTGGCAGACCTTCTTTGCCACCCTCACCAATCCCTAAACTATAAGGTGAACAGAGAGCCTTTCTGCCCACTTCAGCCTAGCCTCTAGCCTCTCTTAGGGCAGGAGAGGGTCCTCTGTTTTTCCCACATCCTCAGGGCCCTGGTACAAAGAGTGGGTCAGGAAGGTGAGGAGACCATCAATCCTGCCTTATATCTCAGGTACCCGATTAGGTGTATGCACACACACACACACACACACACACATGCATGTAAACCTGTGCCTTGGGTTTGGAACCTATCCTATTCTCCACCCTCTTTTGAGACAGGCTTTCTAGCATAACCCTACTTTGCCTGGTTCCTTCACCATTGCTATTCTGTAATTTAAAATCATCCCCTATGCCTGTCACCCCAAAAAGAAACTCCCTTTGGGCCTCCAGTGCCAGCTTAGAACTAGACTAAATGTATCTCACTCCTATTTGACCTTCATTCACCTTTCCTCTAACTTCTCCATCCTCAGCTCTTGCTCTCCCAGGTTCCCAACATGCATTAAGGTCAGGGCTATGTCACACCACTAGTGGGATTCCAGGGCTGATAAAGAAGTTTGCAAGGCCTTGACTCTGAAGTCAAAACATAGAATAAGGCTCAAGTGAAATCACCTCCTTTAACTAGCCTAAAATCTGGATTATAACATGCTGTCTGTGTTGGTACTGAGCTGGGACTTGACGAAATCTTGACTGGTATAAAAGAACGCTGAGTCAACCACAGCTGATGTTTCCACTTGTTTATTAATTCTGTGAGTTTTGGCAAATTGCTCAAGTTCTCTGAGTCTTACTTTTCTTATCTGCAAAATGGGAATGATTAATGCCAGCATCTGTATGTTTATGGCATCCTAAACACTTTATGAATGACCTCATGTAATCCTCACAACAACCTTGTAAGGCATGTTCTGTTATTAATCATTAATATTTCATGAGCAAAGTTCAAACAAGCTAGCCTTATTTCAGACCCTGCCTCATTAACCACTGCGCTCTACTGAGCTAATAATATCTTCCCTCCTACTTGCAGGGCTATAGAGAAGAGCCTGAAATATGAAATAATGTGTGAGAGAACACTTGGTAGATTATTGTTTAATGGACACAGAGTTTCAATGATACAAGATGAGAAGAGTTACTGAGCTGGATGGTGGTGATGGTTGCACTACAGCGTGAACGTACTTAATATTACTGAACTATACACCTGAAAATGATTAAGATGCTAATGATTAAGATGATTAAGTTTTATGTTATGTGCATTTACCACATACAATTTTTTTAATTTTTAAAAAAGAAAACCACTTGATAGATTATAAAGTGCCACACATATGAAAACTACTAATGATGTTTTTAATTCTTTTTAACTTCTAAATGAGCAGGTTCCAGAAGAGGATTTTATGGGACTCACTTTTTTTTTGCCGTACGCAGGCCTCTCACTGTTGTGGCCTTTCCCGTTGCGGAGCACAGGCTCCGGACGTGCAAGCTCAGCGGCCATGGCTCACGGGCCTAGCCACTCCACGGCATGTGGGATCCTCCCAGACTGGGGCTCGAACCTGTGTCCCCTGCATCGGCAGGCAGACTCCCAACCACTGCGCCACCAGGGAAGCCCTGGGACTCACTTTTAATCCTCTCTGAATATCTAGAATAGATGATGGAAAGAGGGGAAGCATACCGTAAAATGGCAGTATCTGTACTTCAGCAGCCCCTCATGGCAGATAGAAATAAGGAGAAAAAAAGTGGGTCCGGAAAGAATTTGAAAAAGAATAGATACATGTATATGTATAAATGAATCACTTTGCTGCACACCTGAAACTAACACAACATTGTTAATCAACTATACTCCAATATAAAATAATTTTTTTTTAAAAAAAGGAAAGAAAGCAAAAAAAAAGTGGGACCAGGTTAGTTTTCACACGACAGTCTGAAGGTTCCAAGTCTGACTGCATACACCTTCTCTGGCCACCTTCTGCATTGTCCAATGGAGACTAGAATATGCTTTCAAAAGTTAGACCCATCTTCCAAAGGGAAAGGTCAAAGCTGAGTCTCAAGAGACAACATCAGTGTAAGGACTGGGTTTCAAATCTGCTCTTTCGCATCCATTTCTCTTCAGGCTGAGGCCGAGAGCTCCCCCAAAGATTGCCAGCATCACGTGTGAGTGATTCCCAGCAGTGTGCACATTTCCTACCCTGGCCTCTATCACTATGTGTCCTTCTGTTATTTATTATACTTATGCTATTGTAATCCATTTCCTTTCTTCTAAAAATACTTTTTTTCTTTATAAAAAGGACATATTCGCTATAAAAATTTTAGAAAATATAAAAGCGTTCTTGGCTAAGTAAGAAATTGTTTTCTGATTCTCTCCAGAGAATAGAGAAGTGAAGTTCAATCTTATTTTGTGGGTGAATTAAGTTCTGAAATTTTCCTTGGAGGTTTATTATATGGCACTCTGGTTGCATTCCTCCTTTTAAATAATATCATGAAAGGCTATGAGGTTTCTAAATAAGCCCACAAAATCCTACCTAATGAAAAATGAAGCTGAACTATAACATGGGTAGAGCTATGACACCAAGCCACCAGATTTGAGGCTCCTTCTAGGAGGCAAGAACTTTGGCAGCCATTTCTGAAGTATTGGCACCCACTGGGCATGAAGCAATGGTGATTCCTAACTTTGACTTTACAAAGAGAGAGAAACTGGTTTTGTGGGCATCTGCTCCCTCAAGCAGCATTAAGAGCACCAATAGTTTCCATAGTTGGAAGGAAGATGAAACCATCTGGTTAAAGAAGGGGACTTTAGTGTGCAAAGGTCACTGGTAGGGGGACCTTCAAGATGGTAGAGGAATAAAATGTGGAGATCAACTTCCTCCCCACAAATACATCAAAAATACATCTACATATGGAAAACTCCTACAGAACACCTACTGAACGCTGGCAGAAGACCTCAGACTTCCCAAAAGGCAAGAAACTCCCCATGTACCTGGGTAGGACAAAATAAAAAAGAAAACACAGAGACAAAAGAATAGGGACAGGACCTGCACCTCTGGGAGGGAGCTGTAAAGGAGGAAAAGTTTCCACACACTAGGAAGCCCCTCCATTGGCAGAGACTGGGGGTGGCGGGGAGGAAGCTTCTGAGCCACAGAGGACAGCACAGCAACAGGGGTGCAAAGTGGAGAGATTCCCACATAGAGGATTGGTGCCAACCAGCACTCACCAGCCTGAGAGGCTTCTCTGCTCACCCGCCAGGGCGGGTGGGGGCTGGGAGCTGAGGCTCCAGCTTTGGAGGTCAGATCCCAGGGAGAGGAGTGGGGTTGGCTGTGTAAACACAGCCTGAAGGGGGCTAGTGCGCCACAGCTAGCCGGGAGGGAGTCCAGGAAAATGTCTGGAACTGCCTAAGAGGCAAGAGACCATTGTTTTGGGGTGCGCGAGGAGAGGGGATTCAGTGCACCGCCTCAACGAGCTCCAGAGACAGGCACAAGCTGCGGCTATCAGCGCAGACATCAGAGACAGGCATGAAAGGCTAAGGCTGCTCCTGCAGCCATCAAAAAGCCTGTGTGCAAGCACAGGTCACTATCCACACCTCCATTCCTGGGAGCCTGTGCAGCCCGCCACTGCCAGGGTCTCGTGATCCAGGGACAATTTCCCCAGGAGAACACAGGGCGCGCCTCAGGCTGGTGCAACATCATGCTGGCCTCTGTGGCAGCAGGCGTGCCCCGCATTCTGTGCTCCTCCCTCCCCCTGGCCTGAGTGAGCCAGAGCCCCCTAATCAGCCACTCCTTTAACCCCCTCCTGTCTCAGCAAAGAACAGACGCCAGAGGGCAACCTACACGCAGAGGCGGGGCCAAATCCAAAGCTGAACCCCAGGAGCTGTGCGAACAAAGAAGAGAAAGGGAAATTTCTCCCAGCAGCCTCAGGAGCAGCAGATTAAATCTCCACAATCAACTTCAGGTACCCTGTATCTGTGGAATACCTGAAGAGACAAAGAATCATCCCAAAATTGAGGCAGTGGACTTTGGGAGAAACTGTAGAATTGGGGTTTGCTTTCTGCATCTAATTTGTTTCTGGTTTTATGTTTACCTTACTTTAGTATTTAGAGCTTATTATCATTGGTAGATTTGTTTATTGATTTGGTTGCTCTCTTCCTTTATATATATATATTTTTTTCTTTTTCCCTTTCTGTGAGTGTGTATGTGTATGCTTCTTTGTGTGATTTTCTCTGTATAGGTTTGCTTTTACCATATGTCCTAGGGTTTTGTCTGTCCATTTTTGTGTGTATGGTTTGCTTTTAGTATAGTTTTTAGCACTTGTTATCATTGGTGGATCTGTTTATTGGGTTGGCTGCTCCCTTCTCCTTCTTTTTTTAAACTTAAAATTTTTTTTATTTTAATAATTTTTTATTTTAATAACTTTATTTTATTCATTCTTTCTTTTATTTTTCTCCCTTTTCATCTGAGTTGTGTGCCTGACAGGGTCTTGGTGCTCCAGCCAGGTGTCTGGTCTGAGCCTCTGAGGTGGGAGAGCTGAATTCAGGACATTGGTCCACCAGAGACCTCCTGGCCCCACGTAATATCAATCGGCAAGAGCTCTCCAAGAGATCTCCATCTCAACACTAAGAACCAGCTCCACTCAATGACCAGCAAGATCCAATGCTGGACACCCGATGCCAAACAACTAGCAAGACAGGAACACAACCCCACCCATTAGCAGAGAAGCTGCCTAAAATCATAAAGTAACAGACACCCCAAAACACACCACTGGACATGGTCCTGCCAACCAGAAAGACAAGATGCAGCCTCACCCACCAGAACACAGACACCAGTCCCCTCCACCAGGAAGCCTACACAACCCACTGAACCAACCTTACACACTGGGGGCAGACACCAAAAACAACGGGAACTAGGAACCTGCAGCCTGCGAAAAGGAGACCTCAGACACAGAAGTTAAGCAAAATGAGAAGACACAGAAATACACAGCAGATGAGGGAGCAAGGTAAATACCCACCAAGACCAAACAAATGAAGAGGAAATAGGCAGTCTACCTGAAAAAGAATTCAGAGTAATGATAGTAAAGATGATCCAAAATCTAGGAAATAGAATGAAGAAAATACAAGAAACATTTAACAAGGACCAAGAAGAACTAAAGAGCAAACGAACAATGATGAACAACACAATAAATGAAATTTAAAATACTCTAGAAGGAATCAATAGCAGAATAACTGAGGCAGAAGAATGGGTAAGTGATCTGGAAGATAAAATACTGGAAATAACTACCACAGAGCAGAATAAAGAAAAAAGAATGAAAACAACTGAGGACAGTCTCAGAGACCTCAGGGACAACATTAAACACACCAACATTCGAATTATGTTGGATCCCAGAAGAAGAAGAGAAAAAGAAAGGGACTGAGAAAATATTTGAAGAAAAGATAGTTGAAAACTTCCTTAATATGGGAAAGGATAAATCAAGTCAGGAAGCACAAAGAGTCCCATACAGAATAAATTCAAGGACAAACACGACAAGGCGCATATTAATCAAATTATCAAAAACTAAATACAGGGGCTTCCCTGGTGGCGCAGTGGTTGAGGGTCCGCCTGCCGATGCAGGGGACGCGGGTTCGTGCCCTGGGCCGGGAGGATCCCGCGTGCCGCGGAGCGGCTGGGCCCGTGGGCCATGGCCGCTGGGCCTGCGCGTCCGGAGCCTGTGCTCCGCAGCGGGAGAGGCCGCGACAGTGAGAGGCCTGCGTACCAAAAAAAAAAAAAAAAAAAAAAAAAAAAAAAAACTAAATACAAAGAAAAAATATTAAAAGCAACAAGGGAAAAGCAACAAATAACATACAAGGGAATCACCATAAGGTTAACAGCTGATCTTTCAGCAGAAACTCTGCAAGCCAGAAGGGACTGGCAGGACATATTTAAAGTGATGAAAGGGGAAAATCTACAACCAAGATTACTCTACCCAGCAAGTATCTCATTCAGATTCGACAGGGAAATTAAAACCTTAACAGACAAGCAAAAGCTAAGAGAATTCATCACCACCAAACCAGCTTTACAACAAAGGCTAAAGGAACTTCTCTATGCAGGAAACACAAGGAAGGAAAAGACTTACAATAACAAACCCCCAAAAATTAAGAAAATGGTAACAGGAACATACATATGGTTAACTACCTTAAATATAAATGGATTAAACACTCCAACCAAAAGACACAGACTGGCTGAATGGATACAAAAACAAGACCCATATATACACTGTCTACAAGAGACCCACTTCAGACCTAGGGACACATATAGACTGAAAGTGAGGGGATGGAAAAAGATATTCCATGCAAATGGAAATCAACAGAAAGATGAAGTAGCAATTCTCATATCAGACAAAATAGACTTTAAAACAAAGACTATTACAAGAGACAAAGAAGGACACTACATAATGATCAAGGGATCAATCCAAGAAGAAGATGTAACAATTGTAAATATTTGTGCATCCAACATAGGACCACCTCAATACATAAGACAAATGCTAACAGCCATAAAAGGGGAAATAACAGTAACACAATAATAGTAGGGGACTTTAACACCCCACTTTGACCAATGGACAGAACATCCAAAATGAAAATAAATAAGGAAACACAGCTTTACATGATACATTAAAGAAGATGGACTTAATTGATATTTATAGGACTTCCCATCCAAAAACAACAGAATAAACTTTCTTTTCAAGTGCTCATGAAACATTCTCCAGGATAGATCATATATTGGGTCACAAATAAAGCTTTGGTAAATTTAACAAATTTGAAATCGTATCAAGTTTCTGTTCCAACCACAACGCTATGACACCACATATCAATAACAGGAAAAAATCTGTAAAAAATACAAACACATGGAGGCTAAATAGTACACTACTAAATAACCAAGAGATCACTGAAGAAATCAAAGAGGAAATCAAAACATACCTAGGAACAAATGACAATGAAAACACATCACCCCAAACCTATGGGATGCAGCAAAAGCAGTTCTAATAGGGAAGTTTATAGCAATACAAGCCTACCTCAAGAAACAAGAAAAATCTCAAATAAACAACCTAACCTTACACCTAAAGCAATTAGAGAAAGAAAAACAAAAAACCCCCAAAGTTAGCAGAAGGAAAGAAATCATAAAGATCAGATCAGAAATAAATGAAAAAGAAATGAAGGAAACAATAGCAAAGATCAATAAAACTAAATGCTGGTTCTTTGAGAAAATAAACAAAATTGATAAACCATAAGCCAGACTCATCAAGAAAAAAAGGGAGAAGACTCCAATCAATAGAATTAGACATGAAAAAAGAGAAGTATCAACTGACACTGCAGAAACACAAAAGATCATGAGAGATTACTGCAAGCAACTATATGCCAATAAAATGGACAACCTGGAAGAAATGGACAAATTCTTAGAAAAGTACAACCTTCCAAGGCTGAAACAGGAAGAAATAGGAAATATAAATAGACCATTCACAAGCACTGAAATTGAAACTGTAATTAAAAATCTTCCAATAAACCAAAGCCCAGGACCAGATGGCTTCACAGGTGAATTCTATCAAATATTTAGAGAAGAGCTAACACCTACCCTTCTCAAACTCTTCCAAAATATAGCAGAGGGAGGAACACTCCCAAACTCATTCTACGAGGCCACCATCACCCTGATACCAAAACCAGACAAAGATGTCACTAAAAAAGAAAACTACAGGCCACTATCACTGATGAACGTAGATGCAAAAATCCTCAACAAAATATTAGCAAACAGAATCCAACAGCACATTAAAAGGATCATACACCATGATCAAGTGGGGTTTATCCCAGGAATGCAAGGATTCTTCATTATATGCAAATCAATCAATGGGATACACCATATTAACAAACTGAAGGATAAAAACCATATGATCATCTCAATAAATGCGGAAAAAGCTTTCAACAAAATTAAACACCGGTTTATAATAAAAACCCTCTAGAAAGTAGGCATAGAGGGAAATTACCTCAACATAATAAAGGCTATATATGACAAACCCACAGCCCACATAGTTCTCAATGGTGAAAAACTGAAACCATTTCCACTAAGATCAGGAGCAAAGCAAGGTTGCCCACTCTCACCACTATTATTCAATATAGTCTTGGAAGTTTCATCCTCAGCAATCAGAGAAGAAAAAGAAATAAAAGGAATCCAAATCAGAAAAGAAGAAGTAAAATTGTCACTGTTTGCAGATGACATGATACTATACATAGAGAATCCTAAAGATGCTACCAGAAAACTACTAGAGCTCATCAATGAATTTGGTAAAGTATCAGGATATAAAATTAATGCACAGAAATCTCTTGCATTCCTAAACACTAATGATGAATAATCTGAAAGAGAAATAAGGAAACAATGGAAACAAAAATAAACAAATGGGACCTAATGAAACTTAAAACCTTTTGCACAGCAAAGGAAACCAGAAACAGGATGAAAAGACAATCCTCAGAATGGGAGAAAATATTCGCAAACAAAGCAACTGACAAAGGATTAATCTCTAAAATATACAGGCAGCTCATTCAACTCAATATCAAAAAAAAAAAACAAACAAACAACCCAATCCAAACATGGGCAGAAGACCTAAATAGACATTTCTCCAAAGAAGATATATAGATTGCTAACAAGCACAAGAAAGGATGCTCAACATCACTAATCATTAGAGAAATGCAAATCATAACTACAATGAGGTATCACCTCACACTGGTCAGAATGGCCATCATCAAAAAATCTACACCAATAAATGTTGGAGAGAGTGTGGAGAAAAGGGAACCCTCTTGCACTGTTGGTGGGAATGTAAATTGATATAGCCACTATGGAGAACAGTATGGAGGTTCCTTAAAAAACTAAAAATGGAGCTATCATATGACCCAGCAATCCCACTACTGGGCATATACCCTGAGAAAACCATAATTCAAAAAGTGTCATGTTCCACAATGTTCATTGCAGCTCTATTTACAATAGCCAGGACATGGAAGCAACCTAAGTGTCCATCAATAGATGAATGGATAAAGAAGATGTGGCACATATATACAATGGAACATTACTCAGCCATAAAAAGAAATGAAATTGAGTTATAGGTGGATGGACCTAGAGGCTGTCATACAAAGTGAAGTAAATCAGAAAGAGAAAAACAAATACCATATGCTAACACATATATATGGAATCTAAAAAAAAAAAATGGTTCTGAAGAACCAGGGGCAGGACAGTAATTAAGATGCAGAAGTAGAGAATGGACTTGAGGACACAGGAAGGGAGAAGGGAAAGCTGGGACGAAGTGAGAGAGTGGCATGGATATATATACACTACCAAATGTAAAATAGATAGCTAGTGGGAATCAGCCGCATAGCACAGGGAGATCACCTCAGTGCTTTGTGACCACCTAGAGAGGTGGGATAAGGAGGTTGGGAGGGAGATGAAAGAGGGAGGAGATATGGGGATATATGTATACATATAGCTGATTCACTTTGTTATAAAGCAGAATCTAACACACAGTTGTAAAGCAATTATACTCCAATAAAGATGTTAAAAAAATAAAAGGTCGCTGGTAGATCGAATGCTCACAAATTGGGGACCTGCTTCCTAGAATGTGTTGAAGAATGATCTCAACATCTCCTACTTTCTTGGTGACACAAATAGTCAACAGCCAGTCATATTTATTATCAATAGATGGCTCTCTTTTATTCTTTAACTAACATATTGGTTCTTGGAAGGAACATAAAAGTATTTCTGAAGGCAACAAACTGCCTAACTCCAGTAAATTTTCTCCTTTCTGTGCCTACAACAGTAGACACAAAAGAACTAGAGAATAATAAATGAAGAAAGTAATACAATTTAATATAAGAATAATTTAAGTAACTCACTCTTTGCATTGGGCTGATTTCTTAAAAGTCTGGATCTCACTCACTAGTACATTTCCTTTTTTTAAAATTTATTCAATAAATATTTGCCTATAGGGCTTCCCTGGTGGTGCAGCGGTTAAGAATCCGCCTGCCAATGCAGGGGACACGTTTGATCCCTGGTCCAGGAAGATCCCACATGCCGCGGAGCAACTAAGCCCGTGTGCCACAACTACTGAGCCTGCGCTCTAAACCCCATGAGCCACACCTACTGAGCCCACGTGCCACAACTACTGAAGCCCACGCACCTAGATCCTGTGCTCCACAACTAGAGAAGCCACCGCAATGAGAAGCCGGCGCACCGCAACGAAGAGTAGCCCCTGCTCGCTGCAACCAGAGAAAAGCCCACATGCAGCAACGAAGACCCAACGCAGCCAAAAATAAAATAAATAAAATAAAAATAAATAAATTTATTTTTTAAAAATATATATTTGCCTATAGTTTCTATGTGCCAAGTGCTGGGCTAGGTTCTAGGTAGGCAGCTATAATCCCAGCGCCTCACAAAGTTTCAGACTAGTAAAGCTAGGAGAAGACTGGCAGGGAGCAGGTACCAAACAAATAAATATACATTTCCAATCTGTAATAGATGCTGTGACAGGGAATAACATGAGGGAATCTACTGAAAGGGAGTAGGAGTGAAAAGCATTGCAGGTAAAGGAATCTACCTGTATGGGTACTGAATGAATTGAGAGAAAAACAATGTGGCTCAACAAGTGAGCAAAGGGGCAAGTGGCATGAAATAAGCTTACAAGACCTTGCAGGAGTCTGGATTACATTCTAAGTCCAAGAAAAGCACTGAAGGCCAAAGCCAGGAAGATATTACCCAATATATATTTTAGAAGTATCACTCTGATTGCTGGATGAAGGATAGATCTGAAGAGGTTCAAGAGTTGATGCCAGGAGATCAAATGGAACCAGGGTCTCTTGAAAAAAAATAGGTTATAAATGATAGACACATCCTGTCAAAATCTGTCCAGGCCCTGGGGGGAAAGGGCCTTCTTCATATTACTTATTACTGTTTGACATTATATATTTATTGATTTATATAATTGTATATCTGTTCAGTGACTGCCTCTCCCGTTAGAAAGTAAGTTTGGTGAGGATAGGAAGGTTGCCTTTTTCACTCCTGTATCCTCAGTGCATAGAACATTGTCTGCCACATAGATTCTCAATAAATATTTCACTAAATGAATGAATGAGACATGTATTTAATCCTTTTATGAAGCAAAGGACCATTCTGTAAAGCAAATCATCAGCCTCTTTCTTACTCATTTTGAAAGCCTGGATCTTTTTACCTCAACTGAGAGGAACTTGAGGGAAGAGTAAACCAAGACAAACAAAGTTTATTGTACTGAATGGAATGACCTCATAAAACGTAAATTCCAGGAAGACAGAGACCTTGAATGTGCCTATTATGTATTTTAATGAATAAATTAATGAAACCAGAGCTCAGAGCACTTGTCTGTGGTTTCCAGAATTGTGCTCTTTTAACAGATAATAAACAACTTTGCATTTTAAGATGGTATTTTAGCTATTCATCAAAGCATTTAAAGTCATCTGATTTGACAGCTCTCATAGCAAACTGGTTGGCATTAGTTGCAAAATAAAAGGCTTCCACCTATTTCAGCGAAAAAACAAACAAAACAGTATCATGGCATGGTCTGCAATAAAACTGGCAGAATGATCTATCCATTCATCTACGTCAAGGCTCTCTGCTATCTTGGCCCCAGAAACCCAGACTTCAGGAGTGAATTGTCATCACTGGATGTCAACATACTTCAGAGGGTGATCACTGGATACTAAGGTCAGCAAGTTAGCAAGTTTCTGGACCCCTTCAGCTGGAAATTGCTTCCTAAGGCAAGCTCTACAAGGCTGTATTAGTTTTCTGTTGCTGCTGTAACAAATTACCACAAACTTGGTGGCTTAAAACAACAGAAATTTATTCTCTCACAGTTCTGGAGATCAGAAGCCCAAAATCAAGGTGTCAGCAAGGTTTTGTTCCTTCTGGAGGTTCTGAGGGAGAATCTATTCCACACCTCTCTCCTAGCTTCTGGTGGCCTCTGACAATCCTTGGCTTGTAGACTTATCATTCCAATCTCTGCGTCCTTCTTTACATTGCCTTCTTATCTGTGTCTTCTCTCTTCTCTTCCAAGAACACTTGTCATTGGATTTAGGGCTATCCTAGTCCAAGACGATCTCATCCCAAGATCCTTAACTTAATTGCATCTGCAAAGACTCTTTTTATCAAATAAGGTCATATTCACAGGTTCTAGATGGACATATATTTTGGGAGGCCACCATTCAACCCACTACAAGGAATAAAGCAAGGTTAAAGTGTAAAAAAATGTGCAATTCCAATGAGGTAGCTCTCTGAATTAATATGACCAGAATAGGTACTTGCAGGGAAAGAGGGGAAAGATATTTTGTTTTGGCATAAGGTCACAACTTTTTTTTCTTAATGAATAGAAAAACTAAAGAGGAGAAGTAGGTGCCTAATTATTTAATTAATTCTGATGAATCGATATCAGAGTCCCTTGAAGGGCACCCAAGTTAAGGGGAGGGCCGTAACCATGAAAGTGGGTAGGCAGTAGAGGAGGCATTACTAGGTATCCTAGACAGCTCTTTGAGCCTGTCAGGAGCATCAGCTCTGTACTACATTACTTCCCCTGCCCTCATATCTCCAAACTATTTTGGAGAAAAGCCTCTCCAAACCTTGAGCTTTTCTCTAGGTCCTGAGACACCAAACTAGCAACCCAAATCTAACTCTGGATGTTGACCTCTTGTCTAACCACTTGATTTTTGGTGCTTGACGTTGAACTGTACCCCTACTGAGATGAACCCCCTACAGCAGCTCAAGGTGAAAGACCCGATCCCTTTCCCTGACCATCAACCCCCAAACCCATCTTTCCTCTTTGATGTGCAGAAGCGATAGGTTGTCCCAAATTCAACAGATGCTTGTGCGTTGTCCAGAACCCCTTTCTTTACACACTCCCTGGAGATGTGGTGTGGAAGAAACAGCCAGCCTTGGCTGACAGCTTGGGCGACATTACAAGGCACATGAGGCAGGAAGAAGCACTGCCAAGGTTTCGTTTCTGTTTTTGCTGGTCTCTACCGTGGTTTCCAATGAAAAGAACAGTTTTAAGAAGGTAAAGTTGGCAGGGCCACACTGTGTCAATGGGCTACTTTCAGCTTTGAAGAGCACAGTTTTTCCTTTTCTTGGGGTACAGTCCTCTGGAAGGCTGGAATTCATATCTGGCATAGTACTTCACCAGAATCAATTGTACATGTTTAAAATTGTACTTTTAATGTTATTTTAAGTACCTATTTTATAATTCCAATAAACTACTCTCAAGCATGACGTAAGGCTGATTAATGACACTTCTCTGGTACACCAAGAGCTCTCAGTTCTGCCTTGTGCCTCAGTGCTCACCTGAGGCATCCCATTAATCATTGTTATGCCACAGTCTGTCCTATCATATTGCTTAATTACCTTTTCTGTTACTCATTCGTCTACTCCATTAATCCTCACAGAACAAATTCATCAAACACTGAAGCCCTGAAGAAATGGTGTTCCTGATCTTGCCAGAACCTAGCCCTAGAAGCAGCTTATCCCTAAAAGATGGAAGGATCCCAAGACTCCTGATAATCAAGAAAAACAACCCTACATAAGGGAATCTTGTCTCTCTATCTTCTTTGCAGACCCAAACCTTACCCACCTTTTAAGGCTCAGCTAAATCCTTGCAACCTCCATGAATTCCTCCTTAATTAAGTCTCTTCTTGCCAATATCACAATCTACATTACTCAACCTTGTTACTTTGCTTCATTCTTTGTGGTTTTGTTTATGAATATTAATTCAGCTGAACTGTGAATTTCCTTAGGATAGGCTTCATGTTTAATACTCTTTAATAATAATGAAGAATAAGAATTACAAGTAATAATAGTAACATCTATTGACTTTATTATGTACCACGTACTGGGGTCAGTGGTTTACATAGGTTAGCTCAATTAATTATATTTGATGGAAGTGCTTTTATTGTCATCTTCACTGCACAGAGGTGAAAGTGCCCATGTTCACACAGCCAGTAAAACAGGTATATAAAGTCTGGAAACCTGAGTCCAAATCCAAGTGCTAGACCACTAAGTAGCACTACCTTTTCTCATAACCTTCGCAGTGCCTGGCAGTGTACTCAGGCACACTCTTAATTTGCTTAATTGTTTAATTAATTAATCAATTGTTTAGCTTGGATGAAAATCCCTATTCTTCACAATGGAAAGAAGAAGAAAAATGTGGGTCCAGATTAGAATAAGGACAAGAGAGAGGGAAAATCTAAACCTGAAAGAAAAAAAAATGATTGGTAGGTATTTGGAATGGGAGAAAAGTACTCGAAAGATCAGGTGTACAGAATTTTATGTTCTATGGAAGATATTTCCATATAAAATTTAAATAAAATTTTTAAATTTAATAGGGGCACAGTGAAGCCATAACATAGTTTCATGATATCACACTTTGTTCTAGGAGACAAAATAGTGACTGGACCAATACACTACTATCGTATATGTTTCTCGTCACTTTTTCACTGACTCATACCCAGCATTTCCTAACCCTTTTTCCTCATACAGTCAATAGGAACCATACTCACAATCTCTCCTAATGCGGCACTAAGGGCAAAAATGCAGGTGTCTGTTCTCTCCTAGCAAAAACTGTGCAGTAAGATGTACCAAAATAGAAATGGACTTTTTAGTCATGACAAATTATTTTCCAATATGAGAATCATGAGAAATAACCCTTTGCATTTCAGAATATTTAAAAGACAGATATATCATTAAATCACAGAAGATAACTGGATAGCGTGTATTTTAAGTTACTGAACTCATTAGGCAAATTGTCTTACCAGTAAGCAAAGCAAATTACATCTGTTTAACTTCATACCTTTGGTTTAGAAGGTTGTTGATATAGGTTAAAATGGAAAACTCGGTGGATATCAGAAACAGTTGAGGCCAGCATCAGTCACATATGCCCTGTTGTGAAGGTTGAAAGAGTGGATTTTTTCAGAATTATTGGACGAGAATAGAAGACTTTAGCTGCTGGGAGTGAGGTGAGGTTAGGGATATCACCCAAGATGAGAAATGACCCACCATGCTGAGTCCAAAAACACCAACAATTAGCTTTGCCTGTTTCATATTATTACATAAACCTGGAAACTGACATTGTTGGGAAAAATGAAGTTAGCATATTCAAATTCTACTTAAGATTCCAATACTCATATAAAATCATAGAATTTTGAAAATTAGAGACAGTGAAGCCAAAGAGCACACTCTTAAGTGAATACTAGAGGAACATTTTACCATCGCCTTCCTCAACTCAACATATTTTCATCTATTTGGTGTATATAATGGTTGTTTGCACATGCTCACAGCAAAAGAACTAACTTCACATATCAGAGTGTTTTAGTTTTATATTACCTCTTCTGTTTATGTTTTTTTTTTTTTTTTTTTAGCTGAATATTGTCTTCAGAACTGAATTAGATTTCAGGAGAGAGCAGATTTTCCTAGGATCCCTCACACCAGCTACAAGAGTGCCGGTCAACATAAGAGGCCCTAGGTAAATAGCGCTTTTCCTTGCTGTCTTAGGAAAGGAGTTTTTAATCCCTCCAGTGATAAGAATGAGGAGAAAAAAATCAAGTGGGAAAATTCAGTTCTGCAAATAATTGCTATATCCCTAACAAGGGCAAAGCACTGTGCTGCAGCACCATCCTACAGGGGTACGTAAAATATCAGATTTCCATACATCATCACAAAGGTCTTCAGAAAACCCTGGTGAGATAAATAATTAGCAAATGCCATGAGGATCCACAATAAGTAGCATAATTCTAATAGAAAACTTGTCCTGAATATTGGAGAACTCATGGAAAACTGAGGCCTCCTACCTCCCAGATTTATATTCTATCCACTTCAGAAATCCTTCTCCAGTCCTAATTCTTATCCCAAAATCTGTCCCAAACGTCACTTATTCCCAGTGACTCCCAACACTGGCAGAAATAGAGAACTCCTAGAAACACTTCTAAACATTAGCCTCTTGTACATAAAGACTAATTCAGAAGACGGATTCTTAGTGCTGGGAGACTTGCTGATAACATGTCTACTTGTTTAAATTACTCTTCAATGTTCCCATTTTCCATAATCTTTTCTTGAAACTTCTATAATTATCGTAGCTACAAAACAGCCTTGGATTAGCTAACTTGTGCCATCTAAAGGCTATAGTGAGAACCTCTTTGATGAAGAAAAATAAAATAAATAATAAATGATAAATAAATTAATTAAAAATATTCATATCAGGCTCTCTGCAAAACGAATTCAGCAAAACTGTTCTGTGTGAGGCTAAAATGTAAAACAGATAATAAGGGCTTGGGCAGATATTATTGATATTATTTCAAATTAGAATAAAGGAGAAAATCAAGAAACCTCCAAGCTCTAGCCTTGGTTCTGTTGCCTATAAGCTGTGGGACATTAGGCACATTACTTAATCTCTCTGGACCTCATACTTCTCATCTATAAAATAAAAGCATTGAACATGATTTCAAAAGATATTTGACAATATAATTTTTTAATTTTATGAAATGAAATATTTACATGAAATTCAAGAAAATGGGTAGGTTTAAAGGAGAATTAGTGAATTAAGAGAGAAGTAGAGTAAGCCAGAGGCTTTCACAGTCCTCCCCCACTTTTCAACTATTTCCTCCTTTTCTGGGTATCCAGTGGCATATGTTTTCCAGGCTCCGTCACAGTTAGGTTTTGACCAAGTAACTGAGTTCTAGTCAAAGAAATGTCAGTATAATGATAAGTGCCTCTTCCATGTCTAGCCCATAAAAGTGCCACATGTGTGACACCCACCATGCTCTTCCCCCTTCTGCCAGCTTGATGTCGACATGGGCAAACAACTTCAGAGGAAATGGGCATCGGTGTAACACTTGGAAGAGACCCGCCTTATTTACCAGAAACACCCCTTTGGGATTTTATACAAACAAGAGACAAACTTATTTCATGATTTAGCCATTACATATCATCATGTTTTAGCCATTGCATTTCATTGTTATATCTGGCAGCGATACTCTAACTGGTACAACAATAATTTTTCATTCAAATTGACGAAGGACAGATTTGTGTTCCTTCTTTCTGGAATCCCTTAAAAAATACCAAATCGAAAACCATGTGAGACATATGACTTTCTAATTTTGTGCTATAAACTTAAGAATTGCAATGTTTGGCTATTACCTCAAGAAAACAAAAAGTAAAGAAAGCGCCATGAACCATGATAAATAGGATGACAGAATCAGAGCTAAAAGGAAGGCAGAGGGCTTCCCTGGTGGCGCCGTGGTTGAGAGTCCACCTGCCGATGCAGGGGACATGGGTTCATGCCCCGGTCTGGGAAGATCCCACATTCCGCGGAGCGGCTGGGCCCATGAGCCATGGCCGCTGAGCCTGCGCGTCCGGAGCCTGTGCGTCCGGAGCCTGTGCTCCGCAACGGGAGAGGCCACAACAGTGAGAGGCCCGCGTACCGCAAAAAAAAAAAAAAAAAGGAAGGCAGAGACAGCTTCCAAAGGTAACCCTGAAGTGGCTGTATGCCTAATACAATGCCTTCTTGCACAAAACTGATGCTCAATTTCTTGAATGAAACAATGAGTGAATGAATGAATGGACCAGAAATCTAATCACTTCAAAAGTGGAGTATGAAAAAGAAAAAGATTTATTGCCCATGCCATAGAATGTCTAGGTTTAATTCATTCATGTTATCAGCAATGTCTTCAGTGCAGGAGAAAAATTCTAACATAATGTGTACTCTACTGACTTGTCGGTTCAACAAAAAATGGGAAATCTGGAATTCATTCAAAATCAGTCTAGGCTTCTACCATGAGCCTGGTTCTGTGTTCTGCCCCCAAGAGGCGCATGTCCTCTGCCTCCAGCATAGTCCCTCACTCGGGATCTAAAGATTTTCCATAACCTCAGTAGGCTCCCAGCCTCCTCTGGCTTTTTCACTATTGTCAGCCTCATTCATAGAGTGGGACTAGCACAGTGATTAAGCGCATAGTCTGTAGAGAAAGAATGCCTGGGTGAGAACCTGCCTCTGAAATTTTTAGTCTTAGGAGTTTGGGAAAGTTACTTAAGCTCTCCTCCTTTCTAAACAGGAGTACTAACAGTACCCACTCCTCCAGCTGTTGAGGACACACTGAGAAACTCCAAGTTTACAACACTGCTTGACACACACTAAGTTAATTCTCAATAAATTTTAGATATTATCATTTCTCTTCCTTAAGGATATAAGGTCTTAAGATGGCAGGCATCAGTGGAAAAAACATCAGTCAGCATGTCAGAATTCCTAGACTGCCATTTCAGGTCTGTTGCTAAATAGATATCTTAATGTGAGCACATCACTTAACGCCTCTGAGTCTCAATTTTCTTATCTTTCAAATGAGAGGGTGGCCAGATGATTTGTATTTTCCCTTCCCACTCTATGACTCTATGTCTTATGTCTTATTCAGGTCTCTGTAATCTAATGCTCAATACTTTGTTCAGCACATGAAGTACAGACAGACAATTCCATAACCTCCCTCTGACACCTACTCCAATTATTTTAAGAGTAAAATAATTATGTATTTTATTACATAAGAGTTCACTCCTAGCATCCTTGCCATATGGTAAGGCGTGTAATAGGAAAGGCAGGTGGAGCCAAACAGGACTCAGATGCCCTATCAAACACCCTGAGGGCAGATGTTATGGCCAAGAGTGTGGGATCCATAGGAACATCTATAGAGAGCATCAATAACTCACAGAAGCTGCCACATTTATCTCCTAGCAAAGCACCTCAGGGATAAATAGCAGAATTCTAAGCACAGAAGTCACTCAAAAATATCTGTTGCTTTGTTTGTTTATGAAGAACACTTATTTCCTGATCCTAGAAGACTGAATTTGAAGAGACCAAAAAAGTATATTTCTTACTTCAGGTAAGGAATTATATATTTTTATTCCCTAGGGTCCACAAAATAGTAGATTTTCAATATACGTATGTTCGATGAATGAATCAGTCTGGATCTTCCAGTTCTGCGTTAATGAATGCAGATTGTTAGAAACTTGTAAATTAATTTTTATAATTTTTCCTAATGAAGCATAGGGTATATCATTATAATAATGGTCCCCAAGGACTCACTTCTCCCTCTGCCTATGCCTCTTTTGCAATGTTACATTGTTGCTTCTCCAATAAAGAGGTGGGGGCTCTTTCTTCACCATTTGAATCTAGGCTGGCCTGGTGACTTGCTTTGACCTTTAGAATGTAACAGAAGTGATATTGTGAAAGTTCCAGAGTGTAGATCTAAAGATTGATTGTAGCTTCCGCCTGTGCCCTCTTAGGGCTCAGCCATCATGGAAAAAAGCAGGAGTCCAAATACTGATGAGAGACCATGTGGAGAGAGAGGTCCTAGTTTTCCAACCATTCCTGCCAAGGTCCCAAACATGAGGGTGAGACCTTCAAGACTCTGCAGCTCTAGCAGACCCACCAGATGAACGCAGTTCCATAAAGCAGTGTAGGCAAGACCAGCAGAAGAACTGTCCAGCCAAGCCACAGAATCATGGGAAACAGAAATCGTCATTGTTTTAAAACACTGAGTTTTGGGATGGTTTTTTACACAGCAACAGATCATTGATGCAAAACTATTTCTGGGCCAGAATCAGCATAGTCACACCATAAGGAGTTTCATGAAAATAAGATTATATCAGCAGTTCTGTCAGAGAGGGAAAAAGGAAAAATATTTAAATACTATATATGATATAGGATAAAATCCCAGATATTTTCAGTATACAAATTATGCAGGAAATGCAATGCAGGGATCAATTACCACATTAAATCTATTCATTGGTTTGGGGCCCTGCAGAAACAGTTTCTAAAGAGTAGATGCTTTTTTTGAACTAATTATTCCTTAGTTATCATTCATTACATTAGTTATCTATTTCTGCATATCAAATCACCCAAGAGCTTAGTGGTTAAAAGAACAACAGTCATTTATTATTCTCACAGTTCTGTGGATTGTGTATATAGGAGAAGCTTGGCTGAACGGTTGTGACTCAGAATCTCTCATGAGGTTGCAGTTGAGGCGTCAGCTGGGGCTGCAGCCATCTAAAGTCTTGGCTGGGGCTGGAGAATCCAGTTCCAAGGTGTCTCACTCACATGGCTGGCAAGTGTGTTCCTCTCCACTTAGGATTCTTCTTGTAGCTCCTTGTGTGTCCTCATGCCATGGCGCCTGGTTTCCCTCAGAACCAAAGATCCAAAAGACCAAAGCAGAAGCTAAAATGTCTCTTACGGCCTGGCCTCAGAAGTCACGTACCAGCACTGTTGCCCATATTCTATATGTACACACAGAGCAGCTCTGAGTTAATATAGGAAAAGACTACACAAGGGCAAAGATTATTGCGGGTCCTCTTGGAGACTGGCTTCCACATCCTTATTGCCAAAAAAATTGAGAGCTTATACTAAAAATACATATGCAACAGGATTATTAAAAATAATGTAAGAAAGTGAAACCAGAAACCATAAAGAGGCAAAAAGAAAGCTAATTCCATCTGGGCCTTCGGGTAAGATATTTATTACAAGTCCACAGTCCCTTAACAGAAACCCTTGAGGCTAGATACATTTCAGAATTCAGAATATTTTGAATTTTAGAAAGGTAAGGAGGTACATACACCAGATATTACACAATACACTCCAGTATTGGGTGAGGAACAACTTAAAATCAACTGCATTATTATTTAAGCAAAAAAATGTATGAATTTTCAAACTAAGTGGGATAAAGACTTTAAATAGTCACATACATCCTTTTAGGTAAGATTCTGACAACAAAATTTTTTAAAGTATAGGTCTTCAGAGCTTTGGGGATTTCAGAATTGCAGGTAAAAAGTTGTGAACTATAGAAGTTGCAAGTTCACAGGATCAGAACCTGTGGCTATAGATTCCCCTAGATTGTGTATGCATCCACTTCCATTTCTAGGCCTTGCCTCCCCATCAACTCCCCAGTACTGCTGATCAAATTGGTCCCACAAACTCAGATACTGAGAGCTGCCCCACTCATATTTGAGGTCTCCTAATGACCTATTTTTCTGCCTTGTATTTTGGTTCAGGGACTAGGTTTTCATATTTGCTCAGCTATACCCAGCACCTGTTTTCAGGTTTACAGCTACTATTTTATCACTGACTGCTCATAGTAACTATTGCATAGCCTAAGAAGTAGGATAGTTATCACACTTGAACCATAGATTTAGCTGTTTCCTGACAAAGTTAAAAATCAAAGAAATTGAGAGCAACTGTTATTTTCCTTATGTCAAATTCAGATAGGAATTTAGTCAAATGACTATTTAAAAGGACATACCTCTAACCTGAGAGTGGAGGCATCCAAAACTAGACATAACACCTCCAAGAAGTCACAAAGTAAGAGTTTTAGTTTGTCTAAAATAAAAATATGAAATTTCTAAACAGGGTTAAAAGACAAGTGACAGACTGGCTAGAAACTTTGCCACATATAAAACAGAGAAGGAATTAATGAGAGCTCCTAAAATTAAAAACAAAAGGACACAAAAGTACATTAATAGGAAATTCACAGAAAATATATTTAAATGTCTAACAAATATATTTTAAAAATTCCTGACATCACTAGGAATGAGGAAAATACAACTTTTAAAAGTGAGACACTATATTTTACCCATCGGATGGGCAAAAAGTTTTAAGTTTTATAATACCAAGTTTTTACAAGGTATAGAGAATAGCACTCTCATATACTATTAGCGGAAGTGTAAATGGTACAACATTTGCAGAGGGTAATTTGGCAATATCTGTCCCAATGTTAAATGTAAATACATTTTAAGGACTGATTTCACTTCTAGAATTCTATTGATATACATGAACAGAGATATGAGTAGTAGGAGTTTTAACTGCAGCACTGTTTGAAATAGTGAAAAATGCAAACAACCTGTCTATTGATAGGCGATTGTTTAAAAAAACAAAACTATGCACAGGAATTTGCCATCTATGGGCCCCTGGACTTCAGCCTGTTTTTGTACTGCCTGCAAGCCAAGAATAATTTTTACAATTTTAGAGAATTAAGGAGAACCCTATAGCTAAATCCAGGTTCACATTACCAATTATTTATTATTAATTTTACTTCTCTTACCTCACCTAGTAATAAACTTGAGCAGGTACTATAGATTTATTTGCCAAACGATTGGTTGCATAGTTTGCTCTAAGGGAAATACTGTGAGGAACAGATAATATAAGGAAACAACACTTGTTGGAAAAACACAATGAAAAGAAAAGGTAAGAGGGCAAACCACGGAAACTGAAAAACTAGCATGAGTGATGAAATCATATAGTGATGAAATCCATAAAACAGGATTAGGACATGCATATAAGGAAAAAATTAAAACCAGAAGAAAAGGGAAAGCAAGAAGTAGACATAAGAAAAGGAAACAAATGATAAAGAAAGGAGAAAAGGGCATTAGAAAACAGTGCTAGAGGAAGTGAGGATGAGTACTCAACAGGGCGAGAACACACTTGTGACTGTCTCAAAGAGCCCCTGCATACTAGCATAAAGTGATCCTGGAAAATGTTTGCCTCTGCGATGTTTTACATTTGCATTATTTGGTCCTGTATTAATTGAACAGGATGAACTATTTTTAACTGTGTTAGGCACTAGGCAGTGTAAGTCACAGCTTTTAAACTATCAATGTATAATTATGTCTCAGAATTTTTCCCCCGATAAGTATATAAGAAAATAGATGAAGTCAGTATAAAGGTACTATGATGGGAAAATACGATCTGGTTAACATGTCCTGTTAGGGGTAAATGTGCATGAAGGGACACAAACACCTAAGATCCCCTTTAGAGAAATATAAGTAATTTCAAATAGAGGAGAGCACAGTCTAAGTGTCAAGCAAGCTTAACATCTTGGCTTTATGCATGATAGCATCAAAACTAGACTCATACTTGAGAAATTCTTTACAGTATAATTCTCTCAGTCATATTGTTATCTAAAGCTACCTTAGCCACAGAAATTCTAAACAGATTAACTCAGAGACTGCAGCCTGCAATGTGAACAGATAAGAACATATTACAATTGCTTATGATGTCTTCCCAATGCAAATTGTGAAGCCAGTATTTCTTTCCTTATTTAACTTCTCAAACACTGTAGTAGGCAGAATTTTGGCATCCATAATCTTTGTCCCCTGGTATTACTCCTGTGGTTATGTTACATTGCATGGTAAAAGAATATTGCAAATGTAATTAGAATTACTAATCATCTGACCTTAAAATAAAGAGATTACTCTGGATTATCTGGATTATTCTGGAGAACCCAGTGTAATCACATGAGTCCTTAAAAGCAGAAGAGGAAGTCAGAGAGATTCAAAGCATAAGAAGGACTGGATATGATGTTACTGGCTTGAAGGCAGAGGGGCCACATGGAAGGCCATGAAAAGGAACTGGACTCTGCCAACAACCTGAGTAAGCTTGTTTTAAAATGTAGGTTTTATTATTATTTAGGTAAGGTAAGGCCAACAGATCAGGAGACCATGGCCATTGAAAAGATAGTTTGTTACTCACAGTTGCCGAGAGGAGGGGCATGCCACACCACACAGGCCCACACAGGAAAGCACCAAGGTCACTCAGGAGGCAGAGAGACTAGGGAACATGTGGGTCTTTATTGTGGTTTAGATGGGAAGGAAAGGACGAGGCGGGTAAGCAGGCTTGGCCTTGGCTAGTTTGAATAATTTCAGCAGGTTCTAGGGCACAGGGACTGTCCCTAGTTGCCTAGTACCCGTCCCTGGGTTGATTAGAGCAAGGGAGTACTGGCTCTGAGTGTGACAGCCCCAAAATAGGAGGAAGTGAGGGTATAGGCTCTGGATTGATTAGTTTGCATATGAAAGGCACCCTTGTAGGTAAGTCATTTACTGTCTTTAGGAACTGGCTAGCCCTGGGAGGGGCAGTCTCTCCAGGGCCGGCAAAGTCCAAAGTGTCAAAGCATCAGAAATATAGAAAATAAGAAGGCATATTAATTATTAATTATGTATTAACGCAGCATGCATATTAATTCTTCCCAATAGCTTCCAGAAAGGAATGCAGTTCTACCAGCACCTTGATTTAGCTTTGTGAGACCCTGAGCAGAGAATTCAACTATGCCATGCCACACTTTTGTTCTACAGATCTGTGAGATAACAAATGGATATTGTTTTAAGCTGCTACATTTGTGGCAATTTGTTACAGCAGCAATAGAAAATTAATACATATGCCAAATCCTCCTTGGTGGCATGTTTCTAATTAATTCTCTGGGCATGTTATATTCTGCAGAACCTTCCACCACTTTCACAATTACAGTACAGAAAAAGGCTAATTAGAGAAGCTTTCTTCAAAGACTATATTTGGCAGGTTTCCATCAAGCTAAATATAATGTGAAATTTTTAATGCTTTCTACCAATGGAGCATAGAGGAAAATTAAATCAAGATGTGTTTAGGAAATTAGTTTGAGTTTGTAGAACTCAGATTCTTAAAACTGTAAAGCATTTGGCTGTGTAAGATAGAATAAGTACTAATAACTGCAGCACACATTTATCCATCCCTGTTAGGCAAATAGCTACCTGTATTAACATATATACTTGGCTGCAACTTCAGATCAAGATGTTGTAAACTCATGCTTTGAGCCACTCTCCACCCCAAAGAAGATCATAGCAATGAAAGATAAAATGTAAAAAAGTGAAAATCTTTAAACTGTAGCCAAGCTTACAAAGAGACCAACATCTCTGTGGATCAGTAGCCAAACATTCATTCATTTGTTCGTTCATTCATTCATTTAACAAGCTTTTATTCAGTACCTACTATGTGATAGGCATTGTTTTAAACACAGGATTCTGCACTGAACAAAACAAAGTCTCTGCCCTTATAGACCTTACATTCCAAAAGAAGAAAATTCTACAGAAATACAAAGCAATAAACCTGGTGAATGTAGCAGGCAAAGGCAGCCAGGAGCTTATTTCCTTAGGAGGTAATGAAGACTAAAAGTGCCCTATCTGAGGCAGAACACCAGAGCCAGTCTCACTGCTTGAAATAACAGACTGGGGTGGAAAGGAGGCTGGAAAGAGCTATGACTGCTGCAGGGGATATAACTTATATAAAACTATGTACCCATCTACATGAGACAAGTGGACAGCTTCACAGTCAGGACTTGGGCTGAGCTACCACTGGCTAAGTTATTGGATGTGTGCTGCTGCCTAATCACCAGTGATAAGTGCCCTGAGCTGTCCCTAAAGGACCTGATTCTGGACAGGGGACAACAGGGGCTATGTACAGACAACTGCAACAAAACAGAGAAAGAGTGAGCAAACAAAGACAAAGGGAAAAAATACTTGCCCTCAAGATGAGTCTACAAATTAAAATTTTATACCACATGAGGAAAACTAAGAAGCAACAAAATGAAAATAAAAAAGGAAGCTTGACATGACTTCAGGATGCTCAAAGAGATAAAGAAAGGAATAACATTTCTATGGGAAAAAATCATGAAATTATGAAATAAAACAAGCAGAAATGAAATGAAAATAGGCATTTTGAAAAAGAAAGTTAGAAATCCTAGAAATGAAAACTAGAGTTTAATTTTTTTAACCTTAATAAATGAGATAATGGTGAGGGAGTTAATAAAATGGAAGAGTACTGAGGAACTTACCTAAAACCTATTACAGTGAGATAAAGTGGCAAAAACATAATTATGAAAAAACAGTTTAAAAACATGGAGGATCAATTGGAAGTCTCCAACATACATCTAATGAGAAAGCCACAAGAAGTGCATTGAGGAAATAGCATAAAATTTTCCAAAATAGAAGAAATATAGGAGTCTTCAGATATAAAGTGTGCAGCAAGTGCTACATAGGATAAGTAGATATACCTGGTCTGGAACTGGTCCATTGCAATAAAGGTGCTAAAGCAAAAAATCCATTAGAATGTACTATTCATTAAAAAAAAAAAATCTTTGGAAGTCTAAACATAAGAATTCATAAGCTGGCTGAAATGCTACTTAACAGCTCTGAAACTCAGTGGAGTTGGGATTTCTAGTTAAAATTGTTGTAAGAATTGTATCTAACAATATTAAATTACAATGTCTTCCTGAACTGCCTTCTGTGTTTCTGTGGAGCAATTGAGTTGAAATTATCTAAAAAGTCAAAATGGAGGGAAAAGTAAAGTCAGGGATAGGGGAAATGAAATACTAAACTGCTTGTATTATCTGGAAGAAGGATAAAGTTTTTATTAAGTAAAGTAAATTATGCAAGTTGTAATACGTAAGTTAAATACTAAATGAATAAAACTACACTATACAACTACCAAGCTAATAAAGAGAAAAAATTATTTTAAAAAATATACTCAGTCAATCTGAAAAAAAAAACAAGCAAGGAGAGAATAAAATATAGAGCAGGTGCGTCAAATAGAAAAAAATTAAAAAATTAAAAAATAATAAATAAAATGATAGAATTAAACAAAACATATCTGTAGTTACATATGATATAAATAGACTAAATATTCTAGTTTAAGAAACAATGATTTTCAAACTGGATTTTAAAGGGACATTGAAAAGTTGAAAGTAAAAAGATGGAAAATCATATACTATGCAAATAACAACCAAAATAAAATGGGTGTATATATATATTAGTATCACACAAAGTAAACTTCAAGGGAAAATTATAAATAAAGAGGCTTCATAATGACAAAAATTTCGATTCACCAGAAAGACATAATTTTAGAATTGTATGCACCTGATAACATGACTTGAAAATACGTAAAGCAAAAACTGAACTACAAGGTTAAATAAATCCACAATTATGCAGAGATATTTAACATACTTCTCTCAGTAAGTGATAAAACAATCAAAAAAAGCACAAAATATTTGAACACAATCTAATTGAATTAGATTTAGTTAGAACACTGAATCTAACAACTGTGAAATGCACACTCTTATCAAATACACAGAAACATTTACAAAAAAATTGACCAGGGCTTCCCTGGTGGCACAGTGGTTGAGAGTCCGCCTGCCGATGCAGGGGACACGGGTTCGTGCCCCGGGCCAGGAAGATCCCACATGCCGCGGAGCGGCTGGGCCCGTGAGCCATGGCCGCTGAGCCTGTGCGTCCGGAGCCTGTGCTCCGCAACTGGAGAGGCCACAACCGTGAGAGGCCCGCGTACCGCAAAAAAAAAAAAAAAAAAATTGACCATACACTGGGTCATAAAGCAAGTCTCAACAAATTTCAAAGGTTTGAAATCATACAGATGTTTTCTTACCACTGTACAATGTGAAAAGATAACTGCAAAAATTTTGTTTGAGAAATTATGAAATGAGTCAAATGGGTCAAAAAATAAATAATGGAGAAATCAGGAAATTATTTGAACTGAATAATAATGTAAAAATCTGAATATTGGAACTTTAAGATGCAGCTAAAACAGTACTTAGAAGGAAACATATAACCTAAACTGTATATATTAAAAAGAATAAAGACTGAAAATTAATAAGCTAAGCATTTATCTCAAGAGATTAGAAAAAGAGAAGCAAAATAAAAGAAAATAGAAGGAAAGAAATAACAAAGATAGAGGGCAAATAATGGAGAAGAGACAAGAAAGCTAAAAGTCCCTTCTGTGAAAGGACTAACAAAATTGACAAACCTTTGGTAAATAATCAGGGGGAAAAAAGAGAGAAGGAGTGAATAATAAATATCAGAAATAAAAAAGAACAACTACTACTGATGCTGCACACATAAACAGATAATAATGGCCTATTATTGACAACTTTTGCCAACAAATTTGAACATTTAGATGAGATAGAAAAAATCCTATAAAAAATACAGTATATCAAAGTAGCATTAAAAGAAACAGAAAACTCTAAAGCCCTTTAACCATTAAAGAAAGTAAATCAGTAATTTAAAAATCTGCCCCAAAAGACAACTCCAGGCCCAGATAACTACTTTTAAGTTCTACCAAACATACAAAGAGTAAATAATTCTCATTTTACACAAACTCTTTCAGAGAATAGAAAAATAGCAAATACTATCCAACTCATTTAATGTGGCTAGCATAATTTTTTTTTTTTTTTCAGTACGCAGGCCTCTCACTGCTGTGGCCTCTCCCGTTATGGAGCAGAGGCTCCGGACGCGCAGGCTCAGCAGCCATGGCCCACGGGCCCAGCTGCTCCGCGGCATGTGGGATCCTCCCGGACCGGGGCACGAACCCATGAACCCGTGTCCCCTGCATTGGCAGGCGGACCCCCAACCACTGCGCCACCAGGGAAGCCCCACTAGCATAATTTTGATACCAAAGCCTGACAATGACAATATATGAAAAGAATATTACAGACCAAACTCACTTATGTAAGCACAGATGCAAAACTCCTAAACAGAATATTAGCAAACCTAACCTAGCAACATATAAAAATATTAATAGATTATGATCAAGTTGTGTTTATACCAGAAATTCATGGCTGTTTTAATATTCAGTAATTTAGTAATGTAATTCACACTAACAAATTAAAGGAGAAAAATCATGTGATCATCTCAATAAATGCAGATAAAAGCACTTAATAAAATTTAACATCCATGTATGGTTTAATCAAATAAAACTCTTAGCAAATTAGGAACAGAAAGAAATTTCTTTAATCTGATAAAAATATTTACAAAAACGTACAGCAAATATCATACTGAATTTAAATACTGAAAATTTTCCACTGGAAATCAAGAACAAGACAAGAAAGTCTGCTATCACTATTTCTAGTCAACATCGTCCTGGAGGGACGATACCTCCAGTTGCTGGGTCGTATGGTAGTTGGTATGTTGGTATTTCCCACCAACAGGAAAATAAAAAGAAATCAAACGTAAGAAACTAAAGTAGAAGAAAAAACAAAAATATCATTATTTAGAGATGATAATAATTTTATACAAAATCCAAAAGAATTTACAAATAAACTGTTAGAATTTAGAACATAAAGTTTAGCAAAGTCATTGGATATTAAATCAATGTACAAAAATCTATTTTATTTCTCTATACCAGCAACAAATAGTTAGAAGTTTTAATTTTACAAAAGATGTCATATTATAATAGCATCAAAAATTACCAATTACTTCAGAATAAATCTAACAAAAGATTTCTTAGACCTTTAAGAGACATTAAAGATAACCTAAGGAATGGAGAAGAATACTGTGTCCACGGATTGGAACACTCAATATTAAAAATATGTAACTTCTTCCCGAATTTATTTATAGATTCATGCAATCTTATCAAAAACACAAGTGTGTATGGAACTTGACAAACTACTTCTAAAATTTATATAGACGTGCAAAAGGCCAAAAGCAGTCAAGGCACTTATATGAATTCTCTAGGGCTGCTGTAACAAACCACCACAAACTGGACGGCTTAAAACAACAAGTTTATTGTCTCATAGTTCTGGAGGCTAAAATTCCAAAATCCAGATGTTACCAGGTTGATGCTTCCTTTGAAACCTGTACAGAGAATTCTTCCTTGCCTCTTCCTAGCTTCTGTGGTTTCCTGACAATAGTTGGCTTTCTTTGACTTGTAGCTGCCATAACTCCACTCTCTGCCTCCGTCACATAGGATTCTCCCTATGTCTCTGTCTTTATATAGTCATCATCTTAAAAGGACACCAGCCATATTGGAGTAGGGGCTCACCCTACTCCAATACAACCTCAACTTAACTAATTACCACTGGAATGACCCTGTTTCCAAATAAGATCACATTCTGAGGTATTGGAGACTTCAACATAGCTTTTTGTGGAGGGACACAATTCAGCTTTTAACATCACTCTTTTTCTTTCCCCCCAATATTCTTTTTTATTTTTTAACATCTTTATTGGAGTATAATTGCTTTACAATGGTGTGTTAGTTTCTGCTGTATAACAAAGTGAATCAGCTATACATATAAATATATCTCCATATCCCCTCCCTCTTGCATCTCCCTCCCACCCTCCCTATTCCATCTCTCCAGGTGGTCACAAAGAGCTGATCTCCCTGTGCTTTGTGGCTGTTTCCCGTTAGCAATCTATTTTACATTTGGTAGTGTATATATGTCCATGCCACCCTCTCACTTCATCCCAACTTACCCTTCCCCCTCTCTGTGTCCTCAAGTCCATTCTCTACATCTGCGTCTTTATTCCTGTCCTGCCCCTAGGTTCTTCAGAATAATTTTTGTTTTTTTTTTAGATTCCATATACACGTGTTAGCGTACAGTATTTATTTTCTCTTTCTGACTTACTTCACTCTGTGTGACAGACTCTAGGTCCATCCACCCCACTACAAATAACTCAATTTCATTTATTTTTATGGTTGAGTAATATTCCATTGTATATATGTGCCACATCTTCTTTATCCATTCATCTGTCAATGGACACTTAGGTTGCTTCCATGTCCTGGCTATTGTAAATAGTGCTGTGATGAACACTGTGGTACAAGACTCTTTTTGAATTATGGTTTTCTTAGGGTATATGCCCAGTAGTGGGATTGCTGGGTCGTATGGTAGTTCCATTTTTAGTTTTTTAAGGAACCTCCATACTGTTCTCCATAGTGGCTGTATCAATTTACATTCCTACCAACAGTGCAACAGGGTTCCCTTTTCTCCACACCCTCTCCAGCATTTATTGTTTGTAGATTTTTTGAAGATGGCCATTCTGACCGGTATGAGTTGATACCTCATTGTAGTTTTGATTTGCATTTCTCTAATGATTAATGATGTTCAGCATCCTTTCATGTGTTTGTTGGCAAACTGTATATCTTCTTTGGAGAAATGTCCATTTAGGTCTTCTGACCATTTTTGGATTGGGTTGTTTTTTGATATTGAGCTGCATGAGCTGCTTGTATATTTTGGAGATTAACCCTTTGTCAGTTGTTTTGTTGGCAAATATTTTCTCCCATTCTGAGGGTTGTCTTCTCGTCTTGTTTACGGTTTCCTTTGCTGTGCAAAAGCTTTTAAGTTTCATTAGGTCCCATTTGTTTATTTTTATTTCCTTTTCTCTAGGAGGTGGGTCAAAACGGATCTTGCTGTAATTTATAACATAGAGTGTTCTGCCTAGGTTTTCCTCTAGGAGTTTTATAGTGTCTGGCCTTACATTTAGGTTTTTAATCCATTTTGAGTTTATTTCTGTGTATGGTGTTAGGGAGTGTTCTAATTTCATTCTTTTACATGTAGCTGTCCAGTTTTCACAGCATCACTTAATGAAGAGGCTGTCTTTCCTCCACTGTATATTCTTGCCTCCTTTATCAAAGATAACGTGACCATATGTGCATGGGTTTATCTCTGGGCTTTCTATTCTGTTCCATTGATCTATATGTCTGTTTTTTTTGTGCCAGTACCATACTGTCTTGATTACTGTAGCTTTGCAGTATAGTCTGAAGTTAGGGAGCCTGATTCCTCCAGCTCCATTTTTCTTTCTCAAGATTGCTTTGGCTATTCGGGGTCTTTTGTGTTTCCATACAAATTGTTAAATTTTTTGTTCTAGTTCAGCGAAAAATGACAACGGTAGTTTGACAGGGATTGCACTGAAACTGTAGATTGCTTTGGGTAGTATAGTCATTTTCACAGTGTTGATTCTTCCAATCCAAGAACATGGTCTATCTCTCCACCTGTTTGTATCACCTTTAATTTCTTTCATCAGTGTCTTATAGTTTTCTGCATACAGGTCTTTTGTCTCCCTAGGTAGGTTTATTCCTAGGTATTTTATTCTTTTTGTTGCAGTGGTAAATGGGAGTGTTTCCTTAATTTCTCTTTCAGATTTTTCATCATTAGTGTATAGGAATGCAAGAGATTTCTGTGCATTAATTTTGTATCCTGCTACTTTATCAAATTCATTGATTAGCTCTAGTAGTTTTCTGATAACATCTTTAGGATTCTCTATGTTTAGTACCATGTCATCTGCAAACGGTGATAGCTTTACTTCTTTTCTGATTTGGATTCCTTTTATTTCTTTTTCTTCTCTGATTGCTGTGGCTAGAACTTCCAAAACTATGTTGAATAATAGTAGTGAGAGTGGACAACCTTGTCTTGTCATAACATCACTCTTGAAGAGAAAGAACAAAAAGGAAAATTTGTTCTTCTAGGCATCAAGACATATTACAATGTTAGAGTAATCAAGACCGTGTGGTGTTAGCACAAGGGCAGAAAAATAGATGAATAGGAGAGCTCAGAGACAGCATAGAAACTGATTTATGACAGAGATGGCCCTGCAGAACAGTGAGAACAGAATGGATTTTCCAAAAGAAGGTAGGACAATGAAAAAAATGATATTGGACTCCTCTTTCATAGCAGACACAAAAATCAAACACAGAGAATTTTAGAAAATACAGGATGATTTCTTCTTGACCTTGGACTAGGTAAGTATTTCCTACATAAACACAAAGAGTACTCATAATACAGAAAATAACTAATAAACTAAATTTAAATTAAGAAGGCAATGTAGAAAGAGTGGAAAGTCAACCCTCAGAGTAGGAAAAGATATTTGCAATACATCTAATTAAATATGTAAATAAAGAACAAGTATCCAGAATATAAAGAAACTTCTGCAAATAAATAACAAGGAAAAAGTACCCAGAGGTAAAAATGGTGGAAAGATCTGAATAATCACTTCACAAAAGAGGTAATCCCAATGACCAATACCATACTTTAAAATATTCAGTGTCACTACTTCTCAGGGAAATGCATTTTAAAACCATGATGAAATACCACCATTCATTCATCAGATGAGAAAAAAATGTAAAAGTCTGACAATATTAATAGTTAAGCAAAATATGGAGCATCAGGAACTTTCATAGTATGAATGGTATATACTGGTAGAAGTTCTTTGAAAACCTGTTGCATTGTCTAGTCAAGTTGAAGACATGCATACCCTATGACTCTGCAATTCTCCCAAATCTTTACCCTGGAGATATACATTTATATGTACCACAGTACATGAACAAGAATGTTCCTGGAGGCATTGTTTAAAAATACCAAAAAGTGTAAACAATTCAAATGTCCACCAGCAATAAAACAAATAAATAAATTGTGGTCTTAATCAGCAGTGAGAATGAACAATCCATAGCTGCAAACAGCAATTTGAATAATTCTTAAAATAATGTCAAGACAAAAAAGGCAAGTCACACACAAAATACATAAAATAATGATTTCATCTATATAAAGGTTAAGAACAGAGAAACATCATGTTGTTCAGGGTGGTATATCCAAGTGGTAAGATTATAAAGAAAGTAAGGAAATACTTCTATAAAAGTCAGGATAGTGATTATCTCTGGAGGAAGGAAAGGAGTTTGGGATTGAGAGGAGGATAATTAGGAAGACATACACAAGAGGCTTCTGTGTATCAGTAATGTTCTATTTTTTGACCTGGGTGATGGTTACAGGGGTGTCCACTTTACAAATATTTGTTAAACTACACATATATCTTAAAAGTCCACATGGTCTGGAGGAGAGTAAATAAGTCAATTACATAGTCAATGCCCTTAGAATGTAAGAGTTAAGTGAGGAGACTGTGGTTTCCTAAAAGAGATCCTTCTAGGAGCCATAAATGGATACAACACTGAAGATTTTTTGAACAGGGAATTAACAATGTCAGAGCTTGACTTCTGAAAGTTTAAGCTGGCAGCAACATGGAAAACAGTTGAAGCCAAGAAAAGTATAGGGGGACATGAAGGCTCAAAATTGGATCTGTTGGAACTAAATGGAAATGGTAGTATGGAGGTAAACTATGCACAACTTAGCAACTGGTAAACAAAGCAAAGAATAAGGCAGAGAGAAAAGTCAAATATGGCTCCAAGGTCTCAATTCTGGGGCAATTTTTATGGATGGTTCTATTAATGCAAAAAGGGAGTATGTGAGGTACGGCAGATTTGAGCATCTAGGTGACAAGTTCCATTTTGTACATAATAATATTGAGGTACCAGAAAATATCCCACTGCTGATATTTAGCTGACCATTGGAATTGGACCTGTTAGATATTCTATAAATAAATATGTATTATGGGCTGAATGTTTGTGTCTCCCTAAAATTCATATGTTAAGCCCTAACTCCCAATGTAATATTTGGAAGTAGGGCCTTTGGATGATAATTAGGTTTAGATGAGGCCATGAGGGTAGGGCCTCCTGATGGGATTAGTGTCATCATAAGAAGAGGAAGAGAGATCACAGCTTTCTCTCTCCATTATGTGAGGATACAGCCAGAAGGCAGCTGTCTACAAGCCAGGACGAGATCCCCTACAGGGAAACCAAACTGGTTGGCACCTTGATCTTGGACTTCCTAGTCTCCAGAACTGTGAGTAATAAACTCCTGGTGTTTAAGCCACCCAGTCTACTGTATTTTGTTATTACAGCCTGAGGTGACTAATATGATATGGGAGGAAATGAGGGAGGGAGAGTCATGTAATTGAGAAGGTAGAGATGTAGATGTAGATTTGGAGGTCAACCACATACAGCTAACAGTGGATCCCAAGACGTGGGATAAGTCTGAAAATGGATAAAAATGAAGAAAGAGTTGCTAAGATCAGATCCTTGAGGAACAACTTTGTAACAACAAAGTTACAGAACAAGAATGATGAGACAGAAAAGGAACTGGCAGAGAGGTGGAAAAACCAGGAGAAAATAATGTAAAGAAGCAAAATGAGGAAAGAGTTTCAGGATTTGTCCAACAGTGGGTTAGGGGGTTGACAGAAAGTGACTGTGCTCAGTGATCGACCAATTTTTAGCCACCTTAAAGAGAGTGATTTCAGCACATTGTTGAAGGCCCAAGTCAAGCTACAAACAATTATGGAATTTAAGGATCACCCTAAAGCAGAGGAAGCAAACATGATGCTTTCAAGACTTTTGGTAGTGAAAAGGTGAACTAAAGGAAAGTAACAGGAGAGTCATAAAGTCAAAAGAAAAGGCCTTTTTCAGACAAAGAAGACTACTACAGTGAAGAAATATTAAAGATGCAGAATGGTGGTCAGAGTAGATAAATGAAGGAACTATGTTCTGAGAGCCGTAAGAGCACAAGTGCAGGAGCCAGTCTTTGAAATGAGGTCCTCACACCCTGTCTGAGGCAGAAGAATCTTCATTATTAAAATGTACAGCTCGAAAAGAAAACTCAGAGATAAAAGCATTAATAAAAGAAAAGAAAACCCTTGTGCACTGAGGTGGGAATATAAACTGGTGCAGTCACTATGGAAAACAGTACAGAGGTTCCTCAAAAAATTAAAAATAGAACTACTATATGATCCAGCAATTCCACTCTTGGGTATTTATCCAAAGAAAGCAAAAACACTAACTCAAAAAGATATATGCACCGCCATGTACATAGCAGCATTATTTATAATATCGAAGATATGGAAATAACCTAAGTGTCCACTGACAGATGAATGGATAAAGAAAATGTGATATATATATAATGAATAATATATATAAATATTATCCACCCATAAAAAAGAATGAAATCTTGCCATTTGTGACGACATGAAAATATGTATATACCTTGAGGGCATTATGATAAATGAAATAAATCAGAGAGAGAAAGACAAAAACACATGATCTCACTTATACGTGGAACAAGCTCATAGATAAAAGAACTGATTGGTGGTTACCAGAGGGGGTGAGGTGCAAAATGGGTGAAGGGAGTCAAAAGGTACAAACTTCCACTTATAAAATTAATAAGTCATGGGGAGGATATAATGTGCAGCATGGTGGCCATAGTTAATAATATTGTATTGCATAACTGAAATTTGCTAAGAGAATAGATCTTTCAAAACAGAAGAAAAAAAGTATTTTTACTTCTAAAAAAGTATTTTTAATTCTAATGCCTTGTAATGGAGTCTAGTCATTAAAATAATTTACTCTAAAGAATACAGCAGGTATTTAAGGGAAAAAGAAGCAAGGTTACCAAGATTAACAGTAAATCTGTTTATGATGGGCAAAAGCAGCCATTTCCTCACGTGGCTACCATATGGCAAGGATTGCCACCTATCTGTAGATGGCAGAAGTCAGGGGTAAATTTGTTTTCATCAGGAACTCCCCAGAAAGGACTCAAAAAGGCTTCATTATTCAAGGGCTCATGTTAGACAAAGTGTTCCTGTATTTTGTTTTGTTTTTACTGTGGTTCATGATGTGCTATTCGTGTTGTTCTCAGATTTACAGTCATCTGCAGTCAGTGAGTGTGCCTGTGATAAAGTGTGAACCTTTAGGAAAATGCAAAATGCTTGAAATGGACAGTGTAGGAAACATGAGGAGTCGGTTGGATGTGATGTGTGCATAGGAATGGAATCCTAGCATGAACAGTAAAATAAGCAGTTCCCATACTTTCACATACATGGTATCTTTGACTATCTTTATTTTGGTCTTTTCCAGACTCTCTGCTCTCGGAAAGAAAAAAAAAAAAGGCAGACAATATGCCTTTTTTAACTTCTTAAAATAAATTAGAAATACTATAGGGATAAATTTAGAATAAAAAGTTATCCAATAGTAGAGAACTTTATATTAAACTGGCATTTTAAAAAATATTTCCAATAGCTTCCTAATTTATAAATTTAATCAAGATCTCATTTAGAGTAAGATAAATTAATCTGAGGAACTATTAAAATGAATGTACTTATTTAATCATAAAAGTTATTAAAATATTGAAAATTCCTAAACCTCTTGCTAATATCAAACCACGTTATTAAGCTGTTCTAGAAATGAAAAGAAGTTTAAGTATAGCTTGAAGACAAGAATAAAAGGGTAGAGAAGCACTTCATTAGTCTTCTACCACATTTTAATCATTCCGAATAATAGTAAGATGTTAACACAGTAAAATAGCCAAATATAACTAATCAATTTACATAAAAATAAGAAAGCTATGGAAAACGTCTTTCTATAAAACTGTGGTACTAGTTTTAAAATGATCAGTTTCTGGTTTTAACTAACTTCTAATTTGCAGAATAGCAATCTGAGTATATACTCTAGGAAAAATCATAATTAGACAAGGCCCATTTTCTTAAAGTTATCCATTTTAGAGTTGAATGTGAAGAGTTGTCAAAAATAATCTTGAGGCAGTTGTTGCCAATTATACTTATTTTGACAACTGAAAATGAGTAAACAAACCAAAAAATAGTTTAATATTTTGATCAATGTAACTCCTTAATGCTAAACAAAATAATTATGCTTATATTGGTATACAATTTAAGAAGCACATTTTAATGTTTAAACAGGAAGGAATTATTTTCTTAAATTCTGCAGAAGTTAATTATTATGCAGATTCAGGTATATGGTATGCAAGGTACGTTTTCATAAACACAAAAATTCCAAAGAAGGCATGCCTCATCTGTAAGTCAGAAAGTTGAATCCACTCAACACAAGCTTCATTCATAAAAGGTTTCCACCATATTTAGTATTTGAGGGATGTGATGTACAGTGTCAATACCAATAATAATTTAAATGTGACTAGGATCTTCTAAATACTTTCCATTCTGCCAAAGGTAGATTTCTACTTTTATTCTTTTTTTTTTTTTCAGTACGCGGGCCTCTCACTGTTGTGGCCTCTCCCGTTGCGGAGCACAGGCTCCGGACGCGCAGGCTCAGTGGCCATGACTCACGGGCCCAGCCGCTCCGCGGCATGTGGGATCTTCCCGGATCGGGGCACGAACCCGTGTCCCCTGCATCGGCAGGCGGACTCTCAACCACTGCACCACCAGGTAAGCCCTCTACCTTTATTCTTAAAAACAATCAAATAACAACAACAACAACAAAAACACTTTATAGGAATTTCAACTATTTGGAAGGAATTTTTTTGTATATGGAAACAAAAGTATAAATAATACAGCTGAGCCAGAAAGAAGAAAAAGAGGAAACATGAACAAGAGTTATCAAGCATATGAAAGTCTTAGAATTATATAGCAAAAACAATACAGGAATCTGGGTTTTTCCCATCCACACTGCTGTGAAATACTGGGGACACAATTTACTCTTTGCATTTTGGGGTTAAAACATCCTTCCCTCATTGCAAATCTGCGTTTTTCTTTGCAGCTTTCATAAAGACATTTCGGCGGCAGTTATAGGGATTTTTCTCAATGGAAAACAAGTGAAAATTCAAAGGCAGTTTTGACTTTATGCATAAGATCCTATAGGACACTAGACCCTGCCTGTTCCTAGATACCTGTTCAATTAGCCTGACACCATCTGAAATTTCCATTAATTTGTTATATTAGCAGAGTGTCTTTGGGTATAAGGAATTAATTCTGAAAGATTCCTATTGTTAAAGTACAAAATGTTATATAAATGCTAATATTTTTCCATCTAGCTAGCTAGCTGTACATGGTTGGGAGCAGATGTATATAAAGGAAAGGGACACTAAATTATTTCAGGTCAGTGGATATCCATCCTTACTGTGGATGGTAAGGGTGAAGAAAAGATCCAGAGCATGGGGTATTACCTAAAGGCAAATTTGTGGGGACTCTGAGTGCAGGGTCCTAACAAAGCCATGTGGGAACAGCTGTGTTGTAACAGACACTTGGGGATAGTAGAAGAACCAAAGAACCACATTTTCCTACTTCACCATTTGATCTCCTACATACTTTTCATTGCCAGGGGTAGATTAATTCACAGTATAATAGTATGTTGATCACAGCAAGATCCTTTCTGACCCACCTCCTAGAGTAATGGAAATAAAAACAAAAATAAACAAATGGGACCTAATGAAACTTCAAAGCTTTTGCACAGCAAAGGAAACCATAACCAAGACCAAAAGACAACCCTCAGAATGGGAGAAAACATTTGCAAATGAAGCAACTGACAAAGGATTAATCTCCAAAATTTACTAGCAGCTCATGCAGCTCAATAACAAAAAAACAAACAACCCCATCCAAAAATGGGCAGAAGACCTAAATAGACATTTCTCCAAAGAAGATATACAGAATGCCAACAAACACATGAAAGAATGCTCAACATCATTAATCATTAGAGAAATGCAAATCAAAACTACAATGAGATATCATCTCACACCAGTCAGAATGGCCATCATCAAAAAATCAAGAAACAATAAATGCTGGAGAGGGTGTGGAGAAAAGGGGACACTCTTGCACTGCTGGTGGGAATGTGAATTGGTTCAGCCACTGTGGAGAACAGTATGGAGGTTCCTTAAAAAACTACAAATAGAATTACCATATGACCCAGCAATCCCACTACTTGGCATATACCCTGAGAAAACCAAAATTCAAAGAGAGTCATGTACCAAAATGTTCATTGCAGCTCTATTTACAATAGCCAGGACATGGAAACAACCTAAGCGCCCATCATCGGATGAATGGATAAAGAAGATGTGGCACATATACACAATGGAATATTACTCAGCCTTAAAAAGAAATGAAATTGAGCTATTTGTAATGAGATGGATAGACCTAGAATCTGTCATACAGAGTGAAGTAAGTCAGAAAGAAAAAGACAAATACCGTATGCTAACACATATATATGGAATTTAAGGGAAAAAAATGTCATGAAAAACCTTGGGGTAAGATAGGAATAAAGACGCAGACCTACTGGAGAACGGACTTAAGGATATGGGGAGGGGGAAGGGTGAGTTTTGACAGGGCGAGAGAGAGTCATGGACATATACACACTAACAAACGTAGTAAGGTAGATAGCTGGGGGGAAGCAGCCGCAAGGCACAGGGATATTAGCTCGGTGCTTTGTGACAGCCTGGAAGGGTGGGATGGGGAGAGTGGGAGGGAGGGAGACGCAAGAGGGAAGACATATGGGAACATATGTATATGTATAGCTGATTCACTTTGTTGTAAAGCAGAAACTAACACACCATTGTAAAGCAATTATACCCCAATAAAGATATTTAAAAAAAAAAAAAAAAATAGTATGTTGAACACACCAGAAGAAAGCAACACATTTTAGTACTGTAAGATTTATGCCTTTCCATATTTGGTAAAAGGGGCTGTTTCTTCATCTATATCTGTGCTCTGCTTTCTGACTTGAAGTATTAATTCTGCTTACCTCTAATTCCTCATCTGCCTAGTCCTGCAGCAGACCAGGCCTAAAATATATGACCAGCCAGGACCACTTCACCTTAACATTAAACAATTCAGGCTGAGGGCAGGAGGGAGCCATCCTTGTGTATTTCTAGAATGGAATGCCTTGACTTCCCTTACTGGAAGTATGAAGCCATCCCATGGACTAACATTAGGATCAAAACCAGATGATTATCCTTTTTAAAGATTACCCTGTTTTTCCTAGTTAGTTTAAAAACCAAAATCTAATTTTTATTTTGGAAAAAAAAAAAGCTCTTTAAAGTAAATATTTCCCCCAAAGAAAACCACCATAATTTACTTGGGTAGAGGGGAGGAGAGGGATAGAAAAGGAAAAAAAGAATAAATTGAGATTTGCATGGGACATATGTAATTTGAACTCTGAACGTGGACATGGATCTTTACCATTAGTAATTGTTCTGCTATTCTGGGGGAGAGGAAGGATGAAGCTAGGGTTGAAAACAATTCTGGACTGACCAGAGATGAAAGCACTAATTCCAATCGGGTGGAGGATAGGATTCAGAAATACTGGAAAGCTTTGTTTTCCTCACCCTGTGTCTTGGAACCGCAAGATCAGAAGTTGGCAACTCTAGATTAAACATCATAACAGCTGGGATGAGGAAACTCTTCACAGAAGGGCCACCCCAAAAGTCAGGAATGAAAAAATGCTAGAGGAATAAACACAACAAAATCCCTCAGGAAAACATATCTGGCCACTGGGTGGGTATCAGCCTTGTGTCATACTTGGTATTTTTTCTTCCTTTAAAATAAAGACTTTTGTTTTCTTTCAGAAAGTTTCCTGGTTTTTAGGTATTCACCCATCTTTCACAGAGAATTTCAATTCTAAGTATCTGTTGCTCATAATACTTTATTTTTAGGGGAAACATTAGCCCAATCCCTTGAGACAGGGTTTAAAAACATTAACCTATAAGAGTCAGTGGATAGGAAGAAAGAAAGGTAATGTTAAATAATTTCTCCCCTTGGGAGAAGCAGGTTGGTTTTTTTACAAAATTAAAAATTCTACAAAATTCAAAATTTCAAATATATATATACCCTGAAGGGTATATAAGACTATTGTCAAGTTGTAGGATGTCTCTTGGTAGAAGCAAAATAGTTACCCTACCTTCACTCTGCATCACGTTTCTATGTCTCAATCTACTTAAACTCCTTCCCCCGATGTCTCAGCATCCAAAGTCCTGTCATCTTTCCCCAAAAATGATAGCCTTTTTTATTAACAACAGAAAAATTCTCTCTACATAAGAGTTGTGCAGTAAATTTGGCCCTAAGTGTACCTTCGCCTTCACATTATTTATTGACCCTCTTCCCACCTTCTCATGACCTCTTATGCCCATCATGTGGTGGGAAAATTGGGAGCATTTAAAAACTACAAGGTAGGAACCTAATCCATGAGCAGGCAGCCGAAGGAAAATAATGTTAAAACAGGATCAAAGTCAAGGGCAGAAAGAGTATCCAGACAGACAACAAGAGTCAGTTCCTTAACTGAGCTTTTTAACATTAAAGAGAAATCCAGAAAAACAAAGTGCTCATAGATAATTTGTGGTTTTCCCCCATTGAACAAAGAATTCTCTTAATAAATGTAAGAGAAAATACTGGAATGTATTGACTTTAGGTTACCACATAGGTAGATATAATTTCTTCTCTATACTAATGAAAAAATAGAGTTGAAGTTCAATAGATGAGATTTGTGTTAGACTTTTTTTTCTGACTTACTTTAGGGGAACAAGTCACTGGAACATGGTACCAAAAGACCTCCTCTGAAAACTTTGAAGAATCTAAGCTAGTTATTGGACAGGGCTTCCTGGAAAAACTAGGCGAGAGCTCCTTTAAGCCAGAGACAGGCTATATAGGGTAATATATTTGAACACTAGCTTGGCAGTCAAGCATATTCTGGGTGTGAATTCTGCTTTGCCAGTCACCGTATCAGTGATGTCAGGCAAGTTGCTTAGCCCTGGTTTCTCAGCTATAAAAATGGAGGTAATACTAACAACCTCCTCAACAGGGTTGTTACAAGAATTAAATGAAGTAATGTAAGTAAGTTCTGACACATGAAAAGCAAATAATAATAATAGTAATAGTTAAACTGTATTTAGTGATTACCAAGTGCCAGGCACTGTTTACATGTATTACTTAATTTAATCCTCACAGCAGTCCTATGAATTACATGCTATTTGTTGCACCATTTCACCAATGAGGAAACTGAGATTAAGTAATTTGCCTATGGTCTATCAGTTAGGAAGTAGTAGAGATAGGAGTCAAATCTAAGTACTCTTACCCACTGTTGCTACTATACTACTACTATTACTGCTAACTACCATTCATTATTCATCAATATACCTCCAGTACCTAGCATGATACCTAGCATAATAAGCATTCGATAAATACTTCTTGAGTTGAATTTAATTTCTTACATTCCTTAGACTCAGGCAAGAAATGAATACTCCAGTCAACCAAAAAAATCATATTCATATTCACAGTATCTATCAAAAATCATGACTGTCATTTTTCATTGAATTAACTTGTTTTTATCACTTTTAGTGAACTAAATGGGAATTCGAGTACACTCTAATATTCATGAATGTCACCAGAAGATAAAACTACAGACCAATATCACTTATAAATATAGATGCAAATATCCTCAACAAAACACTAGCCAGCCAAACCCAGCAACATATAAAAAGAATTATACACTGTGGTCAAGTGGGATTTATCCCGGGAATGCAAAGTTATTTAACAGCTGAAAATCAATGTGATAATCATGATCGGCCTTGAAGATGCAGCATTTTGTCATTTTACTAAGAGGCAAATTTGAACCACACAATGTGACACCAGTATGCGAAGACCAGTCATGGAGATGTGCTTGATATGTTCACCAGAAGAGGGCCTGCTGAGAAGGCAAATTGGCCCTTTTCTAGATCTTTGCAGCAACTCCTATAAAGTTGTGGAGGAAAAGGTGTCTTTGTGGAAAAGTGAGCTCAAAAAGTCAGCCAACAAACAAAGCTATTCATGAATATAATAGTATTCATGAATTCAAAAAGGACTTGGGACAAATCCCTAGTAGATATCAAGGATACACCATGTAGAATGTGATAACTGTGAAAACTAAAATCAGATCATATCAAAGCTACCCAGTTGGAAGACCAAATAAATTCTCTGAAATTCAGCAAAAAATTCTGTGAGAACTTTCAAAGTCCAGTTTATCTTATTTTCCTAAGTTGGGATATGTTCATGATTTCCTGTTTAATTAATCTTCAGAAACTTAAAAAAAAAAAAACTTTTACAACATTTTCCCATTTTCCAAAACAGTGAGTCAAATGTCAAGTCTACCATAATAAAATGATTTAAAATGTACATGCAGAAAATATGAAATTATTTTGCATTTTAACATTAGCTTAACCACATTACAGAGTAAATATTATGTTCTTTTAACATCATAAGAGTAAACTAATGGCTCAGAAACATGTGTGATTTGACTAAATTAGTGTTACTATGGAAACTTGATCTTTTCAATTTCCTGACCCTCAAGGTTGATTTCAACACTGCAATATGCTGTTTTCCATTTTGCTGCTATAGTTCAGTACAATAGAAAAGCATGCTGCAAATTAGTTATTAAAGACTCTAAAACTGGGAAATAAATGTAGGAAAAACTATATTCTTCTCTTTAAAAGTTCAGTCATATGTCATCTATGGTTCATTCCATAACCCAAGTCCTCATCTGGCTTGTCTTTATTTTTCCCAACAGTTTGCTGGCAGATTCACAAATTCAAAATAAATAGAATTTTTCCACTATCTAATTCTGAATTTGGCAGGGAAACTCAATGATGAATCTATTCCTACCTCAAAAAATGTTTTCTTTTTTTTTTTTTTTTTTTTTTTTTTTTTTTTTTTTTTTTTTTTTATGCGTTACGCGGGCCTCTCACTGTTGTGGCCTCTCCCGTTGCGGAGGACAGGCTCCGGACGCGCAGGCTCAGCGGCCATGGCTCACGGGCCCAGCCGCTCCGCGGCATGTGGGATCCTCCCAGACCGGGGCACGAACCCGCGTCCCCTGCATCGGCAGGCGGACTCTCAACCACTGCGCCACCAGGGAAGCCCAAATGTTTTCTTTTATACATTTCACTCACCCATATTCACTCAAGTCTGTAGACTAGAGAAATAACAACTCTGTTCTGGGGGGTGTTTCCATCATGTTTCTCAGGAATAAGTCAAATACAAATTCAACCCTAATATCTGAAATTTCAAATAGGAATAATCAATTTCTCCACCACTTTCCATCTTGGATTCCTTCCAGGCCATCTGAAGAGAAATCCCATAGGCTTTCTGTCTATGAAGAGCATATTCCTTCATATCCTGAACTAGTAAAGGCCCCTCACAATAGCAGGTGGTGCTGCAGATTCACAGCTTCACTTACCCCTCAACTTGATTCTTTTTTAAATTACAAATGCTTCACAACCTGCACAAACTTTTAACCAGCTAACATGTCCAGGACTTGCAGTAGTAAAATAATTTAAACAGTAATTTTTATTATTTCCTTCACAATGAACAGGTAAGTGAAGGGTTATTGTTACCTAAAAATGCTTTCTCTACTAACTTTTTTCTTACTTTTTCAAGTTAAACTTAGTCTCAGTCATTCTCTACATACCAAGTCAACCTCTAATACAAACCTTTTCAAAAAAGTCTTAAAAGCTCATTCATTCTATTTGGAATTAATGCCAGGGAAGTGACACAACGTGAACCACCCTGTTTGTTTCATGTAGGTGCCTAGAAACAACTTATAATTTCTATTTGGAAAGAGACAAACCTGGGTTATACATGTACTTTTACTGTGGAATCTGTTAGTATTTCTTTTTCAAGTATCACTTTCAGTTTATGTGAGGAAACTTGTCCCCAGGGCATTATTTTAAGGGGATTTGTGAATTTATACTGCATAGTACCTCCAAATTAATTTCACCAAAGCAATTTTGATCATGTCACTACCTTACTCAAAACCCCTCAATGATTCTCTTTCTTTCTCCATTGCCTACAGGCTAAAGTAAAAGGCCCTCAATAATCTGGCAGCAATTAGTGCCAGGGACCTCCTTTCCTACCCTCTCTACCCGGACCCTCTCTTCCCACCAGGGCAAGGAGAGCTTAAAATTCCTATCCGGTGGGATATGATGTGCGCTGTGGATGGGGGAAAACCGTGTATTGTATTCTAACCACTCTTTCCAATGGGAGTTTTATTGAAATTATCCTGTTCTTTCCCCACAATTCCATATTGGTTGTTTTGGAAGTGGACCTCTTAGATCATTAGACTGTAAAGAGGTGTGTCCACACCTGATGGAGAGGAAGGGATAACACCTAGAGATCCTGGACTTGGAGCTTCAATTAGACTTGGATTACCTTCCTTTGGAGAGAGTTTGTAAATGCACATAACAGTGTATGAGTAGGGAAAAGGATATGAATAGATGCTGAGCCAGAAATAGATTATAAAGGACTCTGTGGATGCCTCTCCAACGTATTATCCGCTCCTTTTGTAGAGAAAACCATGCTGTTTGAGTGGCAGCAAACCACATCTCCAGCTCTAGGTGGACACTAATTTGTCTAAGCCAATCATTGTCATCCTATCCCCCTTGAAACAAACATTAGCTCAGTCACGCAGACCTAAGTCATTCAGTAGCTTTTATGCTACCAGCCACTGTGATTGGTTTAAGGATGGTACAATCAGAGCAAATCTGACAACTTTTGTTCAATGGCTAAAAAAAAAGCAACTCTCTTTTTTGGACATGAACAAGGAATAACATAGGCCAGATGTGGTAGCCAGACTCCGAGATGGCCCCCAATGATTCCAGCCTCCGGATATTCACATCTTAGTACAATCCCCCTCTCACAATGTACCAGGGTTTGTCTGTATGACCAATAGGGCAGAAGTGATGGTATGTCACTTCTGAGATTATATAATAACAGACTGGGTTCTCTCCTCTCTCTCTCGCTCTTGTTCTCGCTCTCGCTCTCGCTCTCACTGTCTCTCATTACTTGCTCTGGAGGAAGCCAACTGCCATGTCATGAGAAACCTAAATAGACACCCATATGACAAGGAACTGAAGCCTCCAGCCAACAGCCACATGAATGTGCCAGCCAGTTTGGTTTCCCTGTCGGGGATCTTGTCCTGGCTTGTAGACAGCTTGGTCTCCTCCTTCACTCCTCCTTCCTTCCCTCTTGAGCAGTGGGCTTGGGGGTTGGGGCTTGCAGTAGAAGCCGAGATGGGAAGGGACAAGTGTCTGCTTCAGTGCTGAATTGTGGCCTTCTCTTGGTGGATGCTGCTTATTGGCCTCTGTGTGGCAGACATCTGAACACTGGCTCTTCCATGGGCTGCATGTGTGAGGGTTCTTTAGGGGTTTGTGAGGGGCCTCCCCAGGGCGTGGTCTCCACCTTGCTCTTCTAATACCCTCTCAGTTGCTACCCCTGGCATTACCCCCACAGCCTCTTACGTAGGGTACTGGCAAGTTAGCTCAAGTCCAGCTAATTTCCATGAAGGCTTCTCAACCCCTGGGAAACAGAACTCTCCCAGTCACTCCAGGCCAGAGATCCAGAAGCTGGAATGGGAAGCTAGAAGTTAGCAGTATAAGAACATAATTAGCTTTGGTGATTTAAAAGATCCCTGAGCACTTAAAATGTATAAAGCTGTGAATGGAAAGGAACTAATGTGTTTTGAGCCCTCTTATGTGCCAAGCACTCTTTATAGCATTTCCTGGGACAGTAGTATACAGATAATGTGCTTTATTTCCACAATTTACCCTCTGATTGTGTTCCTTTCTCTACACTAGCCCTATAAGATGGATATTATACTCCCTATTTTACAAATGAAAAGGAAAGTGAGATTTAAAGAGAGGTCAAATAATTCACTTAAAGTCAGACATCTATTAGGTGGGAGAGCTGGGATTAAACGAACGGGTCTGTCTGACTCCAAAGAAGATCCTAGGAATCCTGTAGATACCAACCAGGGTTCTTGGCCTTCCCCAATCAACAGAAATTGATAAAAGGCCAGTCAAGAAATTCAGGCAAGGCTTTACTGGGGCTCCTGCGGCAGCAGAAGGGAGTGAAAACAAGTAACACGTTCCCTTGCTCCCCTTGCGGCGGGGGGTGGGGGGTGGGGGGGGGTAGGGGGAGGTGGGGGGGGGCGGGGACCTGGTTCCTTACATGGGGTGACGGTAGGGGTGGGTCCAGGGGTCAGGCCCGAGGGGTGGCTTAGGTGCTTTGCCCACCCCTTTGGTGGTGTTGAGTGCAGGGGGCATGCGCAGTACCCTGCTTTTGCTCCCAACACCGTTATTTGCTTCGGACTTTTCAGAAGTGGCAGTTGGGTTTTTTTGGTCTTTTTGTATCTAGTTGTCTAGAATTTGCCCCAACTGCACATGCACACAGTTATTTTTAGTCCCTAATAGTTTCTTTGTATTTCGTTGCTCGAGGAAAGGTGTGTCCAGGTACAAGCACTGCAGCAAAGGGTCCCAGGTCCCAGCGGGTCTCACTGACACCAGTGTAAATGTGATAGAGATTGTTTATATTAAGATATTCCCATAAGAATTGGGGAAATGTATGACTATGTTGTTTTGCTGCTGACCAAAGATGATAGGATTGTGCTGCAGGATGGTAGGTGATCTGTGCAAAGCACAGTATTTTTAAACCCTTACATAGTGCCAGGGACTGTTCTAAGTGAATTAGAAATCTTGTCTAATTTAATTCTCATAACAATCCTATAAGTACTATTACTATCCCCAGGTTTCAGATAAGGAAACTAAGTTGCAGAGAGGTAAGATAACTTGCCCAATATCACACAGAGCTTTTATTTGAAACAGGTAAAGTGGATCCAGAATCTGTAGGTCTAACCACCAAGCTACACATCATTTCTAAACTCTCAACTGACTCTCTTGGTCCCCTCTACACAAGAGAGATCTACTTCCAAAATTTTCTTCCATGGGCTGGCGCCCCTGCTTACACCAGCGAAAACAAGTTCCTTTAGAAGCTTAAAGCAGGTAGAAAACCACTTTGATATTGACTACCATTTGCCTAAGAGTCTGAGACCTAGCCTGGAAGGAAGTCTGCTTCTGATTCTCAGAGTGGGAACTACACAATAATACTGAAGCTCTGATTGCCCAAATCCAGCTTGCCTTGTGAAAACAAAGTGCCTAGCCTAGTGGTTCTCAAACTGTAGTATATATCGGAATCACCTAGAGAACTTGTTAAAACACAGACTACTGGGCCCTACTACCAGAAGTTCTGATTCAGTAGATCTGGGATGGAGGCCCCCAAGAATTTGTATTCTAACAAGTTCTTAGGAGACGCTGATGTTGCTGGCTGAGGGTACTTTAAGAACCACTGGAGTGGCCTAATAGAAAGCATGACCATCCTGGGAAGCAGGACTCACAAGGGTGTCAGCACTTTGCACCAGAACCCCTGAAACTGAGAGTTCCTCTCATCCTGGCCCTTCCACCTTCATAATCTGGTTCCAGAGTAGGTGGCTGAGATGGAGAAGGAACCTTGGCTCTCAGACCTGCAATGAACCAGGGCTGGAAGTGTTTGCTGCAAACAAAAAACAACAATGTATTTTTAGGTGGTGGAAATTTGAGTGTTTTTTTATTCTTTTTGTTGTTGTTGGTAATGGGTTCTAATCATGATATCATTTGGGTAATTATTTTAATCTGACAGGAAAAACAAGATATAGTCAAGTTTTAAAACATTGGAGTTACATTTATTCTAAAACCTCAAACTAAGTTCACCTACAAATATTAAAAAAATAAAAATTGTATTTTACATTTTGAGATACAAAGGAGGTCCGGAAATCTAAAGAGATGACTTAAGTAACACCTGAGCGCCCTCTGGTGGGAACTGAATTCTCCATTTTCCAAGCAAAAGTGTTTCCCAGGCTAAGCAACCATAAAAGAAACTTTCATTATTTTTCTAACCCTCTGAAGTTGGTGAATGTTTTACGGGAACAAATATAAAGAAAAAGATTACTGGAGGAGAGAGATTTTGGAGAGCACTGTTATGAATACGGCTAAATTTTAGATCAGGTATATTGATCTAAATCAAATCTGTTCCTCCTCAAATTTTTACCCACTAGTCTTAGCTCCATTGACAATTCTTGCCTAAATCAATTATTAAGATAATGACAGAAAAATATTTTTATTTATATTATAGATTCCAAAGCACTTGAGCAATATTTAATACAAAAAAACTAGGATTCTAGTAAACTCTTGAAATTATCTCAAGTTATAAATATTCTGCTGGTCTCACTTGAAAATATCCAAGTCTTTTGTTTAAGTTGCCAGGCTTGCTTCCACTTACTTGACATTTTGTAAAGCTATCTTTTGTGTCTTGTAAAGTATCCTGACCCACTGCATAGATCTCTCTGGATTCACAGCACATACCTACAGGTTCAGAATCAGGCCTACAGCTCAGAACATCTTTAAAATATTAATTAAGTCCAAGAGGTAATCTCTAGCACTTGCATGGTTGCTAGTAACCAGCAGCTGGAATATTATTACATGACATCAATATCTTCTTACCAACCTTCAATTCATCTTGAAGAACTGATAAAAATTTTGAATGAACTATATATTTTAACATAGTAACTGAATTAGACTTACATTTTGCAGTATTTCCTTCCTTTTAGTATTCTTGAATGCTGTATGCTATTCACAACAACCTTATGTAATGAGCACTCTTGCTGTTTCCATGTTACAGATCAGGAAACTCAGATTTACAGTGCTTAGAACGCTCACCCAAGTACAGCTAGTTAAGAGCAGAGCAGTGATTTAAACCCAGGATGTCTTAACTACACTCTTAACCACTATGGCACACTACTACCTTTTTATTGTTTTTTATAAATCTCTTTGCTTGTGACAAAGAAAAAGACAAGTGAGGACATAGGTAGTTTTCTATTTGAAGGTACCCCTGGTACTTTTACCACACATTATCTCTATAAACCTGTTTCTCTATTAGGAATCTATTAGATTCCTTTATTTCTATAGAGGCAACTCCATCCTTTCAATCTCTTATGATCCAACTATCTATAACATTTGACCTGAGGCCCACTCTCAAATTTAATTGAAATTAGTTTGTTTGACACCCTTTTATGAACTGAGGCATCAGGACATGACTCATTTTGCAATCTAGTAACATCAAACTGATTCTAGTTCCCTGAACACAATCTGTTATTTTACACTTCTCTGCCATTGTTCTGCCTGGATTGATCTCCCCGCTTGGTTCTCCCTCTTGCAGGGCTTCTGTGTTGCATAACCTGAGCAGTGTGGAGGCAGGGGGTACCATTCACATAGGATACAATTAGTTGTGCCAGCAGTAGCCCCTGGCATCCTCAGCCACGTTTCTATACCTGAGGAACTCAGACCTGTTATCCTGGTTCAATTTGAAATTCATCTCTCCCAGGAAGCTTCCCTGGAATTCTTCACTAGTCTGTGCACACAGCCTTCTAGTATAGCATGCTGCCATATATATTTTTTTTAATCATCTGGTTATGTGTTTGCCTCTCCCATTACCAGACTTGAAAGCAAAGACCATGATTTACTTATCTCCAACTCCTAGCCCAGTGTCTCATACATTCAATAAATGCTGGTTAAAGTGAAATGTTATGTTCATGCCATCTTGCTGTCAGGACTGTGATTGGCTAGAGAGGAGGAATTCTGGCTTACAGTACATATCTTTACATTCTCCAAAGTCACCGTACACAAAGCTGACTGAATATCAAAATTTCCTGGAGAGTTTTTTTTTAAATACAGTTTCTGAGAATTGAGCATATTCCAAAGGTGGCATTTCATATCATTTGCCGGGGGGAGGGAAGGACTGGATAGCAACCATTTCTCCAATAGTGCCAAGTTTTACAACATACATAGGATATAATGTGATCTATAATTTAATGATTTGATAGAGAGCTAATGTTGAGTAAGTAAAGAAAATGTGTACAAAGCATAGGACACAGAGCCACTTTGCTAGGAAGCCTAGCTACTCTACTGGCATCTCCAATATTTATTTACCTGGGCGTAACATTTGTTCTTACATTTACCTTTGGTGTTTGTGAGGTGTGCGACAAGAAAAATTGCCAGGTCAAGGCCTAAGATTAAAGTGGAGAATGAGGCTCTGGAGTGAGTGGAATGTAAAGAAAATGAAGAAGATTGTTTTGTCTATTTTAATATAATTTATTATTTTTAGTGTTTAATAACTAAATACATTTATATTCAAAATTCCTTTATTATTGAAATCCCTGCAGCAAAAATAACTTGGTTATTGCCAATCTAAAACTCTCTAACCCCTAATTTCCTTTTTCTACTGAAACAATTGTTTTGATAACATTCTTACACAGTGAGAAGTATCTCAGGAATGATACTGTTGAGTTATAGCAGAATAGATTATATTAAAAATGGTATTGGGACAACTGGCTGACCAAATGGAGCTTACAGACTAGAGAAGAAAAAAATCATTAAACAATATCAACATGACAAGACCTGAACTCATCTTTTTCCCCAAATCTGGCCTTCTTCACACTTCTCTAAGAGCGACACAGTTGTTCACACCTCTCTAAGACAGGCATACCGTGCCACATTTGACTCTTCTCATGCCTTCTCCCCAGCATACAATGTATCACCTGGTCTTATAGATTCTACCTCTTAAGCATCTTGTGAATCTGTCACCTGGTCTTATAGATTCTACCTCTTAAGCATCTTGTGAATCTGTCCACTTTTCTCCAGTGAACTTCCAACATCCCAGTTTAGACCTCTATCATCTCATATCTGGATTTCTGAAATAGCCTCCTAATAAGTGCCCTTCCCTACTTCCTTGTGCTTTTCCAATTCATTCTTACAAACCATAGGCAGAGCAGTCTTTCTAAAAACAAATCTAATCAGTTCATTCACCTGTTTATAACTCTTCTATGGCTCCCCACTTATAGTAGAATAAAGAGCACACTCCTTAATGGAGCTTAATGGAGCTAAAGCGCTGCGTTTTCTCGCCCCTTCTCTAGCCTCATCACTTGTCACTTTCTCCCTCAGACATCATTATCCAGCCACAATGAATTTCACTCCTCTCTCACTCCTGGCTTCTGCATGTATGTTGCATTTGCATTAACCACTTCTTCTATCCCTTGGCCACTTTCCTACTTTTCAAGCAGCTTACCTGATACCTCTCAACACCAGTTTGTGTTGGATTCTGAGCTCTCTGTTCCCTATGTCATCCTGTACTATGCCTATCATAGGTCTCTTTTTTTCATCAGACTATAAACTTGCGAAGGTAGATAATTTGCCTATCATGTTCACTCCCAAACCTCTGGGCTTAACACAATACCTGGTACATGGTAGGCATTCAGTAGTTAATTGGTCAAATGGATTGATGGAAGGATAAATGAATTAATGAATAGACTGTATGATAAGTGTTATACACTTATAAAATTATCATAGGGTATTAAGACCACCCTCAGGTTCTATGATCCACTAGGAGGACTCACAGAACACAGAATGTGTGTTACATTCACTTTATGATTTATTACAGAAAAAATACAGATTAAAATCAGCAAGGAAAAAAGGTGCATAGAGCAGAGTCCAGGAGAAACTAAACACAAGCTTCCAAGGGTACTCTCCCAGAGGAGTCTCATGGATAGCACTTAATCCTCCCAGCAATGACGTGTGACACCTGAGCCTTGGTTCCAGAATTTTTACTGGGGAGTCATTCCCAAGGAATGAAAAAACAGGCATTCACCACAAATCACACTGTTAGCATAAACTACTGTCTTCCCCAGATATCCAAAAGTAAAGCATGCCTATGAAAACTTTCATAAGCCAAATGGTGTAAAGTGAAGAAGCAATTACCTTAGGACACACCTTGCTAACAGATGTACAAAATAAATCAAGATAAATCCAGTTCAAAGCTATGGCAGCTTGATGCCAAGATGCTGAGTGTAGTTCTCTGGGGAAGGAGCTTGGCGGTGCCACTCTCCCTGCTGGGGGTGCCACTATCTCTATAACTGCTCACTGCAAAACAAATGCTGAACACTATTTTCTCTTTTTGCCATGTTTCATAAAAGCAAAAATCCTCTTCAGATTTCCTTCAGTTAGTGAACACAGGTACTAATACAGGTCTTTCGTGAAAGTGAAGTGGTGTAAAGCGAACTTCCGAAAAGCCTGGGATACCTGTATCTGGTGTGGTACAAAGTCTCGGTTATATAAAGACACTCTTATCAATAAGGATATTTCAAGGGCTCAGAGGTTATATGCCAGGAGGTCGTCAAGGGTCAGTCCTAAAGACCTTTAGAATGTTCAGGGTTTGGGCAACCCAGGCCTGCTGAGTTAATCACTCTCAGCTTACAGAAACTCAGTAGACTGAAGTGGGCTGAGGAAGACCTCTCAACACATACAACACCTGAACAGCATATTGAAAGACAAGTATCAGCCAGAAGAAATCTAGATGAGAAAACACTTCAAGCAAATGTAGAAGTATGAGCAAAATCACCGAGGCATAAGTGAGCACGGCTCTTTAGGGGACTGAAAGTAGCTCACCTGGCTGAAGTCCCCTCTACTCACAGATCCTCAAGCTTCCATGAAGCTCCTATTGCCACTCTGCTCCCACCTGTATTTATCCCCGTGCTGGATATCTTTTCACAAACTGGAAGAATGATTCATACATCATCCTGTATTCTTTCTAATCTATTTTTTACGGTATGCAGACTTTTTGCCCAAAGTCTCACAAATAACTTGTTTCAAAGTATTGTCTGCATCTATTTTCAAACTCAGAAACTAAGTATCTGTTATTTTCTTATAACATCTCTCAGAGACAGTGAGAATACTATACCAATGTTACTTCCTGAGTAGGGGAAAATTGTAAGACAGCAGAAAATACAGGAAAAGAGGAATAAGTGTCTCAAAATATAATCTCCCTATATTTGTATGTCTCCTTGCAAATTTCTCAAGAGGGGACAGTCTTCAGCATCATTTGTATTCCCTGTAGCTCATAGCTCATAAATTTATATTAAGCCAAGTCTGCATGGCCATGCTCCCCTATTCTCTAAAATTAAGTAAAATAATAAATGTGAAAACAGTATAGTGCCTATATCCAATAGACAATAAATTATTGTTGAAACTGAACCCTAATACTTTAAGTACCTTTTCCAAATGTACCTCTTCATCAAAAGGGATAATAATTGGCCTGTATACCAAAATCAAGGCTTGAATGAAGTATACCTTCTTAACAGTCAAAGCAATCAAACTTTATGAAAAGTTAAAACTGAAATTTTCCATAAGAAAATACTGGAGAGATGGAGGAGTTAAACTTTGATGTGAAGAGTGAAACAAACCAGCCATGAAAAATTAAACTAAGCTATGTATCTAAGGCCAAAACCAAATTAAAGGAGGCCTATTGAGAACTAGGCAGCAGCCTGAAAGAAATCTCTTTTGCCCTCTTCACCCTGGTATTGCCTTGTTAGGAGTCCATGAGAGTCTGTATTTAAGGAACAAAAATGTGCAGGCATTTACTGCAGAAATTGCTCTGGTTTCTCATGCAATGGTGTGGGCTCCATAAATGTTTAATGGAAATAAGAATGATGATTATTGGAAGCAGGAAAAAAGACATAGTGATTGTTTAAAGGAAGAGAAAATACAAACATAGATGCACAAATGGAATTCTTATATGCTTACTAATTTTTGAAAGCTATATGAAAGACTGAAAAAGACAGTAAAATATTAAAGCTAATATTACTGCTCAACTTCAAAGCCTCTTCTCTCATAACTGATGCAGGTGTACAACCACAACAAGAGAAGTTTTATTTTAAATGTAAACATTTCAAGGAATAGTGTATGACCTTGAACATCATCTCTTTAAAAGAGAACAAGCTGTGAGAAGCTAAAGGCTTGTGATTTTAATGAGCGTTAATAATGATAATGTAAAGCTACTTTGTGCACAATAGTCCATTTATTAGCAACAGCTTACTCCTGTCTGCAGAGCCACCTGTTTCATATCCAAGACACAGTAAGTGTATTTTAATACAAAACCTTAAGTTACTTCAAGATATTCCAAATTTGTATCGATATTATCATCTTACCCAGTGAGCCAAAAGTCAAATGTACAGATTGCTTCTCTCCTGATCAGACTTTTGTGTGAATTGTCAAAGGAGAAGGAGAAAATTGGGTGAGTGATGGCTCTACATTGTTCCTGACCAAACATTAAAGTCAGCTTATTTCAAAATCAGATCAAAGACATAATTATTCCGTTAAGAAAACACAGAACAAATTTAAGGAGCAAGAGAAAATGTTAATATGGTCTGAAATTTCCACTAGCATAATCAACAGAAAACAACTCCAAAAATCTCCTCCAAATTTTAATCCACATCAATTACAAATGACAAACACAGTTAATATAAGCCATAATGGTCTGAACTCATTTGACTGAGTATGCAATACAGTGTTGGCAAGGTCAGGCTTTTGCGCTCAATTATTGTTCTTTCATGCTGACTTTAAAGAAATTGTTTTGTGAGAAGGAACAATGATCCCACTATCCAAAGAACAACTAACATGAAAATTTATATAACAATCCGATGGAGGTTGCATTAGTTAGAATCCTAAAGACATACAAAAATCTATTTGTAAGTTAATTCTATTCATTACAATTCTGTAAAACTTTTTCCTAGACAGTTAGTGACGGTGAACGAACGCATCACGAGTGTGGTCAGTATAGGAAAATCCATCCATTAGGAAAAATGACAATGACTAGTGGTGGTAGAAGCAACAACCATAATGGTGATTGGAGATATCAGGACACCCATAAGACAGGGTCTGGATAGGGTCTAACAGAACCTAGCTGTTTTAGGGTATGGAAAAATTAGGGGTGATCCCCTCATTGGAGCAGACCTCTTTCTGATTCTTCTTTTGTTGGGATGGAGGGAAATTTCAGTACACCAAGACAAAGAGAGCCTAAAGGGATTTTTACTGTCCCTTATTCTCCTCCAAAAAAAGTAGCAGCAAGTATTATCCTTGCATTACCTAACTTGCTCCTACCCTCTGCCTTAAGGTGGGAGTTTTTAGTTATCTAAATGATTCAAAGCCCTAAAACTGCTCAGTTCACTTGGTTCCTGGGGAATATACTGAAGAGATATCTGCTACCTGTACCAGAAAGGCTGGGTGACCGTTCCAAAGGAGGGAAATGTCCAAACCCCTGTTATTGCTTTCCTCTTAGCAGAAAATGTGGGACAGTGGTAATATCCAGTTGAGGCTTTCTTAATATATCCATGACAATGAGGAACAGGTGTTTCTTAAACTTTTCTTCTACCCTCTTAGTTTAAGTACCTGAGGCCTGTGAATTAAACTGACAAAAGACATATTAAAAAAAGAAAATGCATACAAATTTTACTGATGTTAATATTTTTACATGCACGGAGGCTTCATAGAAAACAAGTGAAAACCCAAAGAAGCAGTTAGACTCAGGGACTGTAACATTTTTTAAAAGTGTGATAAATTGTAGAAAAGCAAATAGACTAAGGAAAGGGGGGTTTGGGCTTCTAGTAGTGATAAACAGGGAAACGAGTGGAAGATGAGAGTTATTTTAGTAAGGTTTGTTTATGCAGATTCATCTCAGTGCCAGCCCTCCATTTCCAGTGATAAGGGTCATTCTCCCCATCCTGATACAGAAGAAGGGGGAAGGGTTTTATGCCATCTTCACAAAGGGAAATTTATGCCCTATTTCTAGGCAGATAAGGGGAGGGCACAGAATTTTTCTTATATTTGTTGGTTCTCAATTTCCTTCAGCTCAAAATAATCCTTATGCCAACGTGGCCTATTTTGAGGCAGTATAGTCTAGACCACTTCATTACGTATTACATAAACATCTACCATGTATTTTGGGGGACTCTTTTAACTGAAAATGTCAGAAGTCCAATACAAATTCACTCACAAAATAATCTATTGAATCATTTACCTGGAAATGACCCCAAATCCATTAACTGATAAACAGATACATAAATTGTATACCCATACAACGAAATATTATTGTGCCATTAAAAAGAATACTGATATATACTTCAACGTGCGTAAACCTTGAAAACAACCACCATCTTTTATTCCCACTTCTATAATTCAAACTTCAGTCCATTGACCCCACCATTTCTCACTGTTCATCAGTGTTCTGACTTCTTATTTGGAGTTACTTGTCCAGCCTAGATTTCATAGTCCCATCCTTATAATCACTCCTCTGCAAATATCTCCAACTCCTTTGCCCCTCTCTCCCTCTGTCATCCATGCACAGTGTCTTAGTCAGCTTAGGCTGCCATAATAATATACCATAGACTGAGTGCTTTAAACAACAGATATAAATTTTCTCACAGGTTTGTAATCTAGAAGTCCCAGATCAAGGTCCAGCATCTTTGGCTCCTGGTGAGGGCTCTCCTCCTGGCTTGTAGATGGTCACCTTCTCACTGTGTTCTCACATGGCAGAGTGAGAGAAAGAGCTTTCTGGTGTTTCCTCTTCTAAGAACACTAATCCTATCAGGGTCCCACCCTTATGACCTGGTTTAACCTAAATTACTTCCTTATCCCAAATACAATCACACTGGGGTCTAGGGCTTCAACATATGAACTTTGAGGAAACACATTTCAGTCCATAGCACCTAGAAAACCCCATCTCTAGATGAATCCAACCACGCACTTTCTCCATTCTTGCCCCAAACAGGTAAACTTTGCTAGAAAAAAAATTCACCCAAATGAATAGATTGGTTTCCCTTGAAACTCATGATCACAAATCTCAAAGAGCACACAGCCATGTACCAATGTCTGGCAATCCCATCATGTTTCCTAAGCAAATTCACTTTTCTATCCCCCAAAATAACTTTCTTCCTAAACTTCATATATCTTCTCTTTCCCCCAACCCCCAAATCTCAGCTACTGGCCTTACCTCAAACTTCATTAAAGATACTGAAGTAAGACAAATTTCCTTGATTCTCCCTTAGGCAAGCCTTCAAACTCACCTACATTTTCTCCTATCCCCACCTTCTCTCCCATTTCAGTGAAGGAAACTTTCCTCCCATTATGTGTAAAACAGGATGTTAAATGAGGACTTTTCCTACTGTACCAGAATTTCAGTTAAGGCTCCAAAAATGAAAATAATCAGTCATAATTACCCCAACATTCTACAAGATCCAAGACAGCAGAACCAGTCCATGATTATCAACTCCCATCACCCATTCCAGCCAAAACAGAGGACACTAACAATTTGGAACTCTAATTAAAGAAAGTTATGTAGGTAGAGACTTGCCAGCCTAGTTAGGAAAGATGTGGCATTTTCCTGCCCTTTCCATGGAGGAATACAGAGCCACCCTGCTCATCCCACCCTCAACCAAACTAAGCAATGGGAGCTCAAGAGAACCACTGCAAGAGAATTAGAAAAATATTATTTCCTTCCCCAACTAAACATTTATTAAGCTATAGAATAGACTTCCCTGGCATCCAGTAGTTAAGACTCCATGCTTCCACTGCAGGGAGCACAGGTTCGATCCCTGGTTGGGGAACTAAGATTCTGTATGCTGCGTGGCACAGCCAAACAATTAAAAAAAAAAAATAGCCCTGTGATGCCATGAAATAGGAGCAAACACAGTAAGAGAGTTCTCAGGAAGGCTTGACATATGCCACCTAGAGCTGGAGGACTGGAATAAAGAATTTGAATCCATTTTTTTGATGTTTGCTGATGACTTGTAACCCCCACTGTCCCTCTTCTCCTTGTGCCTTACATCTGGGACACTGTTAAGAAAGCTCAAGTGCTCCCTCCTTTTGCAGCAGTGGGAAATTCAAAGCACACAAACCTCTGCCCACCCACACATAGGGACACTCACCCCTGCCCCACTTCATAACCACAATAGAAACTCCAAGCCAGTCTCCTTTCCCGGCTTTCTCAAGCCATTTTCAAATCAGCTTGTGAAGTCTGTCTTGCTTCCCCCATAAGTCTTATTAGGTAAGTAATACACCTTTTCATACTCACTTGGTATGTGGATGGAGGAGGGGGTGGAGGTGTTACATCAGTCTTGACATCCAACCAAATTTTGGGTGAGAGTCCATCCTGCTACTACAAAGTGGTCATACAGGGACATTTAAGAATATGGACTCTAGTGCCTGCTTCCCCCATAAGAGAATTTGGAGGCCAGAGACTGACTGGAGCCACCTGCAATGGCAGGGCAAGAAAAGAGGTCAGTGGTTGAAATAAGCTACAGTGCTACCTGTTTGGGGGGAAAGGATGTGTGAGTTCGTGTGCCAAGAGAACCCAGGGAAGCTATTTTGATGAAAAGCCAAGACAAAAGGATCTCAGCAGTAAGAAGCTGTGCAATAGAACACCAGGAGCAGAAGCTGGGAAGGTCACAAAATGTCACCCAGAAAGTATCCACATTAGGAAACTGTGCAGTTTGGTGGTCTCAGCAGAGGTGGTCCCACAATACACCCCATATCACAGCCAGGTTTTGGATGCCTGCAGTAATGGGGGACATGAAAACCAGACAGTGTCAAATAAGGACTCCATTGGCTCCAGAAACTGAAATCTTTCATCTCTCTCTGCTCTCTCCTCCTTTGTTCCAATCCTGGAAGAACCATAAATTATGGAGGCAAGATGAGGCTAAAAAATAAAATAATGAAAGAACAAATTCTACTTTTTCTTCACCTCTCTGGACTGGTGGGGAGGAGAGGTCTTGAATTACACGTGAGACCTCTGGTTTCTGCTTAGGATGCAGAAATCTTGAAACAGCATCCCATCCTTATAAATAACAACAACAACTGACAATCTGGAAATTCACAACTCTTCTAGAACCCATTAGAGAGCTAAATGACAGAGTAACCAGATAATCTGAAACCTAAGGAAAGATAAGAGCCTCCAAAGAGAGACAGGCCATGAGCCCTTGCTTACCTGGCACAGTCACCAAAAGACATTGGCAAGAAGAATTCAACTACCATTTTTAACCAATTGCTAAAGGCCAAGTGTGGGCTGCCAAAAGAACCCCTGGACACTGCAGATACAAGACAAATTCACAACCACTCACAGGCTCTTCTCCGTGGACCTCACTGGGCACTCACAAAAAAGCCTAGGATGAGAGCAGGAGTCCTGAGAAAGTGTCCTTCCTGGTGTAATCCTGGAGAAGGAGGACAGCAGTCACTGCGGGAAAGGCAGAAGCCCTACTGGATCCTTCTCCCTTACCTCCCCATAGGAAAAAAAGCCTTACCCACTGTGGGAAGGTAAATGTCACCCTAATGCACTGTGAAAACCCACTGCACATGGGAGAAGAAACAACATAACCCTTTACCTCTGGGGAAGAGGCAGAATACATGCTGGGCCCAGAATCACACCTGGAAGAGGGGCTTCAGCACTGAGAATGCTACTCCCACCCAAGATCCAGGGAGATAATACCTTCCTAAGACTGAGGGTTAAGCAGAACAGCATACCCCTCAACTCTCACCTCCAGAGTAACATGCTTCTAGTAACAAGTAACGGTGTTCTACTGCTGAGACACAAAAGAGTGAAGAGAGACTCTCTCTGAGGAGCAGGAAAGGGAAGCAGGAAACAGAGGGCATACTCAAACGAGTTCTAAGAGAATTTAATGAAAGGACTATTTAGAGAGGGGAAGGCAGATTCTGGAACTAACAATGAGGAACGATTAGGCACTGAGAGATGGGCAACAGGAGGAAGCTGTTAAGGCTTGAAGCAGCAAGGAGGAGAAACAGTATAAATGGAGTGATAGCTAGAGTCAAGCAAGCAGGGCCACCTGGAAGGTGCTGCAGTGACAGGCGGAAGCAGTCACTGCCACATCACAAGGAATAAAGGTTCTGTGCTTTTAATTTCTCTCTCCTCTAGTCCTTTGATCTCCTGCTGGTGTCTCCCACTGGCTGACCCAACCAAAAGTCAGAGGGCCAGGAAGTCGGGGTGTTACAAGCCATAAATCAGCCCCTTGCGGTACAGGGCAGAGCTGAAAAGGGTAGAAAATGGACGGAGCAGGTGCAAATGGAAAATACCTAGCATAGTACATCCTAGCTTTCCTCCTGCAACAAGGTTGGCTCCATTTCCATAGACTTGGCAGCCTCTCCCTCCTTAGGGCTCAGACCCAGGCCTCTTCTTTCTTTCTAACCTCTCTCTAGGTGATATCATGCATTTCCATGGCTTGTGACATCGTTGGTATGCTGATTACTCTTATTACTCTAGGTCCTCTCCTTGAATCAGCTCCAACCGTTTTGACAGCGACTGCCACATTCTTGCTTACCACTCTCTAGCCACACTGGCTTTTCCATATGTCCTCACAGAAGCCAAACCCTTTCCTGACTTAGGGGTAACCATCCCCCTGCAAGTGGCTTCTCCCACCTGGCCCCCATGTCTCAGAAGCCATCTCCTTCTCATCCTTCAGGCTGGCTTAAATGTTTCCTCCTCAGGAAGTGTTTCCCTGGGCACCTTATGTGATGTAAATTATGCCTTCATCCCACTACTTTCTATCTTCACACCTGCTTATCCCCTTCTTAGCATGAATCACACTCTAGTTTTTCTGTTTGTTTGGTTGTGTTTTTGTCAATCTCTCATACTATATTGCAAGCTCCATAAAGCAGGGATTTTTATGCCCTATGACTGTCTTGACACCCTTATATCCTCTGAGCCTAGGATATAGTGCCTGACATAAAGCAGGTATTTAATAAATATTACATTGGGACTTCCCTGGTGGCTCAGTGGTTAAGAATCCACCTGCCAATACAGGGGACACAGGTTCGATCCCCGGTCCAGGAAGATCCCACATGCTGCGGAGCAACTAAGCCAGTGCACCACAACTACTGAGCCTGCGCTCTAGAACCTGCAAGCCACAACTACTGAGCCCACATGCCACAACTACTGAAGCTCACAAACCTAGAGCCCGTGCTCCACAACAAGAAAAGCCACCATGATGAGAAGCCTGCACATTGCAACAAAGAGTAGCCCCAGCTCACTGCAACTAGAGAAAGCCCACGCGTAGCAACGAAGACCCAACATAGCCAAAAATTAATTAATTAATTAAAAATAAATAAATATTACATTTTCCACGTGCCAGGGACCATGCTTAGTTCCATAAAAATAAGGCTGCATTTAAATCCACATAACAACCCTAAGAGGTAGATATTCTTTTCATTCTCATTTTACAAATGAGGAAAAGGAGGTATAGAAAGGGTAAGTGACTTACCAAGAGTCACATGTTTAAGAGGTGACAGAGGTGAGATTCAAACCTAGACAATCTGATTCCAGAGCCAGCCCTTTTAACCACTATGCAGTACCTATTCCCACATTCATTTCCATGGGTGAAATAATGACTATGTGAATTAATTAATAAGTGGGAGGACAGACAGACTGTACCCATAAGTCAGTCTGGGGAAGTCTGAGAAAATAGTATTGAAGCTGAGACCAGAAGACTGAGTTTGCAAGACTGACACTTGAGAGGGGATGTGTGCAAAGCACAGAGAATCATACATACAAAGGCACGGAGGCAAAAGAGAAGGTGATATGTTAGAGAAGAACAAGTAGTTCAGTTTACTTGGAATATAAAATGAGGAGAGGGGGGCTTCCCTGGTGGTCCAATGGTTAAGACTCCACATTTACACTACAGGGGACACTGGATCGATCCCTGATCAGGGAACTAGATCCTGCATGCCATGTGGTCAAAAAAATAAAATAAAATAAAAATGAGGAGAGGGAGATAAAGAAGTAGGGTAGTAAGTCAAAATTGATGAGGCTAAATAGGAAAAAATTTCATAGTCCACACAAAGCAGTTGAGATTTTATCATGTAGATTAAAGATTTAGGAAGCCATAGAAGAAGTTTAATCAAGATGGAGACACAGCGGCTTCCCTGGTGGCGCAGTGGTTGAGAGTCCGCCTGCCGATGCAGGGGACACGGGTTCGTGCCCCGGTCCGCGAAGATCCCACATGCCGTGAAGCAGCTGGGCCCGTGAGCCATGGCCACTGAGCCTGCGCGTCCGGAGCCTGCGCTCCGCAACAGGAGAGGCCACAACAGTGAGAGGCCCGCGTACCACAAAAAAAAAAAAAAAAAAAAAAAAGATAGAGACACATTTAGGTTTGTGATTTAGAAAGCTCCCTCTAGCAATGGTGTTGAGCAGACTTTCTTTATGCTGAATACGCTACATTCTTTCAAGAAAAAAAAATTTCATGTAACCCTTCAGTGTCCGAAGATACTTTTTATTATGTTGCTTAAATATGCACAAATATATAACAAAACATAAGTTCCTTATTCTGGTAGCTTAGTCATAAAACTAAAATAAATAAATAAATATTTATCAAAATTAAACCAAACTACAAACCAAATTAAATTTTAATTAACGATCATTTAATGCAATGGTGTTTTACTTAAATGAAATTGCTACTCAGAGGGTGCAGTGGTATTAACTATTTTGATGCAGCTTCATTGGAGTTTGAAGAAAAGAGAAAAGGAGATCTGAAAAACATTGCTGGTGGATTTAAATTGGATCACTGTTAATGTGCTTCAAGGTAAAGAAACTGATTTTAAATTATATTTTGACTCTCAAACTAGACTTGGCAGAACTATACTTCTAGAATGTGAGGTTCAATTTCAGATTGAACCTCATGGGTCATAGCTTCAGTAGCTACAACCACAAGAATTTAAACATTTTATACATTTCTTTCTACGTCAGTCTTAAAATGCTTAATGTAAACATAGCCTGATCATCTGTATGACTACTTCATAATAATGCTCTGCCACAAGATTTCACTATCCACATTTGCCTTGGAGTTTATGATCCAATTACTACCATTTCAATTATTTTGGATTGGTGTGAGGAAACAGTTGGGTTTAATGTACACATTCTGCTTTCTAGCATTTCCAACTGGATGAAAGCTAACCGATTCATGATTAGTTTCTGAAGGAAAGAAGGTTGTTCAGTATTTCAAACAGAGGAAACTAGAGGGAAAATTAAGAAAAGGCTGAATTACATAAAAAGGAATGAAATTGGGTCACTTGTAGAGACTTGGATGGACCTAGGGACTGTCATACAGAGTGAAGTAAGTCAGAAAGAGAAAAACAAATATCGTATATTAACGCATATATGTGGAATCTAGGAAAATGGTACAGATGAACCGGTTTGCAAGGCAGAAATAGAGACACAGACGTAGAGAACAAATGTATGGACACCAGGGGGGAAAGCAGGGCAGGGTGGTGGTGGTGGGATGAATTGGGAGATTGGGATTGACATATATACACTAATATGTATAAAACAGATAACTAATAAGAACCTGCTGTATAAAAAATAAATTAAATTAAAATTTTTTAAAAGGCTGAATCAAAGCTGAATCTACCATTTATTGAGTTGTTGACAATGCGCCATGTACTATGATAAACATCTTACATCCTCTGTCATGTTTAATCTTTACAAAAATCCTTTGAGATTTGTATTATCCATTTCTACAGATGAAGAAACTGAGGCTCAGAGAGATAGCAAATGGCAAAGCCAAGACTGGGACCATTCAGGACTAACTTTGTTACCGATTCCCAATGGGTCGGAGACCCCTCAATGGGTCTATGGGTCCTTTGCCTGGAGTTGAAAATGTCAATCAAATGAAACCAGATTTGGTATAGCACAGCAGAAACTTAATTCATTCATCAAGGAATGGAGAAGGGAGATACTTTGTCATTCGTACCAGTCCCTGAGAGCTAATGGATCCTTGCCTTGATTTATCTCTTTGTTTATTTCCAAATCACCTGGTGTTTGACAGAGCTGTTTTGTAGCTCTGCTTTAAGAGATATGTAGTGGTCAACTGTCCTGAACCAGCTCTGACTTGACCACAGGAACGCACCTACACACACAAGACCTGGAAGTATCCAAAAGTTACCTCTTCTTAATTACTGTGCTATAATCTCTGCCCAAAGGGAGGATTTGTATTCTGCTAGGCACAATTCATGCCTTGTGCAAAGAAGCATGGAAAACTGTGTATGCCCCAGCTACCCCCTGCTGCCCCTGGAAATCTCTACCCTTTCCTACAGCCCTGATGACTTATCTGCCTCTTACCCCTTAAAATTCCCTTACTCCCCTCCCTTTGGGGAGAAGGTATTTTTAGAGCATGAGCTCTCCTTTCTCAATTCCTTAATCAATAAAAGTTTCTGCTGTGCTATACTGAACCTGGTTTCATTTGAGTGGCATTTGCAACTCCAGGCAAAGGACCCATTGAGGGGTCACTGACCCTTTGGGGATTGGTAACAACTTCAAGTCTATGCTCTAAACTACTAGGCAATACTGCCTAAATGAAAATGATTATATAGTACTTAGGTACTCTACCAAAAGGTGATTTAGTATTCTTTTTTTATAAATCTAAAATCATGTTGAATTGTGGCAGGTAGATTCTGATAGATTTGTCCTTATAACAGGTCTCAATGGAATGGTCTTGGAAACACTGGCAACAAGGTAAAGTCAAAGGTAGAGGAAGAGGCAAAAACTACTTTAACACTAAATACCTATAAATAGAGTTAACAGTAATCCCTTCTATTGGCATGGAAATTCCAAATCAGTGATAATAGCTCTTGAGAGCAAGATATAAGGGAGCTGCTTTGCCACCAAATATTATAATTTGTCTGTCTGGAGTTAACACTTTTTGTTCTTAAAACTCTGCTGGAATGTGCATTGGATTTTGTTTGTATTTCTTTGGGGGGGATGGGATTATGACCTTAAAAGAGTAATATGACCCTCATAGTAGAAAAATGATCATTGGTTCATTCCAGGAACCACGTAAAGATTTTCCAACAGGCAGATTAAGAGGGGTGGGAGAAATTTATCCACCCCCTAGAAATGGATCAAATTCAAATTCCAAAAACCTTTTTCATTTTCCAAAACATTTTTTTTTAAATAGTAGCAAGCACTTTGCATTTAAGAGTTGGTTTAGAAAGTATTAACACTTCACCAAAACAGGCAGAGGAATAAACTGCTAAATATTATCAGTGGAAAGTAAGATGAATCCAAAATGATCATAAAGATATACAAAATGACGATATAGGTCAACAAGAAGTGAAATTAACTTACTAGAAATAAATTAACGCAAACCTTCGCAGTAATATATTTGTTGCTTGAATTTATAAAATAAAATCCAGGGCAAAGGAGGGGAGAGAGAAAGATCTCTTTCCATGGCCCACTGCGCTAATTCTCAGCTCCCATAAGCCAAATAATAATGTGTTTTCTGATTACTTCTATTACTACTATACTTACTCTACTTATTAAACACTTACATTATTCTAGGACTTTCTTTTAAACTACTATAGCAAAACAAAAAACAACCAAAAAGCCCACATTATTTTTCTAATTGTTCATTGGCTAATACGGAAAGAAGGACTGGTTAAGTCACAATCGCGTTCAGATAGGTTTGGCCCTCTCTAGGTTTCGTAGAAAGCGGCCCGGTATCCGCTTCCCCGGCGTTCCCCACTGCACCGCGGAAACGAAACTGCATTAGGCTCTGCCCACTACCTGCTGAGCAAGCCAATCAGGGCGCGGCCCGGGCTGAGCGCTTGCCGGGTGTCATGGCGGCCTGCAGACCTTGCTGCTCGTGCGTCTGGCTCCGGCCACTGGGCCATGGTCCCCTCCGTCTGCCAGGGCGGGGTTGGACACTCACCCAGCTGCAGGTGCGAGCACTATGGGGTGGCGCGGGGTCGCGAACCGTGGCCGTGGACTTAGGCAGCAGGTAAGGAACTGTGTGCGTTCTCTGTTCTTTCACAAGGCATCATGATAGGCCAGCCCGAGTACATTCACCTCCTAGAGTAAGAATCCGACGCCCCAGGTCTCTTTCCCCCTCTTTATCCCAAACCTAAACTCCAAATTTCCCTTTCCGGATTTTGAGTCTGTCTCTTGGCACCCTCCTTCTCGTGCTGTCTCAGCCTCGTGCCCTTTGCTTCTTGTTCCTCCCTTCTGCCCCACTCCGGGCTTCTTTTCCCCAGCTGCCCACCTGTTTTCCGTTCCCTTTATTTTCGGGGACTCCTGGGCTATGAAATGAAAAGATAATGCGTTGATCATTGATGCTTACGTCATCCAATCAGTTTACTGCCTAAAAAGCTTGGCCTGTATGACCCTGGGTAGAAAGGGAAGGGCAAGGTCAGTTTATTGAACGCCGGTTATATGATACTCTCATGTTTAAGCCTGTAGTAAATGTATTAAAACAACAGAGGCTCAGAGAAGGTTAGGTAGCTTGCTCAGAGTCAACCAAAGCTAGTACTATGAGGCTAGGTGGATTTTGAACTTTTCAAACCGTTACTCTCTTTAGGGGTCTGTCTGCCAGAATTCATGTCGAAAATCACTTTTTAAAAACTACCGGATTCATTTTTAGAATAAATAAAACTGCTAATGCTTACTTTATATATCTACACCTTTCACATGTACTTTTAAAAAAACTTTGATCCTAGTTCATACAAAAGCCAGAAAATCTGGCTTTGAATCCAAGACTTCCTCCCTAAGTTACTGAATGATCTTTAAACAAGTTAGTTCCCACTTTCGGCCCCCCCAGCCCTCCCTCTCTGCCCCGCAAATGAAGAGACTGAATTAGATAAAGATTCAGCAAACTTTTTCTGTAAGAGGCTAGATAGGAAATATTTTAGGCTTTGTGGGCTGAATACTGTATCACATATTCATGTGTGTTTATAAACCGTCTAAAAATGTAAGAAACAGTCTTAGGTGAAAGGCTGTAAAGAAACATGCTGTAGTTTGCTGACCTCTAGGCTAGATGATCTCTAAGGTCTTTCCACCTCTGGCATTCCTTGATTTTGATTTTTTGAGGGAAAAGATATCTCTTCCATTCTTCAAGGACTGAACATTTATTCTTCTCTGAAGAAATGCCCCAGAACATTTTACTCAACAGACATTTCCTATTTGTTAGGCATGAGGGATTCAGAGCAACAAGATTAGCCTCTGCCCTCCAAATTTTTCATGAATAATCTACTTTGAATCTTTCATTTATTAGTCAACCTGGACCTCTTTTGTAACCTCTTTTTAAACCTGTGTTGTGTGTTGTAACAATGAGATTCATAAATATCATACCTGCTGGGTAAATCAATTATTTTCTTTGTCATAAGTTTGTTGTTTGCAGCAAACTTTTTTGGGTGATTACTATGTACCACATACTTTATACTTGTTATATGTATTCTTTACAGTGCCCTAGGAGGTTGTATACTACTGTGGTAAATGTATTTAATACTTACAGTAACCTTTGGGGTAACTTTAATTTTCATTTCAACAAGTTATTTTTGAGCATCTACGATATTGAGTTACAAGGCACCAGAGATTGTCTGATGAGGAAGTAAGATAAACAGAGGTTCAGTGCTGAGAAAATCAGTGTGGGAAAGGTATTAGGTATGAACAGGGTGCTGAAGGAGCACAGAGGGATGTTTATCACACCCTAAAGCTTACTGTTCAAGGTGAATCCTGAAAGGCAAGGAGAAGGTAGCAGAGAAAGTGGCAAGCGCAATTGCAGAGAAGTGAGAGAGTGCGTTGAGTAACTACAAATAACTTACTGTGGATGGAGTGAAAAGATGAAATGTGAGTTAGCAACAAAGCAAGGCCAAATCTTAAAGGTGGATGTTTTGTTTTGTTTTGTTCGCAGGGGTGGGGGTGGGGTGAGTTTTGTATCAATACTACTGAATTTTTCTTGGTGGAAGTTGGAGTAAGGTGGTTACATTCCATACCATTTTGCAAGTGTTTCTAAAAATGTTCTTTAAGCATATCTCTCTCCCTGGAGTTCTACTTCCTGTGGCAGATGGCTCCTCTTTTCCCTTCTATCTTCCTAAGCTGCCTCCTCCCACTCTTCTGCCCACCAATAGGATCTCCCTGCTCATCTTATCCTTTTTATTATTTATTTTTTTCAAAAGTATTTTTTGATTAGGTATTCACTCACATGGTTCAACATTTAAAAAGCTCAAAAATCTCCTTCCCATACAGTTCCATAGCCACCCAGTGCCACTTGCCACTGATGTGTTAGCAATCTATTATGTGTTAATATTTGAAGGTATTTGTACATTAAAATGTTTGGCAAGTAAATTGATAAGAGGTAAAATCAACCATGAAATACAAAACTAATAACAGATTTGCACCAAAAACAACTAAAAGTGCATTAACAGAAAAAATTACATAGGTCAGTTAGCACCAACTGAGATCATGAGACAAGTAACCACAAGTAACCAGGAAAGTAACCACCTGGTTCTTTACATACTATAAATTGCACACACCTGGGGAAAAAACAGTTTAAATTAGGGCAATCACCAAGGCAGGACCATAGGACTATCTGGTGGGTGGTCTAGGATCCCTAAAGGAGACACTGGCTAGACTCAAGAGAGGGAACAAAGAAAGTAGGAGGATTTGGTATTTGACTATAAATCAAGCATGGGTTTGAGAACATTGGGGGTACTGCAGAGCTGGTTTGTTTGTTTGCTTGTTTGTTTTTCTCTCACCAACTCATTCAGTCCCCATTGTAAATACAGTCATCCCTCAGTATCTGTGTGGAATTGGTTCCAGGACCCACCGTGGGTACCAAGATCCAAGAATGCTCAAGTCCCATAGTCAGGCCTCCCTATTCATAGTTCTGCATCAGATGATTCAACCAACCGAAGACTGTGTTTACTAAAAAAAAATCCATGTATAAGTGGACCCTTGCAGTTCAAACCCATGCTGTATATTAGCTTTAGAAGCTTTTAACAGTGCTTCCCTGGCTCCACTTCTCTCCTGGTTTTTGATACAATTGGGAGGGCTTATTCTTAGCCAGGGTGGGGATAGTCCACTCCTTGGCTCAGCCTTGTCAGTATCCGTACTCTCTTCCTTGATACACTCGTTTGTCAGTTGGCAGACATCTGGGTTGTTTCCATTGGGGAGCTGTTATTAATAATGCTGCTGTGAAGGTTCATGTGCAGATTTTTACATGGACATATGTTTTCATTTCTCTTGGATATATACAGGAGTAGAATTGCTGGGTCATATAGTACTTCTTTGTTAACCTTTTGTGGAATTGCCAGATTATTTCCCAAAGCAGATACACCATTTTACATTTCAATCAGCAGTGTATGAGAGTTCCAATTTCTCCACATCGTCATCAACACATAACATCCTAATAGATGTGAACAGTATCTCATTGTGGTTTTTTTTGTTTTGTTTTGTTTTGTTTTTCTCATTGTGGTTTTGATTTGCATTTCCTTAGTGGCTAATGATGGTGAGCATATTTTCATTATTTGTTGGCCATTTGTTGATCTTCCTTGAAAAGACATCTGTTCAAATCCTTTGCCAGTTTTTAAAACTGGGTTTCTTTTTATTAAGTAGTAAGAATTCTTTACATATTCTAGATACAAGTCCCTTATCAGGTATATGATTTCAAAATAATTTCTCCTATTCTGTAGGTTTTCTTTCACTTTCTTGATAATATTCTTTGAAGCATGAAAGTTTTTCATTTTGATGACGTCAGATTTATCTATTCTTTTCCTTTTGTTGGGCTTTTGATGTCATCTATAAGAAGACGTTGTCTAACCCAAATTTATGAAGATTTATTCCTGTGTTTTTTTCCTTAGAGTTTTATAGTTTTAACTTTTACATTTAAGTCAATAATCCATTTTGAGTTAATTTTTATTTATAATACGAGGAAAGGGTCCAACTGTATTAACTTTTTTGCATATGGATATCCAATTGTCCCAGCACCATTGGTTGAAAAGACTGTTTCTTTCCCCCATTGACTTTATCTTGGCACCATTGTAGAAAATGAAGGTGTCTGCAGTCAATCTTGGAGTTTATATTTGGAAAGCAATGAGGGAAATTTTAAAGGATTTAAGGAGAGAAATGATCTAGTTTGTGTGGTAAAAGGCTACTTTAATCAACAAGGCAAGGGTGGTAAAACAAAAGAGACTAAGGTGGTAAATGGGAAAAACACTTAAGAAGACAGCTTCTGGGGATATATGTATACATATAAATTATTTGCTTTGCTGTACAGCAGAAACTAACACAACATTGTAAAGCAACTATACTCCACTAAAAATTATTTTTAAAAAAAAAGAAGAAGAAAGCTTTTGCACCCCAGAAATACTATGTCATTCAGATTATCCTGTGCCTTGGTTTCTATGTTTTTCCTAAAGCAGCTCTTAAATTCCCCTGTATCTTCAATAATGATAGTGAACTCTATCCCTTTTTAGTTTGTTTTTTGCTGGTTGGGGGCCTGTGGGGCTTGGTAACCTTTAGTTCTTCTATTAGAATCTTTAATTGCTTTATACTAAGCTGGGAATTGTACTGATGACCTAAGTCCTTTTGTATTGAATTTTTATTTTAAACAGAAAATTAGAAATATCCTCTGGAAAACTGGCCAGATTTGCAGATGGCTCTGCTATAGTACAGGTAAAAAGTCCAAGTTGTTAAATTTTCATCTTAAAAATGGTTATCAAGACTGGTACTGAATATCTTTACAACATCATGTAACTTCTTAGAATTTTGGTATTGGAAATTAATTCAGACCATTTCTAGTGTCAGAACCATTCCAGACAACCAGGGAGTCAGAGGACTAGGTATATTAAATGAACTTTAAGATCTCTCCACAACTTGGGGTTCTGTTTTATTCTTGTAAACTCTGTAATGCTTTTCTAGAGAAAGTAATTTTACAGGTTTCTTCAATAGTAATACTTGGGAAATTTTTTATAGGCTAAATTTCCGAATAAGAAGTGGAAAATTGATTGGATGTGACTACGCTATCAGTGAGCCTTTTCCCTTTAGTTCTGTTGCTTTTGAAAAACTTAGTGACTATTCTAATACAGATCATGATCATGCAGAAGGGATTAAGATCGGACTACTTGTGAATAATTATTTTCATAGTCATTGTGTCATGGAATAACATTTCTTTTCCCTTCATTTAACTGAGGGAGGATTCAGTCATTCACTGCTTATATGTTAATATCTGATTTTAAAAAAATTTACCAGTGTTGTTGTTTATGTTTAACTAAGTCAGGTGACACTGCAGTGATGGTCACAGCGGTCAGTAAAACAAAACCTTCACCTTCCCAGTTCATGCCTTTGGTGGTAAGTATTTGCTGATTTTTCTGAACTGTAGCATAAATATATATATTTATAGCATAAATATAGAATTTGTAGTATTTTCGTCCAGTGTCTAGTGAGTACAAAGTGTAAACTTTGCACAATAAAGGATTTTCCTTAATTGTTTGATACTGAGTCATTAAAAGAATTTAAAATGATTGCTTCATAACCAATTCTCATATTAGTGGTAAGCATAATTTACAAGGTCCAAGTTCATTAAGTTGACAAAAACAGTGGAAGTGCACAAGTACTTTGATGTTTAATAAGCAATGAATTCATTGCTTTCGTAAATTTCCCTTTAGTATGAGTCTGCAAGTATATGTTTGGTGAAGACTAAAGAGCTCATTAGTATTTTATGGCTTCTTTTATTATGAAAAGGGGAATGCAGTTATATCTAAGAGAGGTAATACAAAAAAGGCAACGTTGAACTTGACCAGGATAAGCTACTGTGGGAAGTAGGAACGCTACACAGTCATCTAAGTGGAAGGCTTTTTAAAAATCCATTTGCTGAAACATTTCTATCAGCTCTCCTTTCCCTAAGAGATACAAAACACTAAAAGTAATCAAAATGTTCTCCACTTGTAGTCTGGAATATGCTGTTGCAACCTCAGGAGAATTGTACCTATATAGAAATTCTTGGGGAATAGTTTGCTACTACAAAAAGCAGTTGAATGAACTGCATTTTCATTGCTGCTTCAGGTTGACTATAGACAGAAGGCTGCTGCAGCAGGTAGAATTCCCACAAACTATCTTAGAAGAGAGATTGGATCTTCTGATAAAGAAATTCTTACAAGTCGAGTAATAGGTAAGATATTAAGATAGAGGCATTAACCCTCTCTGATAAGCCTGTGTTAGTATCTCTTTTCTTCCATCCGTATTCTACAGTATCTCTTAAATTTTCTTTCACTACACTAACACTGCCTAAGATTATTTACTTTCTGTATCCCCTCACTCACATGTAGGCTCCATGAGAGAAAAAACTTTTTGTTTGTTTAATACTGAATCCCCTATACCTGGCATACTGCCCAGCACAAAATAGGCATTCAATAAATATTCGTTGACTAAATGAATGAATCTCTATTAATCACGTAAATTCTGTGGCCCACGCCTCTACTCTGTTGAACCTATCCTGAGTATTTTCCATTTTTATGTTCAACATGGTAATTCCTGAAAGCATTATATTCATCGACTACTGAAATATATTTATAACCTGTCAAATCTTCGACATCCTTAAATATTGAGGATCATTTGTAGTCTATAGCTCTTCTACCCAAAATTTCTACTTTATATTTATATGCATTCATCAGACACAGAAAACCAAGGAAGGATTTTCTTTTGGTCTACTGTTGGTTAAGTCTCTTTCCTCTGCTTATATAAATAAATAACAAATAAGCAATGAATTCTGATGCCTGTGGAACCAGAATGAAAAGCTGCTCCTCAATTTTACACTTGGGTGCTCTTGCCCTGCTAGTTTTTCATCTTTAGGGCATTATGTATATTAACATTTATCTGTGACCCTGTCAGTAAATTAGTCCAAGGGTTTTGTTTTTGTTATTATTGTTTTGTTTTATTGAATGGCTAGTTATATTATTTTTTAGCTTGTTTAATGAGGGAAAAGTTTTAAACTGTGAAGCAACTTCTGTCAGTAACTATTTAATGTCTTTTCTTTTTTTGCTTTTGGCAGATCGTTCAATTAGACCTCTCTTTCCAGCAGGCTACTTTTATGATACACAGGTAGGTTCTGTTTTAGGTTTATTTGTTTCCAGGTCAATCAAAAATGACTTACTGAATCTCTATTTAATACTTCCTAGGCTAAACATTATAAACAGTACAAAATAAGAATTTTTGGTTATCCTGTTACATTTTACATTAAGTTTTTTTAAAAACAATAATTTTTAAAAGCTAACATTTATTTGGTGTCAATTTGAGCTGATACCTGATTTACGAGTAGGAATTAGCCAATGTAGGAGTGTAGGAAGATGGAATGGGAAGCACAGAAGCCCGAAGGCAGGAAAGAAGTTGGTAAATCTGAAGAAAGGTTAGAGTGATTGAGGTGGGTGGGGACAGTTCAGGCTGGGCCTTGAAGGTCATATTAGTAACAGACTAGGACAGTTGACACAACTAATCTTTATTACCTATTTTTATCACTGGGTCCTCTAAACCTCTACTTTCTTATATTTTAATACTTTGTGAATATTACTTTCTTTCAAAATAATGACCCATATACTTTAATTAAGTAACTATTTTATGTATTTGAGAAAAATAAATATGCCTTGCAAATATCCCTTTGCAAGGATGTCACTGCCTCAAGAAGTTATTTTCCTAAGTACATGACATAGGCATATTATTACAGTGTAATTTATTTGTCTATGCTTAGCAAACAGAAGACAATATTTTTATGTAACATTTACTAACATAGCTAACATTTACTGAATACTTTCAACATGCTCAGTATTATAAATGCTTTACGCACAATATTTCCTATAATTTTCCTAAGAACTGTTCAGGAAGATGCTGTTATTTTTCCCTTTTAAAGATAAGGAAACTTTTTGAGGCTTAATTTAAGTAATTTGTCAATGGTCAAGCATGTAGTTAAATGATAACCAGAATTAAGGGGTTTGACTACAAAGGCCCTACTTTTAACCATATAGTGCTCCTATATTTTAGGACAAGATGTTAATCGAAATGATAATCCTCCCAAATCAAGCAGATTTTTTTTTTTAAGTGCTTTGAATTTTTTCCCTTGCACCAGATCCTTTGTAATCTGTTAGCAGTAGATGGTGTTAATGAACCTGATGTCCTAGCAATTAATGGTGGTAAGTATAAAAATAAAGATTCAAATTATTACTGTTGTTTTTTTATTTAAGCGATGAAATATTTTTATTTCAGCTCCTATTTTTTTTCCTTTTTCCTTAAAGCTTCTGTAGCCCTCTCATTATCAGATATTCCTTGGAATGGACCTATTGGTAAGTTAGGTTTTGAAAATAAGAAACATTATATTTGTTTCAAGAAATAAGAGTAAGCATGCTATAGCAAGGGCATAAATTTATTGGCTCTGAATTATTATTTCTTAGGGAGTTGAATTAAATGACATTCTAAGAAGAGTCCTTTCAGCATTTTGAGATATTTTTATCTTTGCTTTGGGTTTTGTTTCTTATAGCAGTATGTTATGGTGTTAAAGATTATTTTGTTTTTAGATACTGTGACTTCTTTGTTGTCTCTTCTGTTAGAGGACTTTCTCTTATTTTGAACTGGGAAATTGTCAGAGTACATACTCTTTCAGGATAATACAAACATGTTTGTAATTTACAGCTCTTATAAGTTGTAATCATGCAATATACAAATGATTCATCAAGTAAATAATTATTGACTGTCCTAAATGCCAGATACTGAGCTAAGCACCAAAGGAACTAAGGCAGACTAGGCATCAGCAGTACAAGATGAATGAGACAGTTCTTGGTTTCAGCATAAGTGAAATAGACAAATAATTATTGATATTTATAAACAATATTATAAAAGTATAGTCAGAGTGCTAAGAAAATGATAGAGAAGGATGGGTTTAGTCTTGTGAGGTCAGGCTGTCAAGGAGAGCTCCTCAGAGTTATTGACATTTAAGCTGAACCTTAGTAGGATCAGATTGTAAGCACTTGCCTTAAAGAAAGTACATTCTAGACCAGGAGAAGAACATGAGCATAATCACAGAGATGTAGAAGAAATGGTGTACTTGAGCAACTGAGTAAGGCCAGAGGTAGGGTGAGGTAGTATAATCTGTGGGCCTTAAATACCATGATAGAAATATGGATTTTACTGTGGTCACAATTGAAGATAGGGATTGAAGCTGTCACTAGGATGTCTTGAAAACTGAGTTTTTATTAAACAGTTGCCAATATTTTAATATGTTTTAGGGGCAGTACGAATAGGAATGATTGATGGAGAATGTGTTGTTAACCCAACACGAAAAGAAATGTCTTCCAGTACTTTAAATTTAGTGGTTACTGGAGCACCTAAAAGTCAGATTGGTAAGTAGTTTAAGTGGTAGATTTATTCTGGATTTTACTTAAAAGTTCTGGCTTCTTAAATATGCATTTAAACTTTTTTTGTATGTGTGCTTTGTTAATTAGCCATAAAGATTTTTGTTTTATTGCTGCCCTATTTTGGTAGCGCTCTTGCTTCATATCAGATAATACCTAAAATTATAGACTGTTATACCACTCTAATTGAAATATACAAAAGTCATTATCAAGGTAATTCTAGTAATTATTTTTAGACAGATAAGCTAGTCTAAAATTTGAAGTTCCAACTATGGTAGTAAATTAATTGTTTCATTCATTTAAATATGTTAATTTGGCTAATGCAGTCATTCTAAGTCTGTTTATTGTCCTCTGAGAAAGAGGTATCATATTTCCAGTAGGTGGAAAACTAGTAATAAAGTAGAAGAAATGCTCTGACTGTGGGCCACCTTCACTCCTTCTAACTAAAATGTCATAATTGCATGAATGAAAATCAGGGGCTGGTTCTGTTGAAGAAGAATGGGCTTTAACAGTCCAAATGACCTTGGTTTGAAACCCAGCATCTGCCACAGTTAACCATGGACAAATTAATTAAGGTCTCTTAGCAGTTTATTCTGCTATGTGACATGTGATGTCTGGAACTTTTTGACAATGGATCTTCTGTGGGAACATTTTGATGAAATGTAAACTATTAAACTTTTAGTTCTTTTTCTGTACAATTAATGTGTGAAACACCTCATTTCCAGCTTCTTCTTTTGGAGTGTTAGTAATAAGTTAGAATTAGGTATTATCAATATATATGATAGACAAAACACATGAAACAGGAGTTGTGTATTGTCTACATGTTAGTTAGGGATTGTGTGGTTAAACTAAATAACAAGGCTTAAACAAGATAGGAACTTATTTTTCTCCCAAGTAACAAAAATTCAGAGGTAATAAGTCCAGGACAGTTACAGCAGCTCCATAATGTCTTAAGAAATCTAGATTCTTTTTAGCTTTCTACTCTGCTATCCTCAGGGTGTGGCCCACATCTTCATACTTATGAACAGGCTACCAGAGCTCTGGCCAACTTTTCTAACTTACAGGCAGGAGGAAGAAAAAAGAAAAAGGGGAATAGAAAAAGGAGTGTGCCCTGTGAGTAAGTCAGCCTCCCTTTTAAAGAACTTTCCCAGAAGTCCCCACATAGCAGTTTCCACTTACATCTTATTGGACAGAAGTGTGACACATCTGCATCCATGACTACAAGGGAGGCAAGGAAATGGTTTTTGGATTCTACCTTGAGAAGGTGGGGAACTATTGAAATATAGAGAGGATTCCAAAGATATGGGGAGGCTCTGAATAACGAATGACCCCTACATCATATTTGAGCATCTCAGAAAGGGCCTTGAGCAGAGTATTGGTTTACTATTTGAAGTTCACTTGGTCTCCATCTGAAATTTTTTTTACTGAAAGTTACAATGTTCATTTAATTCCAATTAGTAAATCGATTTGGCTTCTTTATAGGGCCTTTATGATTAGAATCAAGGTTTGTAAAGTACCCAGCATAGTACCTAGTACCTAGTAAGCAAACAGTCAATACCTGCTATTACCATTAAGACACAAAATAAACTTGCTTCTAAATGGTCATATAGCTTCTATCTGCCTTAGAATTTGAACCCCTCTAATTTTAAATAGATATTGGAGGAATGAACTAAGGATCTTTACTGTATCTGTGGCATGCCACAGAAACCTGATAGACAGCCTTCCAGCTGGCTGTTCTCAACCGTTCCTCTCTAGATGGAAGAATGAAACCAGAAACTGCTTAAACCATCACAGGGTAGTCTTGAGTAATTATAAGGAGGCTGAACGTGATTCAGAACCAACCTGTAAGGAGACTGGTTTCAGAAGTTACCAGCATCCATTTTATGACTTCCGCATCACTATTTTCAGCCAGTACTCTGTACTTTTGTCAAGGTATACCAAATACACATTTGACCCCATGTTCATGTGTTAAAGTTAATATTGGGTCCAAGTCAAATATCATCATCATGGAATTTATGGGATACAAAAATACAAAAAAATAATTGCTACCATTTCATTATTAAAATATTTAGGGCTTCCCTGGTGGCACAGTGGTTGAGAGTCCGCCTGCCGATGCAGGGGACATGGGTTTGAGACCTGGTCCTGGAAGTTCCCACATGCCACAGAGCAGCTAAGCCCATGCGCCACAATTACTGAGCCTGTGCTCTAGACCTCGCTAGCCACAACTACTGAAGCCCGCATGCCTAGAGCCCATGCTCCGCAACAAGAGAAGCCACCGCAATGAGAGGCCCATGTACCACAACGAAGAGTAGCCCCCTCTCGCTGCAACTAGAGAAAAACCCATGCACAGCAAGGAAGACCCAATGCAGCCAAAAAATAAAACAATAAGAAAAAAGAAAAATGAATTGCTTTGAAATTTAATTGGTGAAAACAAAGGCTGAGTAATATTAATTATGATGTGTCTTTCTTTGGGTCATCCTATGTAGGGTTTATTCAGCTTCTTGAATATGCAGGTTTATGTCTCTGCCAAATTTGGGGAGTTTCAGCTATTTTTTTTTCCCAGTACTTTTCAGCCCTGCCATCTTTCTCCTCTCTTTCCAGGACACCAATGACACAAGTGTTATATCTTTTGTTACACTTTCACAGGTCTGCTTCAATTGACTGATGGAATTCCAACATATGAAGCATATAAGTAGATTTTTTTTCATTCTCCATTATGCCTAGAAGCCTTAGAAGTGACTTTTTAGGCAATAATAAATCTTAATGACAACATTATGTGGTTAAACATATTAGTTATGATGGCGACTATGTATTACATGATCTTTGACTTTGGACAAGTTGAGGAATGCCAGAAGTGGCACACAAGTTGGCAGGAGTCTATTCAGCCTTGTAGAAACCAAAACCAAAGCTGAATAGTAGATTTTAGCTAGGTACCATGCTAGAAGCCTTACTTTGGAGATTCCCTGCTTTACACAGGAGTTTTACTGTTACAGAACTATAAAAACAACCTTTTTATGGTAGTAGCTAGGGTTCTCTAGTTGGCTTACTTGAAACAGTATCACTACAAAGATTTCCCTACCTGTGCAAGAATTAGACAATGTGACAATGACCAAATTAAGTGGGAAGTCACATCAAATATTGTTAAACAGGAAACATTTATTGGCCACCTATTGTGCTGATATTATAAAATTTCATTTAAAATACATTTTAAAAAAAGATGCAATTGTACACATTTAAAAGATGGAATTTTATGGTATTTGAATTACATCTTATAAAGCTGTTATAAAAAAATTGTGTGCGTAGTTTATTTTCCATTTCATTTTTTATGAGAAATCTCTCATTAAATTTATGAAGAATATAAACCTAACTTCAAATATCAAGGTTTCTTTATTCATTTACTACTGTTTATATTTTGGAATTATGTTGATTCTGAGGAAAGAAATCAAAAAGGATTAATAAAATTCATCTGTAGTATTTATGTCATGTCATGGTATTTGAAAATGCTATATTGGTAAAAGTTTCAATGGTAGTCCTTTTTGTTCTTTCTTTTTTTTTTTAGTCATGTTGGAAGCCTCTGCAGAGAATATTTTACAGCAGGACTTTTGCCATGCTATCAAAGTGGGAGTAAAATATACACAACAAATAATTCAGGGCATCCAGCAGTTGGTAAAAGAAATTGGTGTTACCAAGAGGACACCTCAGAAGTTATTCGTTCCTTTGCCAGAGATTGTGAAGCACGCTTATAAGTAAGAACATCTGTACAAAAGAAAATATGAAAGTGTCACCAGATTTAATTTCCTCTCAGAAAAAACTTCTCACGGAAGCATTGTCCATGCATTACTTCTTAAATAGCACCCTTCTATTTTAAGAGTCATTGCCATAAACACCAGTCTAATGCTTTAAAAAGGATAAACCCACATCCCTCTTGAAGGGCCTAAGTTTGACTCTCAAAGGAAAGGGGAGAGTGAGTTTACTGGTGAAGATTCAGATCATCCTCATATCTCTCTGTGTCAAGGAAAAAGAGTATATAAAGCATAAGATATTTGAATATCTAAGGAAACTATTGAGGTTCTTGAAAAGAAATACAATCACCACTATATGCCCAGTCCTTATAATAGTGCCTGCACATAAGCACTCAGTAAATTATGAATGAATGACCAGAAAATTATTTCACTTTACTTGAAATAAATTGAAAAAGTTAATATTTCCATTAGTATGAGTCTCACAGCCATTACTCAGAGATTAAAGAGTTATATACACTGTCCCCAACAAAAGCGTTGCCTGCAATAACAGCCAAAGCACGTAGAACAGGAAAAAACAACTGGTCATATGAGAGAGACTGAGCAGACAGAAAGAGAAAAATCTAAGGTGAAATTAATTGAACAATGAAGAAGGGGGGGCATGTGTGTGATTCCCTTAAGATGTGAGGAGAAAGAAATTTGTGTTTTGTATCATATTATAAATAGTAAACAGATTAGCAGTGTTATAGAGCAATAAATACATATTTTTAATTCTTTATGAAATGTTAAATATTTTAGCTTATTATTAAATATTTCAGTTTTGTTTATAATAGACACTGCCTAGTGTTTCCAAATATGCTGACATTTATTTTGTGCTTAAAATAGACTCGCCATGGAAAAACTCTACGCAGTTTTTACAGATCATGAACATGATAAAGTAGGTATACCTGAATGATAAAGTAGGTATACCTGAATTTTGTTTATATAATTGTTCTGGGAATTCTTTTTTGTCATAGCTTACACAGTTTTGTTTATGAATATTTGTCCTATTTTTATGAAAAATCTCTATAAACAGAAAGCTAAATAAAAGCCTAGCTGTTTGCTTCTCCATTCTCCTTTTGTTGGGAAGGAAGTTTTAGGGAAAACTTTTAGGGAAGTGTGGAAATATATTTAAATGAATTAAACAGGTAATATTCCCTACAAATCAATAACCAGTTTCAATATTTTAAAGAATGTTACCATGAGAGAGAAATCTGATTACTATTACAATGTGTTAATTGTATAATAATTTAAAAAATAGAAATGTTAAATATAATAACTGAACGTCAACTTTCTTTTAGATTTCCAGAGATGAAGCTGTTAACAAGATTAGATTAGATACAGAGGAACAACTAAAAGGTAATTTTTTTTTTTTTTTAGTTTAAAAAATATTTAAAGGAAATAATAGATTTTAAAGTTTCAGTTGTGAGACCTTGAACAAATTGGTTATTCTCATTACTCCTTAGTTTTATCTTTGGTAAACTTAAAATAATGATACATCCCAAGGTTACTGTTAAATTGACCTCTATAAATGGGTAAGAACTGCACCTGACATAGAGTGGGCACCAATAAATGCTGAATGTGAGGTATTCCTGACCTTTTCTGGATCAAACTCTCATACTCCAAAATGGGTATCGTTGTATCCTGTCATGAAAATCTAAAAGATATTCTTTAAAATTCTTGTTCTTAATTTGTAAAACTGCAATACTAATAATACATGGTTTGTGGGGATTGAATGAATAAGTCATTTACATCTGCGCCTGGCACATAGCAAGTGTTCAGTAAGTGTTAACTGATGTTGTTATTATTAACATGTGGAATTGTAAAATTTAGATTTTAGAGAATCTTGCTCTCTAAAAATTATTAAACAAAGGATTTGATTGTTTTAATATCAGTCACAAACTGAATGTGTACCAGGCATGACATATAGTTCTCGTTAATTTTTCTGCTAACAGACAAATATTCTCTCACCTGAGTATCTTATTTTAAGACAAAAATTCTGCTGCTAGCCTTGATATTAAGGCCATTACCTATAATTGCCATTGAAAAAGTTTGGTCTTTTCTCACTATATTTCATCCTATTAAGAATTAGAAGTTGTTGGACTGAATGAATAAGCATTTTCAGAACTTTAATGGAAAACTGATGAATTCATAAAAGTGCTAACAAAAGATCAAGATGAAAAAAAAATTACATGGGACTGAGTGAACTGATGACGATGATTATAATTTTTGTGACTTTGTTTGAATTAAAAAAAAAAACTTTGAAAAAAAAACTTTGAAGCATTTAGTACAAAATACAGGTTAATATCTTTATAACTTTGACCTGGGAAATAATTTCTTAAACAATTTACAATAAAAGAGCTAATCATAAAAAAAAAAAAAGAGAGGAGCTGTATAACACCTGTTGCCTTATTTAAAAAGAAAAGTGATTTTGTGTTTGTCTTAATACATAATAGAATACCTTCATGACCCTCTGGGTTCATAGGATATTTTAAATGTTTTGTTACTAATTATTTTCGTCTCCAAGTACAACTCAGTTAAAGCATAAAAATTCATATTAAAATATAATATTTAAAATTATTCTTGCCTGATGAAGACACAATTCTTAATATATCTCTCTGTGGCCACTTCTTGTGTTCTGGTTACTTTAAAGTTATATTTAATAAACCAATTGCTTAAGAGAACAGTGCTTAAAACTTGGCATAAATCAATTGGTAAGATAAAGTAGCTGAACATTTAAAAGCACAAGCCTAGGCCGACAAATCTGTATTCAGGTTACAGCTGTCAGTTACTACCTGAGTGATCTCAGGCAATTTACTCCTCCTCTTTAGGCCTGTTTTTTTCTTCTGTAGAATGGGGATAATAGTAATAGAATTTACTTCATAAATTCCTATAAAGATTAAAGGCATTTAAAAAAACATGTAAATTACCTGGGTTATGAAAGAACTTGATAAATGTTAACTAAAAACTAGTCGGTAGGGATTTGTAAAATATAAAAAAAAATTATTCCTCTATTTGTGGACCAAGATAAAAAGATCCTAAGGCAAAACAGTTAAGGAGGCTACTCTTAGAAATATCACTTAAACCTTCTCATGATATGGTGGGCTAGATTTGTCAGATAACAATGTAATAGAAAGCTGATTTCAAAGCACTATTGTTCTGGTAGAAAGCAAACTAAGTTCCCATTAACAGTGCATTTGAGGTATAATACTTGTGTCTCTCCTACTTAAAAACACTTAATTTATCTACTTTGAGGACTAAATGTTCACAGTCAACTCCCTTGGCTTACTTCCATAGTTAATTTATTTGATACTGTGAACTTAAGAGAAATCTTATCTTCCAGAAAGAGAAAATCTTTGTTTTGGTTTGTCTTTTCTTCTATAGAAAAATTTCCAGAAGTTGATTCCTATGAAATAATAGAATCCTTCAATGTTGCTGCAAAGGATGTTTTTAGAAGTATTATTTTGAATGAATACAAAAGGTAAATATATCCTTTTTTGATGGAATTGAAGGCAGGTTTCCTCAAAAGTGGCAACCTGCTCAAAGCAAGAGACTTTTTTTTTTCAAGTAACAGGAAAGAATTATATAATGTTTATTTTATAAATGGATACCTGTTGAAGAGTGTGTGCATTGGGTAGATGTGTTCATCTCTCTGTGGGCCTCGTATAGAGCATTGCTTCACAGCTGTGACTGCATGTTAGAATTACCTGCAGAGCTTTTTAACAATATAAGTGTATGGGTCACAACCCTTGAAATTCTGATTCAGTGGGACTTAAGATGGGGCCCAGGTATCTATATTATTTTTTTAAAGTTCTACAGGCAGTTATGACATGCAGTTCAAGTTGAGAACTTCCTGGTAGGATTCAAAAGATAATGTGTGATTTTTCTGACTTCCAACACCGCTTTTCTTAATTATTTCCTTTATTACTGTAGGTGTGATGGTCGAGATTTGACTTCACTTAGGAATATAAGTTGTGAGGTAGATATGTTTAAAATTCTTCATGGATCATCATTATTTCAAAGGGGACAAACACAGGTAATATATGTAAAAAGCTACTATTATTTGCCAATACAGGATTGCTTAATTAGTTCTAATAGAAGTACATTATGTAGGTTTTTAGCATATGGAATATATTATCTATTCAGAGTACTTTGATTTTTAAAAAATGTTTAACAGTCAAGATAATGAACATATCAGTCGTCCCCTAGAGTTTCCTCATGCCTCTCTATAGTCTCTTCTTCCTGCTCCCCTCCCTTTCCTTAGGCAACTACTGATCTGCTTTTGTCCCTGTAAATTAGTTTGCATTTTCTAGAATTATCAGGTATTTTTATTACATTTTTCTTTTAATCTTAAGTACACAAAATTAAGTCACTCATACTCCTCAGTTTATGACATATTGGCATTGTTGGTCTATGGCCAGGCCCTCACTTTTTTTCTCCATTTAGCCTGAACCTTAGTCCTATTCTTTTCCTTTACCTATTCCCTTATATTTAACATATATGTGTATGCATTGTTTCATGTATGGTATTATGCTTTATTTTAATTATGTTAATCACTAAGTTTGCCCATCTAATGGGTACAAAGTGGTGTGTCATTGCTTTCATTTGTGTTTCCTGATGAGGAATGAACATCTCTAGCCAATTAACATGATAACTGTATAAACCATACCCTGGGGGGCTGCATACCTCCAGGGCACTCTTTTCACAAAGATAGTGTCCCTAGAGTTGAGCAGAGTGGTAGCCCTAGTTAAGGTTTGCTCTTTTGTGAATTATCTGCTCATATCCTTTGACCAATTTTTTTTTTCTTTTTTTAATATGGTTTACTGTCTTTTTCCTGCTGGTTTTTTTTGTTTTTTTTTTTTTCCTGTACGTGGGCCTCTCACTGTTGTGGCCTCTCCCGTTGCGGAGCACAGGCTCCGGACGCGCAGGCTCATCGGCCATGGCTCACAGGCCCAGCCGCTCCGCGGCATGTGGGATCTTCCCGGACTGGGGCACGAACCCGTGTCCCCTGCATCGGCAGGCAGACTCTCAACCACTGCGCCACCAGGGAAGCCCTTCCTGCTGTTTTTCACTGAGTTCTTATGTGTTTTAAATATTAATCCTTTTCAGTAAACATAATTTGTATGTATCATCTCCCTCTTTGCCATATGTCTTTTAACTTTGCTGTGGTAGCCTACTATAAGCATACCTTGGAGAGACTACAAGTTCAGTTCCAAACCACTGCAATAAAGTGAATATCACAATAAAGCAAATCACACAAATTTTTTGATTTCCCAGTGCATATAAAATTTATGTTTTATACTATACTGTAGTCTATTAAGTGGGCAATAACATTACATCTAAGAAAACAATGGACAAACCTTAATTTAAAAATACTTTATTGCTAAAAAATGCTAACCATCATCTGAACCTTCAGCAAGTCATAATCTTTTTGCTGGTGAGGTTTTGAAAATTTCGAGAATTATCACGATGTGACACAAAGACACAAAATGAGCAAATGCTGTTGGAAAAACGGTGCTGATAGACCTGCTTGACACAAGGTTGCCACAAACCTTCAATTTGTAAAAAAGGCATTATCTGCAAATAATTAAAAAGTTAAACACAATAAAGTGAAGTGCAGTAAAATGAGATATGCCTGTATATGTCTACAGTGAACCCAAAATCTTTACTTTTGAGGTCTTCTTAAAGAAATCCTCCCTTACCCCAAAGTCACAAAATTATGCACCTACTTCTTCTATTAACTTTCTAGTTTTAGCTATTAAATTTAGACTATTAATCTATCTTGGAGTTTATTCCTATACAAGGTATTAAGTAGAACTCTCCAGAGTGAGCCAATTTTGCAACACTGTTTACTAAAAGTTCATTTTTTTCCCATTGATTTGTAATGTTACCTTATCATATTCAAAGTTTATAAGTACATGTTTGAACTATACTCTCTTCCATTGTTCTGTGAGTTAACCTGGGCCAGTGTCAGACTGTTTTAATTATTATAGTTTTGGGATATATTTTAAAATCTGAGGGGCAAATCCCTTTTTATTCTTCCTTCTCTTCCCACCCCAAATTGTCTTAGCTCTTCTGTTACATTTGTTCTTTCATTTAAAATTTAGTATCACATCAAGTTCTGAAAAAAATCTTTCTATCCAATACGATTTAGATTGGTTTTGCACTAAATTTACGGAATGAGTAAAACATGATATTTTTACAATTTCAATCACAGTCTTTACAATAAATATAGTCTACTGCTCCTTTGATTTGGGTTTTCTTTTATGGCTTTTAATAAAAATTTTAAAAAATAACTATTAAATTTTGTATACTTGTTAGCCCTTCTGACAATGTCTTTTAACTAGAGTGTTTAGTCCATTAATGTTCAATTTAATTTTTTGAGTTTAGTCTGTCATTTTATTATTTTTGTTTAGCCCCTCTGTGTTTTGTTTTTCTATTCTTTCTGCCTTTTTAGATTAATTGAATATTTTTTAGATCTCCATTTGAATTTGTTTGCTTTTTAGCTATACCTCTGTGTTATTTTACACTGGTTACTACAGAGAATACAGTATACATTCTTTTCACAGTCTGTTTACAGTTAATTTTTTTCACTTCACACAAAATGAGTAAAGTTTGCAACCACTTAGGTCCATTTGACCCTCCTTCCATCCTTTATACTGTAGTTGTCTTATGAGTTACATCTACATGTGTTGTAACTCCACAAGGCAACATTATAACTTTTATTTTAAACAGTTACATACTTAAAGAAGAGGGAAAAGATAGTCTTTTATATTGACCCACATATTTACCATTTCTGATGCTTTTTTATTTCTTCCTGAATATCTAAGTTTCCATTTAGTATTATTTTGCTTCAATCTGACAGGACTTCATTTAGTATTGTCCTATGGATGTTCTGATAACAAATTCTTATTTTTCATTTATCTGAAAATGTCTTTATCTTTTTACAAAGAATCTTTTGCCAGAATATAGATTCTGGGTTGATGCTTTCTTCTTTCAGAACTTAAAGAAATGGTCTACAGTTTTTTGTTCTCCATTTTTTTTCTGATGAGAAATCAGGGCTCATTCAAATCATTGTTCCCTGTATGGTATTTTTTGTTTTCAACTGGGTGCTTTCAAGATTTTCTGTCTTTGGTTTCAGCAGTATGACTATGAAAAGTGTGGTTTTCTTTTATTTGTCCTACTAAGAGTTTCTTGAGCTTTAAACCTATAAATTTGTATCTTTCATCAAACTTGAGAAATTTCAGCTGTAATTTCTTCAATTTTTTTTTCTATCTTATTCTCTCTTTTCTCTCATTCTGGGGTTGCAAGTACATATATTAGTCCTTTTGATATTGTCCCACAGGTCCTGGAGGCTATGTTCTTTTTTCCCTCCCTCGTTCTGTAGAGTGGGCAGTTTCTTCTAATCCATCTTCATGTTCACTGACTCTTGCCATCTTCTTTCCATTATGATTTATTTTTCAGTTCTAGAATTTCTATTGGTTCTTTTTTATGTCTTTGAATATAATTATGATAGCTATTGAAAATCCTTGTCTGTTAATCCAACATTGAATCAGCTCAGGGTCAGTCTCTATTCATTTTCTTTTCTCTTGAGGATGGGCCCCATTTCCTGTTGTTGTTTTTTTTCTTGTAGGTTGTATCCTGGATGTTGTGAATGATACATTGTAGAGTCTCTGGATTATGTTATGTCCCTACAGTCTTCTTAGATTAACCTTACTTTTTTTCCCCCCAATTTTAAGCAGTTCGTTTTATTGGCTGAACCTTTATTGAGGATTCCTTTAGGGTCAGGTTTTAAAATATTCCTCTTCCTGTCCTCCTCCCCCAGCACTCCCTAGTGCTTTACATATGTAGTCTATGTGATATTAGACTTCTGGATTATTGAGATTTACACATAATATTTATAATGTGTAAGTAATATAATTTCTAATGTTTATGGAATGAATAAATGTTTACTGTACTTTGGCAAGCTTTGAATAGAACGTACTTATTTCTTTAAAAGCTAAGTGGGTTCTTCAAATGTTTTTAGTTTTCATCTTCGTTGTTAGTAAATTAAAGCCTGAGGAATTTTTGGTTTTTTTTTAAAGAAGATGTTGGGGGTAGGAGTTTATTTATTTTTGCTGTGTTGGGTCTTTGTTTCTGTGCGAGGGCTTTCACTAGTTGTGGCAAGCGGGGGCCACTCTTCATCGCAGTGCGCAGGCCTCTCACTATCATAGCCTCTCTTGTTGCGGAGCACAGGCTCCAGACGCACAGGCTCAGTAGTTGTAAGCCTGAGGAATTTTATTTCTTCTTTTTTAGGTGCTATGTACTGTTACATTTGATTCATTAGAATCCAGCATTAAATCAGACCGAATTATAACAGCTATAAAGTAAGTTATGTTTTTGGGTTATGCTGTTACAATATATAATTCATGTGGTATATTATTATTCTTAAAACCTGTATCTCTGTACTTCATTTTTCTATTTACATAATAGTGATTTCAAGGGGTTTTTTGTGCTGTATTTGTCTCCTAACTCATTTGTTAGAACAAGTTTTGGCAAAGCATTTAATTCTTTTTAATATGGGTACATTTAGTTTATTATCTCTAAAACCATTCCTCTGGACAGATTTCCTGGGTAATCTTGAATGGATAGGTTTTTCTGTTGAATATTGTAAACAACAGAGCAAATAAATAATAAGCAAGAATCCCATTTCCCAAAAAGAATCTGGAAGTTGTTAAAAGAAAAAACCTTATCTAATCCCAAAGCACATTTGAATTTGTGTTAAAAAAAAAAATACTTGGTTTTCCTCCACTGTTCCTAAAAAGTCAGCAGTAAAATCACGTTGATCAATTTTAAATGATGAGAATCTATATTACAGTCCCCACCAGCATTTATGCATCAGAGTTCTGGAACTCACAGCCACAGATCTTCCTCAGTGCCTAACAGGGTTGCTTCCCTTTCCTTTATTAAGGGTCTCAGAAGACCAAAGGACTCTGCCTCCCTCTTCCTTCTGCCCAACTGATGACGATAATCCCCAGTATCTTCAGGATAGCATCACTAATTGTTTTTCATGTACCTAATAAAAATAACAGCTGTATGTATAAGACTTGTATGTTCATCATAATCATAATTCTTTGTGGTGAGGGAGCTCTTAAACTTTTGTGTTTTAAGTTCCCATCTAGACCAAAACGTGGTTGCCCTATCCTTCTTCATTTTGACTCCTTCTAGGAGGCAACACAGCTTCATAAGAGTGTGCACTGGGTTTGGCCAGCATACCTCTCTGTGTTCTAGTCCTAAGTCTATAAGGGCATACCCATCACTGAACCACGCTGGTCTTTGGTTTCCTCATCTTATAAAGTGCAGGTACTGGGCTAATGATCCCTCGCCTCCTCTCTAGCCCCTAAACTATGATTCCTTTAGTCTTCTGAAGGTGTCTGGTTTTTAAATTTCTTTCCCCAAGGCTGTAATTTATGGTTGTGCAGATTCAGCCCTAGCCCAGGACTTTCTAAATCCTCTGTACCAGAGGTGCCTTTTGTAATCCCACTCAAAGGGGACACTGTTTGTGCCAAGAACCTGTATGTGCTTGTCTTTTCCTCAGTTAAAAATAAATCTGGTTTCCTGCTTCCAGAAATTTTGTTCCTTCTCATGCTTATTCTCCCCATTATTCTAGATTCAGTCATAATAGTTCTCTTTTCAAACCCTGAAAAAAATCTTTGCTTGTCAGATCTCCTGATTGCTCTCAGCTATATCATTTCAGTTATTGATCTTCATTTCACATGTTTGACTGGGAGGAAGATCATAACTCTGAGATTTAAGTAATGTGTTTATATTTAGGATTCTCACTATGTATTAATGCTTTAAAATACATCTGTTGTCTTAGTATTCAAATCTGGATATCTAAGTGCTTTATTTTAAGCAAAATTGTTTTCTTAAATCTGTGTAGGATTCATTCAGAAGCCCCAGAAAAAAATACTGTTTCTGACATTCATCCTTCTAATTCTTCTGGTATTCAATTTCAGACCAACTCTCCTTAATAACCAATTGTTTCTTAAATCTCCCTTACATCTTTTTTAGTTGTTTATTGAATAAACCTGTATCTGTGTGATTTTTTTTTTAATATTATGCTTTTTGTTTGCAGTGGGATAAAAGATAAAAATTTCATGCTTCACTATGAGGTAAGATGAATTTTTCCCCAATATTTTATTATGAAAGATTTCCAGAATACAGCAAAGTTGAAAGAATTTTACAGTAGATATCAGTATATCTACTACCTAGGTTCTACCATTAACATTTTACTATGCTAGTTTTATCATGTCTATCACTGTTACTTTATTGCTTACAGAAGGGATTTAGAGAGACAGGTAGTACCTTTCCAACCAACAGCTTTCTGTCTGAGTCATACATAAAAGTTAAAGTATAGTAGAGAATACTGTATTGGTCAAGAAAGAGTTGTAACTGTTCACATGTGTTTCAGACAAGTGGGGCTTTTCAAATACCTCAACTGACAAATCACCATCTCCCTTTAGTTCATTTAAATGTTCATATTTTTACTCATTTAATTAGTAGTAAAAGAACTGAGGTATTTAATGTTAAACTACTTTATATGAAATCATTACATATAATTGAGTTTGGGATTGACTTTATTCAAAAGTAATCCTAAGGGACCAGATACAACACAACCATATAGCACTTCAGTTTTAGTAGTTGAAGCATACATGCTGGGAGGCTAGTGTAACATAGCAGGTCTTTTGAGTGGCCATTGTTGATTGCCCAGAATCCCAACATCTCAGTTTTGTTGAATCTGCTATAGTTAATAGAGAACATTTCATGTAAAAAAAATATCCATAAACCTGGAGATTCTCACAGGTTTTAAGTCCCAATATCCTGTTTTAGATATAAACATGCTACAGAAGCCACAGAGGAATAGTAATTGATAAGGCACATCCTTTGTCAAGAGCTGAAGAGCACATGGCAATCTTTAAAAAAGGGCACCTGTGAAAAATGCAGCTCTAGCTGATTATTAGGGAAAGAGGTGAGGGCGGGGGCAGGAGAAAGATATGGGCTGTTATTGCTGTATTGTCCCATTTTTTAAAAACCTTTTTATCATAAAATACAGATACAGAAAACCATATAAAACAAAGGATGACTTAATGGGTTTTTATAAGGCAGACACCCTTGTAACCACCACCCAAGTCACAGTATAGAATGTTGCCAGTCACCCCAGAAGCTCCTCCATGTTTTTCATCCCAGTCTTAATACCCTTCTTCCCCTGAAAATAACTACTCTCCTAAGTTTTATAGTAATCACTTCCTTGGATTTTTATTGCACATCCCTAGGAACTATAGTGTAGTCTGGTCCATTTTTTTAAAATTTGGTATCTCTTTGTGTCTTTTAATCTATAGGTCTCTCCTCTATCACATTCTTTTCTTTATAGTCTCCCTGTTGAGGCCGCAGAGCCATCTGACCTGTAGTGCTCCCCACAGTCTGGGTGCTGCTGATTGCACTCATGGTGCAGTTCAGCACGTTCCTCTCTGTTTCTGTCTCCTGCAAATTGACTGCTAGATCCAGAGGCTGTATCAGATTCATGTTCCATCTCTCCTTTTTAAAAACATTCCAGATTTTATGGGAAATTTCTCAATTTTTTAAATGACTGCAACTAGTTCACATTCTTTTAAGACGATATATCGATCAAATAAAATGGTTTGCAACCCCTGGCTAAGGTAAAACCCTTATTGAAAAAGATCTGTTTCCTCAATGTGCATTTTTTAAAAATACGTACATTTCTTGTATTACAAAAGCAAAGTATTTTGCTATTGTTAGCAATTTAAACATTATAGAAATTTGTGGTGTAAATCCCCATAACCATCCATTTCCCACCGCAGGTCACATAAACACTAGAAATAGCTACTTTGAGCAATTTGGTATATGTTTTAGATGTCCAGACATTTTCTGTGTGTATATAAATGTACTTTTTTTTTTATTAACAAAAATGAGATTCTACTGTTTTGTAACTTATTATATATATGGGATATCTTTCCATGTCATTTGTACGTGGTTTTTGTTTTTAAGTTTCCTCCCTACGCAACTAATGAAATTGGCAAAGTCACTGGTGTAAATAGAAGAGAACTTGGGCACGGTAAGTACAAATCTGTATATGTACATGGTATTCTTACAGAGACTTAGCATATTTTTTTTGCTTATTATTTTCTATTCTGATTTAGGTGCGCTTGCTGAGAGAGCTTTGTATCCTGTTATTCCTAAAGATTTTCCTTTCACCATAAGAGTCACATCTGAAGTACTAGAGTCAAATGGTATGGTTTTGAAATATATTTTTCCTAGTCAAAAAGAACAGACTCGCTGTTATAGTTTTAGCTTTTCATAAATAATGTTACATTACATTTATTACTACAGTACCCAACCAACTGCAAGAGAAAAATGTGTTTAATCATATACTTATCTGAATCTCTGTTCTTCACTAATGAGCTCTTTTGAAAACAATATAATGTAAAACAAATATTTCTCTTTATGTGTCTTTTACAATAGATCCAGTTTGGGTTATTTGTTTTATTTTTATAAAGAAGCCAGAGAGCAAGGCCAGCTTGGAGAGAGGAAGGGAAAAATATATAGTGAGCCATTAAGCAGGGAATACCTGTCATATATCACAGATATAAGTAGATATCATAGAGAGAGACTGGGCTAAAAGGTCAAATTTATTTTTTGCTTCAAAGGAAATTCTTTTTTTTTTTTTTTTCTGGCAGGGCTGTGTGGCTTGTGGGATTTTAGTTCCCCAACCAGGGATTGATCCCGGGCCCTTGACAGTGAGACAGCACAGAGTCCTAATCTCTGGAATGCCAGGGAATTCCCAAAAAGTCAAATTTAAATTAAAAATCAGTCCACAGATCAAGGAAAGGTGATATAATCATTAAAGGCAGAAAGAGCATGTGGTCCTCAAACGTGTAGCAGACATAGATCAGATGTTCATAGATACTTTTAAAAAAACACCAAAGGTCAGAATTTAAACTAGAGACTTTCTGTTCTCTACTGGGTGTGACTAGGCTATAGCTTATGGTCCAGTGAGAGAGCTACAGCCCTGTATCTTTAACTGCCTTCTGATGAAGCAACAGAAGAGGCATGCTGTTTTTTCTGGTAGGTTTCTTAGAATCAGAATCTCTAGCACTGCTGTCCAGTAGAACTTTCTGTAGTGACAGAAATTCTCCCTCTCTGTGCTGTCCAGCTGAGGGACTGAATTTATTTCAAATAATTTAAATTTAGTGGCCACATGTTGCTAATGGCTATCATATTGGACTGTGCAGCTCTGCAGTTTGTGGTTTAGGAAAGGTTGCCTTAAATACTTTAAGAAGGAAGGAAAGAATATTGAATATTTAAATTATAAATTTAAATTATAAATGAGTATTTGTAAATAACCAGTAGTAGCAATATTCTACATTTAACAAAAATCAGTATTAAAGCAAGTATTTTTATTTCTTTCTTTGTATAGGATCATCTTCTATGGCATCTGCATGTGGTGGAAGTTTAGCTTTAATGGATGCAGGTAAAAGAGTTATGACTCAAAACTACCAAAGCTTATTTATATACATATACTTGATTAGTATAAAATATAGGAGTTTTTTAAATTGAATTTTAGTAAGACTTGAAGAAGTCAGATTACAGATTACCAAACCTGGCCAGAAGGAAGATAGTTACACAGTACAGCTTCAACTATACAGGTATCTGCTGGAATTCTTATTCTTGGCTAAAAGCAATACACTGAAATTATTTACTTGGTGACCCCGCAGGCTTTCTGAGAGCTCTGCAATTGATTCCATTCACTAAGGAAGTTTGGATTAGCAAGCAGGAGTATTAGGACCCATAAAGGAAAGTAACTATGTAGTCTTTCAGTTGATTTATGCAAGCCCTGAAAAGAACAATGCCACTCACAGAAGAGTACACAGAACTTCAGGATAAGAAGGAAGACTGCAAGTGATTCAGTATAATCTCTGGATCTGAAACACCAAAAGGGAAAGAGGCAACATGTTAAGAGACTCTGAAAACAGTATCTGCCAGTCACCAATGATGCTATTCAAGAAGAGAAAAGGAAACTAAAGACACTCAAGAGGCCACACAAAGAGTTCCCTATAAGTTCATACATTTACAGTACAGAGAAACAGAAGGATAGAAAGGATAACATAACCAAGGATGAAATGAAAGAATGGTATAAATGTATAATACCATTTCTAAAAAGATTAAAACTTAAGCCAAAGCAAAAAAGCTAAAGCCAATTAAAGGCATTTTTCTAGTTGTGTTCAGTGGAAGGAAAACATAATCTGATATTTAAGGTAGCTGGTAAAATACCATTTCTATTTTCACCTTCATGCATTCATTCAACAAATCTTTATTGTATGCTACCTCTGTGCCAAGCACTGATCTAAGCTCTTGGGACACAGTGGTAAACAAAACAAAGTTCCCGTCCTCATGGAGGTTGCATTCATCACTCTTATAATCTCATATTGGAAAACACAGAACAAATCCTGAAAAAGGTGAACTGAAAGATTAAATCAAAGATCATAAGAGAGTCTTTAACTGCTTTAAATGAATTCAGATCGTTAGGTCTAGACAAAAACCCATCCTAAGTAATGATGAGAACTTCATCATAAGATAACTGAACCAATTTGGCAGTACTGGAGAAATCATGGAGATTAGTATACCAATGACACAAAGAATTCTTACTTTGAAAAATAAGAAATGTATTTTCTGTAAAGTATAACCCAGTGAACTTGACAGTGACCATTGGCAAGACTCTTAAATGGTAAAAGAACAGTGTATAAGTATTTTAAGAAAGGAACCAGAAGAAACTCATTTAAAATAAGTCATGCCATAGTAAACTCATTTTCTGTTTTTGAAAATATTACTAGGTTTAGAGTAGAGAGGGAGGGTGCTGCTTGTGCAGTGTGTCTAGAGTTCACCTTGGCAGTTAATGACCTTGGCAGTAAATGATGCAGAAATTGAGAACGGGTAATAAGTATACCATTTATAACTGGTTGAAGGATGAGCAGCCAGGACTGGATAATCTGATGGGTAGGTTGGAGAGGGGTCTCAAGTAGAATACTTGAAGCTGCTCCATCCTAAACCCTGTCCCCTTCAATGTTTTTTGTTATTGACTTGACTAAGGACACTGGCCTTCCAATAAAAAGGATACTGATAAAAAGGAGTATGTGACTGATATGTTAAATGACAGTTTTTAATCTCTAAAAAAAAATGTTGACAAGATAAAAAAATATGGAGCCAAATAGAAAAAAAATTTGACGAGAATAAATGTCAAATTCTGTGAGAAGAGCCAACAAATGGTATTTGATTCAAACACGAGTGCTTGCCATGTCCTACATCAGACACTGTCTATGCTCCAGGGATACAAATGGTACCCAGTTTTAAAAAAATTTACAGGAACAAAAACAAAGATAAAGATACTAACATATCAAAGAGATAATACAAATATGTACAATATGGATGAAGAACTAGGTTGAACATAATTGGCTTCATAGAGACAGCGACAGTTCATCTGGGTTTAAAGGTTGAGTGGTTGTTGACCAGGCATATTATCAGCAGGGCCCGTATTTCATGTGAAAGGAACAACATACGCAAAGTTATAAAACAGTATAGTGTGTTCCTGAAATGTATTTGAAAGAAGTGATGATGTAATAAACTGGGACCAGATTTCAAAGATCAGTATGACATTAAGGAGTTTGAACTTTTAAAGCTAGTATCTCCCAACTCAGTATTCCATAAAATAGAGTACAACAGGATGTTGATTATTGTATACTATGGGAAAAAAATGTGTTCTAAAGTAGGTTTGCACAGGGTTAAGCAAGTGTGTTTAATATGGTTTAAATAAACTTAAATATGTTAACGTGAATATTGAATCTCTAGGAGCAGGATATGTACTATTTCCCAAACTTTTTTGACCACAGAACTTAAATAAAAAATTCCTGGAAGCAGGTAATAGGGAATTTGAAGGATTTTATGGAGAAGAGCGGCATGATGCGAATCTGCTTTTTTTTCTTTTGGGGGTAGTTTTTCCTAGCTTACATGAGAGCCCTAGGGCATGTGGTGGGAGAGAACAGGAGCTGGGGTGCGGGTGGGGTTACTAAAATCTAAAACACTGGACAGGGAAACTGTTGCCAGGGCAAGAAATAATGTGGACTTGGAATAAAGGAGTCGAAATGGATATTTCAGAATCTAGGACAATTTTTTTTTTAATTTAGAGGATAAACTAATCAGATCTTTGTGACTTGATAGTGTATAGGAAATGAGGAAAGACGTGTTGATTCTAGTATGAGTGTCTTATTGCTTTCAACCAAGACAGGGAATGCAGGAGAGAAGGGATTTATTGGGGGTGATTAAATTTTGAATATAATTGTATATATATATTTAAGATGTGTTGGGGACATTTAGCTGGAGATGTCCAATAGGCAGATGGGCTATACAGATCCAGGGTTTAGAAAAGAGAACTAGGCAGAAGGGATAGATTTGTAAGTCATCATTGTAGGTGACAGTTAAAACTGGGCATATGTGAGATTGCTTAGAGAAATATGAAATGAGGTCTCTGTCACACTCCTTTATACCACCAAATAAGTTCCAAGTGATCAAAACTTTAAACTTTTTTTTTTAATTAAACAAGGAAGATTTTATGAAAATCTTGAACAGAGAAAACCTTTCTAGGGAATTCCCCCGAAGTCCAGTGGTTAGGACTCAGTGCTTTCAGTACAGTGGCCTGGGGTTCAATCCCTGGTCAGGAAGCTAAGATCCCACAAGCCACGGGGCACAGCCAGAAAAAAAAAACAAACTTTCTAAGCAAAATCCAGGAACCATGATTGCATATAAAATCCTCTACAGGAAAAAAAAAATTACAATAAAGTCAACAAACTAGAAAATAATATTTTACATTACATTTCGTATTTATATTTACCATAATATTCTATATATTTAACAAAGATCTGTCCATATTAAAAGAGCTCTTACAAATCAATAAGAAAAAGACTAACAACCACGTAAAAAAATGGTTGAAGGCCATGAATAGGCAGTTCACAGAAAAAGAAATAAATGGTTTAAAAACATGAAAAAAAGTTCAACTTCACTCAAACAGAAATCAAGTTAAAAACAATAAGCTGCCATCTTTATCATTCAGATGGCAAAGGTCAAAAGATTTGACAAAAATTAACAAGAATATAGAATAGCAGGTACTCTCATATACTGCTGGTAAAAGTATAAAACGCTACACATTGTGGAAGACAGTTTGACACTATAACAAATGTAAATTCACACACCCTTTGACTCAGTAACCCCACTTCTATTGTATAGCTTATAAACACATACAGGGAGTACTCTGCAGCCATTCAAAAGAATAAGGTAAAGAAAAGAAAAGATTACACTCACATTTTTACTCCCTCAGTATAATTTTCTGGGAGGATATACAAAAAATCTAATAGTGTCTGTCATGGGAAGGTGGACTAAAGGGCTCAGGCTGGAACCATTTAACAAATACATGATTACTTTTCAAAAAAAAAAATAATAAGGCACCAAAAGCAAAGGACAAAGAAACGGATTACTTTAAGAGTTAAGTTTGCTATTATTAGAGAGGTTTTTGTTGAGAACAAAATTAGAATTATGTTAAGGAGCTTTTATTATATGTTAAAGAGGAAAGGAGATAGTCATATGATTTATTAAGACCTGTACTCTAACTTAGTTTTGGTAACTGTCAATTTAGAACACCATCCAATGTCAAAAGAAGATGAATAACCTATGTTAGGCTGATGTACACACTGCACACAAGTTCTCTTTCTCAATTATAGGAGTTCCAATTTCATCTGCTGTCGCAGGTGTGGCAATAGGATTGGTCACCAAAAACAATCCTGACAAGGGTGAAATAGAAGATTATCGTTTGCTGACAGATATTCTGGCAAGTATATTCACATTTTCAGATATTTAATGGTGAAGATTATACACACTTTACAAGTATAGTGTGCTTAGAAGAATGCTAGTGCTGGAGAAATAGAAGTCCTTGTTCTTACTTTCCTCTTCTGCATATTTGCCTTGGATTTTATAGAATGTGAGTTAAAAATATTACAGAATAAGTGTCCATAACAGCTCACTTTAGGATGATCATAAATTAATCCTTATGCATTTATGGGGGGGAACATGATCTGAAAATAGAGTGATTTTCTAATGAAATATTTATAACTTAAAAAGCCACAAATTGAAAGCAGTAGTTAATATACAGGTATTTTTTTGTGTATAATCCTAAAGGACATGGTTTACTTATAAAGCTATTTTTAAAAATTCCTCTACAGTGACTATGGGTGAATTTCACTTTTGTTTAAAATTATATCATAATTTGTTAAATTCTTTAAGGGGATTGAAGATTACCATGGTGACATGGATTTCAAGATAGCCGGCACTACTAAGGGAATAACTGCATTACAGGTATTTTAAAACCCATTTTGTTTCATTTAAAAATATTTAAATAAGGTCAGAAATCAATATTTACATAAATTTTCGGCTTTTCCATATTAGGCTGACATTAAATTACCTGGAATACCAATAAAAATTGTAATGGAGGCCATTCAGCAAGCCTCAGGTAAGCCAAGCCAGTGTGCCTGATTCTCCTTTTATCATTGTCTTTGTGTTAATGGGAACTATAATTCCCATTAGGCTTATTATAAAATACTGCTTTAGAAAATGAAATTTAATGTAACAACCTAGATCAAGAAGTATTAAGTTACTGGGTACATGACTAATCATCAATGTGGAAAACCAGTGAAAATTCAGTTTTTACAAATGGACTCCCCGAGATAGGATTGGAGAAGGGAATACAAGTAGAATTGTTAAGGTAATTAGGATGTAAAGAACTTTGATTACTAAGCTAAAGAGTTTGGATCCTACTTCATAAAACTAATACTGCTATATCTGATCACATTTATTTTATACAGTTATAATTTTATTATGTTTTTATCTCTTCAAGTGGCAAAGAAGGAGATATTACAGATTATGAACAAAACTATTTCAAAACCTCGAGCATCTAGAAAAGAAAATGGACCTGTTGTAGGTAATACATTAAAATTACTGATTTCATGATAAGGTAAACATATGAAAGTACATTGGTATTTAAAATTTTTTTTAAATCCATACACAAAACAAAAAAGTCAAATGCTTTTATAGTTAAAATACTTTAAATTTGAGGGGATATTCTTAGATGTTAGAATTGTTTTTAGTCACATAGCAAATTGTTTTTCTATATTTCATGCTGAAATATTTTTACATGTGTCTAGACCAAGTCTTGAGTGACCAGTACATGTTTTGGGTTCATATATATATATATATGTGTCTGTATATATATATATATATATATATATATATATATATATATATATATTTAAATAATTTATATTTTTGTCTGTACTACATTTCAGAAACTGTTCAGGTTCCATTATCAAAACGAGCAAAATTTATTGGACCAGGTGGATATCATTTAAAAAAACTTCAGGCTGAAACAGGTAAGAGTTGTATGATGTTTGGGATTTTTTATTTAATGCTAGGTCAGGTAAGTTTGCCATTTCACCTCTATTGTGTTTCTCAAAAAATATGTTTGAGAAATGAGAGACAGATATAACATTGACATCTCAATGAGATGAAAAAAGGATGTAATGCTGACATGTCTTTACTGTAAGTTTTCTGTGTATGCCTCATAATAAATTAGCAAACGATCATCTTTATATTCAAGAAGACTGACTTAGAATTCATCAGTTTTTCTTCAACATTTTAAAATCAAACATTTAGAAAAATTACTTTTTCACTTTAGAGGAGTTTTGCTTTAATTTTTCTCATTATGAGTTCTGCTATTTTTCACTTAGTCTTATTTATTTAGACTCTTTTATTTAAAGGGTATGTGTAGAAGTAGTATGCTTTACAATTTGTTTTTTTCTGGAATCAATCTTTGGGTTACATAGTACTTACCAGATTTGAGGTTACTGAAGGAGAGCGAGAAGTAGAGTCACCTTGGGCAGTTCTCAAGATTGAGAAACGGACATGATTTTGTCCCTTATCCATCTGTTCACCACTCTAAAGAGTAAGAGGGAGAAAGAAGAAAAGGTGAGGAAAGGGTTCTAGTATAGTTTCTTCTCATAATTAAGAGTGCAAAACCAAACTCTCCAAAATAAGAACTTATATGCTTTCTCCCACCAGATTGTGGGCTCCAAGAAAGTAGGGACATTAGCTCACTGTTGTATCCCCAGGGCCTAGCACAGTGTTGGATACATAGCAGGTGTGCAGTGTGTATTTGTTGGTAAATGAATCCCTTCATTTCTAAAGCAGTGATTAAGCATAGCACAACCCTGCCCAGCTACTTCCAGGTCATTCCCCTGCTCTCACATCTACTTTTACGACTATTCTCCAATGGAATGAGCAAGTTAACTTTAATATATAAAATTATTTTTTTTAAAGGAGTAACAATTAGTCAGGTGGACGAAGAAACATTTTCTGTATTTGCACCAACACCCAGTGCCATGCATGAAGCAAGAGACTTCATTACCGAAATCTGCAAAGATGATGTAAGAATAGATCTTTTAATAGTTTTTTTCTACTTTTTGTTGCTGTTCTCTTTATGAATCTTACGGCTTATTTTGCACTTACAGCAAGAGCAGCAATTAGAATTTGGAGCAGTATATACCGCCACAATAACTGAAATCAGGTAATATCAACTAAAATGCTGTGCTGGTTTTTATAAGATTTATATTACAAGCTCATGTTAACTTCACATTTGCATTATTTACTTTGAAATTGTAAAATGTTTAGATTATATGTCAATTACCATATAATCATTATTTATTTTTAACATAAAATTTATTTTCTGCACCAGTTTGTAGATTTTCACTAACATGGTTCTGTGATTATAATTATACTAATATATTCTTCTAACTGAATTGTGTTCTTTAACCAAATTTCCCACCATTTTAATCTTCCCAATAAACAGTAAACAAGCCCCAAATAGACTTAGCAATATTTCCTTTTTCTTTTTTTTTTTGGTAGTTTCTTGTTTGTCTGTTTTAAAGATAGTACTATTTAAGGCCTAAGTAGTGCATTTTTTTTTTAAATGCCAGTTTCAACCTCAAATCATTTTTTCAGCAGCTAAAAAGATTGCATTTTCTGAGTCAGAAAATTCCCTTTTTAAGAAAAAAAAATTATCAGATGTAGCATGCATGTTCAGAACTATTTGAAATAAATTATAAAAGGCAATGGGATAATTTGTTTAATATCACAGGTGAAAACTAAGAAATGAGATGGTTTATTTTAGTAGATTAAAGAAAAAAAGGAAGATAAATTTGTTAATGAAATAAGTATGCCATTTTATGTAACCCCCTTCCTTAAATCACTTCTTAATAGGTTGATGATAATTCTACACTTATTTTAAAATATTTAATGTCATTTCAACACTTTTTGGAAAATATTATGAAGAGAAATATAAAAGAATATATATTTCAAAAGCTTTAACCAGCATATTTTTTCCTTTATCTTTTCTCTGTCCTTTCATCTATAAGTATTTAAATATAAAGTGTATTTTCAATTGGAAAAATAAGTATCCCTCTTAGATACTTTTTATAGTTACAAAAACATGTACTGGAGAGGGGTTTTTATGTGTTTTTTTACTTTGTTCTCCTATGAAAACATAATCACAGTTTAATTATCAGTAGATAATAGAGTTACTTATTGCTCTAACCAGGCTTATTTCCTTTTCATAGAGACACTGGAGTAATGGTTAAACTATATCCAAATATGACTGCAGTACTACTTCATAACACACAACTTGATCAACGAAAGGTAAAAACAAGAAAGGCATAGTTGATTATTTTAAAAACTGCCTTAAAATAACCATAGTGAAATTACCTAGGTTGATGAGGATTGTACATCTTGTCTACTACTAGCCTAAATACAAAAACAAAACCAAAAAGACAGAGATACTGCTGTTTTACACTGTTTACCAGATAATATTTCTCTTTCCATGATGGAATAAAAACATTCTTGAGTGTTTTAAGGTAGAATAGCCTCTAGAGTTAACACATAGCAGTGAGTAAAAATATCTAGTTACAGCCCTGTTTTCCCAATTTTCCTGACCAGTCAATCATGGAAAGATAATTCTTAGGATGTTCTTAGTCTTTGTTGTAGTCTATACATTTGGAAGACCATTATGAAACCAATATGAAACCATTCAAGAATACTATGGGGGCAGAGAAAGAATACGTCTGTTTTACCAAATATTATAAAGTAATACAGGATAAAACAGTATTACTGGCCCAGAAATAAACAACAGAAAATAGAGACCAGAAATAAACCGAGTTATATACATAAGAGTATAATACATACTAGAAGTTGCATTTTTAGTCAGTGAAGAAACAAAGATTATTCAATAAATCATATTGGCACAGCTAGTTATCATAAAACAGGATCTTTCCTCTTTTTATACCAAAATCCCATTTGGATCAAGGAGCTAAATATAAAAAAAACTTTTCTTTTTAAGGCAGTGAGGGCAGAAGAAGAAAATCTGGGCATCAGGAGGGGTGAGGGTTAAGGAAGGACACTAGAAGAAAATATGCATATTTAATAATCTTGGGACTGGGAAAATCTTTTTCAGCATGATATCAAAGCCAAAAATATAAGTAAAGTGATAAAATTTGACCCCATGATATTTTTAAATTATGGCAAAACTACAGTAAGTTTGAAAGACAAGCAGCAACTTAGGGGAAAAACTGCTTATATGACAGAGGCTTCATATACAAAGGGCTTGTGTAGGTCAGTAAGAAAGATGAATATCAATAGGAAAATGAACAAAGAACATGGAAAAACTTGTTTTTTTTAAGCTAACCAAGATATTCAGTATCAACAGCAATTTTTTAAAATGCAAATAAAGCCAAGTTACCATTTTTCAACTTTTCAGATAGTTGAAAATTCCCAATGTGCATAAATAAGAGTGTAGAGAAAAAATGGACACTGTCATACACTGTTGATAGGAATGTAAAGTGGGGCAAACTTTTTGGAGAGTGTTTAGTAAATATACAATTACCTTTGGACCTAGAAGTTCCACCACAAAGTTCCTCTCATACTTTGTTCTGAGAGTATAGACTATATGAATATATAATCACTGCACCACTGCAGTTTATTTTCCCTCAACTTTGTATTTTGAAACTTTTTAAACCTACAGAAAAGTTTAAAAAATAATAGACCGAACACCCATATACCTTTCACCTAGATTCACTGATTATTAACATTTGCAACACTGGAATTTAAAATAAATTAAATGACCATCTTTAGGGGATTGGTTAAACAAATAATTTAATTTGAATATTCAATTATAATGCTTCATTTATTAATATGAAAAGATCTCAACATATTATTGAATAAAAATCTATATATTATAAAACAACAAGCTCAGTAAGGTCCATTTTTATAAATGCAAGACACACACTAAATAGCTATTTGAAGGGATACTCATTGGAGTGTTACCATTAGTTATCTACAAGCAGAGGGGTTTTGGATGATTTTTACTATCATCTGAACACTTCTGTATTATTTTAAATCTTTATAATTAACAGATTTTATAATCAGAAAAACCAATAAAGCTGTTTTCCACTTGGAAAAAAATGCGTACTACCATGGATAGTAGGTAATTATGCATGACAACTAATAGATTAACACGTTCTCTTTCAGATTAAACATCCCACTGCTTTAGGCTTAGAAGTTGGCCAAGAAATTCAGGTACTTGTATTCAACCTTTTAGCCTTAAAGTTGTAAATTATACTTGAAGTTTCAATTATTTGTTTCATCAAATAAGCTGAAAGAATCAAATCAACATCTGTGATTTATATTATTTATATGCTGTGCTTCTTTTTTAACTTTAGGGTTGCTTAAAACAGACTCATTAGGGATTTAGATACAATTCTTTCCCTCAAGGAGCTTACGGGTTAGTTAGGACAGTAGTCCCCTTTAGAGCTTTTAAAAATACATGAGCCAGTCAGGGATGGCTATGCAGAGTATTAGGTTTAAGGTATTTGAGGAGTTGAGACTTTAATTGCTTCTATACTGCTTGAGGCTAAAAGTTCTTGAGTTTGATGAAAGCCATGATGTCAGTTCTAGAATTCTGATAACAAAATCGACCTTTTTTTTTTTTTAACCTTTTTAATAGTCCTGTATGAGTAGATGAAAGAAGTGGTTGACAGTCTGGTTTTTTTGGCTGCACCACATTGTGTTCCAGTTGTTCCTGATACCCATGACCTGAGTAACTAAGACTTCTGGTTTATTCCCAATCTGTAGTCCCATTGTTCAAGTAGCCTCTAGAGAAAGATAAGAACTAAAACATAATCTCTCTGTATAAGATAGTTTTTAAGTCCCTTCTGATGTAAAAAGACAACCACATTTCCCCCTGACTTTCAATGTCTGTGTTCAAGCCAAATAACCTCCAGTGTGATAGATGGTCCTTTGAGTGTTAACAGTGAGTGACCTAAGCATAATCTTATATAGTTTGTAGCATACTTAGGCTCAGGAAGCCCTTATCTAGGTTCACAGACCATGGCTTTCACTGTTCTTCCAGTATAGGCACCTGGTCCGGAAAGAATAAGGCACAGATAAGTCTAACAGAAGATTATAATTGGGCAACTAAATCCCCCGTCTCTTCTTTTTTTATAATCACTACTTAACCAAATTATATTTATTAGCATATACGTCCAGTTAGCACTGAGCCATGATTTCAGTGAACAAGTGAAAATATTAAGCATTGCTTTATTTGGACCATGTAAGTTTAAATTAACATTTCAGGGAAAACCCCGAACGAACTTTTTGGCCAACCCAATAATTTGGGCATCAGTCAATGTGCTGTAACTTTTAAAGTATATTTGTTTTTTTAACACAGGTGAAATACTTTGGACGTGATCCAGCTGATGGAAGGATGAGGCTTTCTCGGAAAGTGCTCCAGTCTCCAGCTACAACTGTTGTCAAAACTTTAAGTGACAGAAGCAGTATTGTAATGGGAGAATCTATTCCACAGTCATCATTTAATTCTTCCCGGTGACTTTTTTTTTTTTTTAAGAATTCTAGAGTGATATTCTGTATAGCAAAATTTCAGTAGTATCTTCTAATGTGTAGATTTATATATAATATAAATGTATTCTAATGATTTGTATTAAAATGCTCACTTTACGTGTTCCATTTTTTAATTCCAAATTACCTATATTACTCTTACTTACATTATAAATCAATACATATTTATTACTAAAAGTAAGTCATTTATACGTCTTAGAAAAGACTACCCTTTAAATCTTGTACTTTTGAAATATCTGAAAAATTTAGAAATAATGGGTCACATTTGCTGCTATGATGGATTTCTTCCTACATATTTTTCTTCTTCCTATACAGTAGTGACAGTTTACTCTTAGCCATCTTATGGTTTACCTCTGCATAATAGCTTTACTTACCCACAACTGTTTCACAAACTGAAACTTACCATATTCAAAACCAGTGCCTATTTCTTTAGTACAGTTACCAGATATAGTAAGGAGCTGAGGGAGCTAATTTGATCTAATTTTAATGATATACCACCTTTCAAATTGGTCACAAAACCATAAACATAGTGGAGTAAATATTATAAATGGGATCCTGTTGAGAATGAGGTAATACATTTTTCAAATTTAGAAAATAAAGAAAAATAATTTACTCATCATATAGAACTAGGTCATTTTGTGTGTGTATGTTGCTAATGTATGGATGTTCTTGATGGAAGGGATGGAGGAATCATGATTTTCAGTTAATAAGTAAATGTTTGAAACAGCCGTGTTTAGAGGCTATTGATATAATTATTAGTAATAGCTGTAAGATGATGTTTATTCCCATTTTTTAATATATCACATTATAATTCCACAAAAAAAGTAAATGATTCGTGGAAGTCATAATTTAGAATCTTCCTCCTTTTATAAATCTGATAAAATATTTGTAAATTCTTGACTCAGGGCTAACTAGTTCAGAAAATACTAAAAGTGTAGCTGACCAAAGATTTTTTAAATGTGGGTATTTAAGTCAGTAAACATTGATTATGTATATGTATAGTATGTAAAATAGCATGACAGGCAATGTTGATATACTTTCTGAACTATTGAAGATCAACTGAAAATGAAAGATTAAATTTAAATTATATGCATTGTTCTATTTTATAATAGTGACAAAAAAAATTTTATTCTCACTTTGTCTTCTGTTTAAGACATAACCCTTACTGGTAGAATTTCAAAATTGTAATTTATGTTTTTCTTGAGTTTTAGATTTTATTTTTCAAAAAGACTCCCAGCTGCTAATAATATGGAAAAATAAAGCTAGTTCTTAAACTCTAGAGACCAGTAGTGCCACAAAGTGAAAATACAGGTCACTAACTACAAACCACGAAAAGGGTCTCATTTCCACTTAAATCAAGAGCGTACACTTTATGTCTGGACTTATTTTTCACATTCACATCTTGGTAGTTTTCCCTGCTTTCCAAAAAAGGTTTTCTATGAGGGCTATCATATGCTATCATATGCTAAGATCTCTAAATTATAATGACTCAAATCAAATTGAGTTCCCATTTTGGTAGTTAGTGCAATATAGGTACTTAAAGACTTTTTCCTTTATAACCTTTGTTATTGATGTCTCCTTGCCCATAAATTACAGTTTTTTAATACATTTTTTCTTCTCTTATAGAATATCTTGAAGTTCTAGATCTAACATCAATATCTTTCTCACTTCAGTTCAGCCAAGCATGGCATTCATTTATTCAACACTTACTATGTGCCAGGTACTATAATGTGTACAGCAGATGCATCAGTAAACAAAACAGATAAAGTTCCAATGCTCACATTCTAGTGGATGGAAGCAATAAGTATACAACATCTCAGATAGTGGTAGGTTCTTTAAAGAAAAACAAATGGGTAAGGGGATAGAGTGATTTAAAAAAAAAAAAAAAAAGGTACTATATTAGATGAAATGATCCAGAATAGCACCTCTGAGTAGGTGACATTTGAGCAGAGACCTGAATGAAGTGGAAGAAGATGTGCAGCTATTTGGAAAAGAAAATTCCAGATAAAGGGACTAACAACTTTATTGGTATTGTATGTCTGGAATATATAGCAGCCTTTCCCTTCTATAAACCAATTTCACAGTCTTTTACTCCTTTATCTTGTGCCTGTTCTTCATCAGAATTAGAAAGCAAATTTTATTAAAGAATATAAAACAAGAGATAGCCAGTGCAAGGTGATATTTTTAAAGCATTTAATCTGGCAAGAATATACCTGGTTACTTGTAAGAAGACAGAAGATACCGAAGTCATGTAAAAGTTTAAAAAGCTTTTACAAAATTCTAGGCTCATCAGAGACTAGGGTGGTAGGCAGCATAAATGGAAAAGAGAATGTGTCTTGGTATCAAGGGACAGAAACCAATCTAAGTTAAGCTAAAGCAACGGGGGATTTTTATCACAGGGCCATGAATTTATTTCACAGAAGGCAAGTCACACTCCCTGTGGCAGACTTGAACCAGGACTGTCAAGTTATCAGGAACTAAGACAGTTCTCCCTACCTATAGAGTCTCATGGCCTCTCATTTGTGCTGCTTTCCATATAACAGCTTTTTTCTTCTATGCAAACGTGTTTTCATATCATGGGACAAAAGATGGCTATCCCACAGGAAGTTACTTGTCTCTGAGTTCAACTTCTGGAGGAGAAAACGATAGGCTCAGCTTGAGAAAGGTGTCAAACCTGATTAGGATTGCCAGATAAAACAACAGAATGCTAAGTGAAACTGGAATTTCAGGTAAACAAATGTTCAGTGTCCTATGGCCCATGCAATATTTGGGATATACTTATATTTTTAAAAAATATTCCTTGTTTATTTGAAATTCAAATTTAACTGGGTATCCTGTATTTTTGTTTGCTAAATCTGGTAACCCTAAACTTGGTGCAAGCAACTAGTCAGAGAATTCTCAAGGGCTCACTCCTTGGGAAGGGAGAATGTTCAGAAAAAATGGACTGAGCCAATACCAAGATACTGCAAAACAAATGTAAAAAGAAAATGGATAGACTTAGATTAACTCAGAAGGGGATGTAGCTGGAAGAAAAAGAAGCAGTTAGGACTGAGGATTTCAGCCTGAGCATTGTGAAGATAGTAGGATCTGTGACATGAATAGTAAACCTGAGGGGGCAAAATAGTTTTGAAGAGAAAGATGTCTGACTTATTAAATATGAGTATGAAGTCACCAACCAACATATTGGTTGGATATTCACCTTAATATCCTAGAAAGCAGTTGGGGCGTAAGTGACTTTTGCAGAGATAATTAAAACAACTCCAGTTTTACCATCTCAAGCATATCTCAAATCACTGCAACAAGTTTCAAAATTAGTCTGAAATTTACAAAATTAATTTAAAGGTAATTAAAACTACCTACTATGAGCACAGTACTAAATGATGGAATTGTTTCCTTCTGAGACTTATATATACTCTAATATAGAGTCAATAACTTATGAAAGGCAGACTGATGAGCAGTCTAGTAAGGGTTTTTAAAAAGTCATAAAAAGGAAAAGAATAGGTTAATTCTAACTGGAAGAAAAAGGGAAAGTTTCTAAGAAGTGCAATTTGAATAGGACTTCATTATGGAGAGGTGATATTTGAACTGGGCTTTAAAGGATGATTATAAAGGGAAAGGCTGCCTGTGGAGTGGAACAGTTTTACCAGTGGATAAAGAAGACAGTAAATAGAGGTCAGATTGTAAAGGGGTTTCGAATATTAGACTTAGGACTCCGAACTTTATCCTGCGTGTGTTGGGAAACACTGAAGAATATCCAATATCTCATGAAAACCCAAACTGCGTAGTTGGTTATAGTTTTGATATTGACTATAAAATTTAATGCAATTGCCAAGGACTCATAAGTTAGAAGAGATGATATTTTTTTAAGTATAAAAATATGTAGGCCATTATCATTTATGAAAACAGATAAATTATCTTAATATTGGCAATAGCTATTAGGACAAAGTAGTTCTATAAGAATGCAAGAATGGGTAAGCATATAATCTCTATAATGAATTATAGAGAAAAACCGTATAATAACCAGATGCGAAAGAGTCAATTTATAGAATTCGATGTACACTTCCTAGAGAATTTAGAATATTAGGAAACGTCCTTAACTTGGAAAATGGTATCTATCAGAAATTAAGAACATGTATACAACACTGCAGATGTTGCCATTAAAGTCAGGAACAAAACAAGAATCACCACTATTATTCTCATCAGTGTTCTAAGGTCCTAATCAATGTGATGAGATTAAACAGAGGTGGAGAAGAACAGAAACATTTGCAGATGATCATCTAAAAAACACTTTAAATTGTTATAGAACAGTTAGAACTAATAAGAGAGCAGTGGCCACATATGTTTGCCAAAATAAATAGCAGTCAAACGTTGCCGTGGTATGAGCTCATTTCCACTTCTCTTTTTCCAGGCTTCACGGAGCTACACCAGCAGTGAGTTTGCCCCATCCCCTGTGGTCCTGACCAGGGTTAAATCTTCAGTCCCAAAGTCAATGAAGTCTTGATTATTCAGTCTTAACCTCCAGCCCCCTTGATCAAGCACCCTAAAAATCCAGTCCCAAGCGTAATCCTCCAGCTCCTGCTAGTACATGCTAGCATATTATTTCAGTCCCTTCGGTGTGTAATCTTCCTTATCAGGCAAAGCAGTCCCCAGGTCACTACCTGTGAAATCAGCTGTCAAATGCAGTTAAATACTGCAACCAGATTTAACCCTAGTTACCACAGCCTCTCAGCTACAAGAAATGGGAGCAACTATGGAGGAGGTCTTTCTGCAAGGGGGAAGTGTTATCTCTTACTAGGAGTTATAAGCCACTTCTGCAGCCCCTGAGGATCCAGGGATATCTACAGAGCCAAAATATGGGCATCCATCCCATGTTTCAAAGCTTCAGGCTTTCCCAGCCAGGGCCCTAGCTGCACAGCAAGCCTCCCTAGGCTGAGCATTCAACTATCTTTAGAGCTCTGTAACTGTCAAATCCCGTATCTGTTTTTCCACTGCAGGGAATAAGGGCCTCTTTATGAAGACCAAAGAGCCCCCCCTGGCTCCCAAATGTAGTTTTTAACTGTGCATTAAGTGCCCTCAATTCATTAGCCCTCAGCAAGGGAGTAGTACAACTTAATTGGCCACCTCTCCTCTCCTCATAAGCATTGTTTCTCCCATATCTTTCAAATCCTGAACTGT